>NC_046659.1:63168733-63173401 GCF_010883055.1 Belonocnema kinseyi
AAATTAAAATTCGAAAATTTTTTCTAAAGCCTCCAGGGGACTTCGTTTTCGCACGAAAAAATTTTATGTGCCCTTATTGCATCCGGACCCACAATTTTAGGATTGTGAATTCTGTTTTGTTAAAGCTCTTTCGGTTTTAACGAACACATGAACATCACGTATCTTGTGCTTCGCACTCGATTGATTCGAAAATGCGAACTTTTCTACATTGTGTTCCACTCTGTTATATTCAATATACATTAAATTCTTATTTATGTACCTCGGCCTGAGACTACTTATTCAGATATTGCAAAATAATGTACAACACATTTGTAAATATAATTTAGTGGAAACATTTTATGAAATAAAATGTTATAGTAGCTTATGTCCTTTTTCTAAAAAACGTATTTTTTTATTTTTAAGCCCTAACTGGCACAACTCCTTTTTATTGCGTTAATGGCACAACGGGTGTTTTTCACTCCACTTGGATTGCGCAGCCGTTCTTGAATATTTTTGCACAAAAAATGATCTAATGTAGCTGAAGATCTTTTTTTTTGTACCTTGTATTATTTGCAAAAAATTTTATTGTTTTATTATGAATGTTATTTTTTACGATTAAAGAAAAAACTACGCGTACTATTAAAAAAAATGATTCATGGAAAATTTGCATTAATTTTCACTCTTTTTTGGAAGAGCAACTTTTGTCTAATTTTTCTTGTAGCTTGTGTAGTTTACTCAAACATTTTGTTTGTGTCGTTTCTTAAAATTTTATTTTTTAAGATTACAACAAAAACAACGCATCCTATGTAAAAATTATTTATAACAAATTTGTTTCTTTTTTAATTGAACAACTTTTGTTTCAAAGATTCTGTCGTTTGTCCAAAAAATTAAATTTTTGTTATTTTTAATGTTGATTTTACGAACAAAACAAAAACTACCTTTCGTATAATAAAGTGAAGATTGGCCGAAAAGTTCATTTTTTATTATTTTTTGTGCCATCGAAATTTGAATTTGCGATTTTTTGAAAAAAATCAAAAAGTTGTTACGATAAACTTCTAGGGATTTCAAAAAGCAACGTTTTTTTTCTCTTGACTTCTTTCATATCTTGAGTTATTCGGCATAAAAGGGTGCAGTTCCGAATAGTACTTAGCTTCGATTGATTTGAAACTGCGTATACCTATTTATTTTGACTCGATAATTACGAAAATGATAGTAAAAATACCTGCAAATTTTATTTTCATGGTGAAAACCATGAAAACCCCATAAAAATAATAGTTTATTATCTTTTTATCTTAGTGAATAATAAAAATTTACGAAAAAGCTTCAATTAAAAGTAATAGATCTTTTAAAAACATATATTTTATGTGAAATACATTTTTACTCTGCAAGTAATAGTTTTCGAGAAAAACGACAATAAATATGAAAAATCACTTTGCAACGTGTCGTGGGGGAACGAGAAGGCACGCCTGTGACTGGTCACAGAAATAATGTTGGTCCAATCGTTGCCCCTTTCCAACGTCTCGTCGGAGCGAAAAGGCACCCTTTTGTTTGGTTACAGAAATAATGTTGTCCAAGCCACTACCCCTTTCCAACATCTCGTGGGGGGAGGCGGGAAGGCACCCCTCATATTGTGTTGTATTTCTGTGATTTTTCATATTCATTGTCGTTGTTATCGAAAACTATTACTCGCAGAGTAAAAATGTATTTCGCATAAAATATATGTTTTTAAAAGATCTACAAATTTTATTTTAAACTTTTTCGTAAATTTGTATTATTTACTGAGACAAACACAAGAAATCATGATCTTTATGGGGGTTTCATGGTTTTCACCATGAAAATCAATTACGAATTTCAAATTATTCGGATGTATGTAGTATACGGAACTTTATCCAATAAAACAATACCTTCTCATCAATATGAGAATGTAATAAAATTTGGGGATTGTTCATGCAGCTTCGGCAACTAACGTAGAAAGTTGTAGGGAAAGAAACGCAGCAACTATCTATTTAGCCATTCTTAGCTGCCATATTAATTTAAATTATTCAGCCGTTTATTTCTCCCTAATGACTGTCATGTGCCTTTGGTTGTCTATAATCTTGTCTACCGTGTGCATGTCGCTAATTGCGTGCGATTCGCACAAGTCCAAACAATTACGCGTCTCTGATTACAAATTTGTCCTGAACTGGGTAGTACCAGCTTGTGGAAGAAACTTTCTATATCTTAATTGTCTGATTCTTTGTCACATAACTTGAAATTTCGTACAAAGATGCAAACATTATCCTTAGTTTTGATTGCAAATTTTTCTTTAAACTTCCGAAAAAATTTTAAATGTTGCTGTTTTGGATGCTGTTTTTGTAGTAGTTTTGGTAATTCTTTATTGTAAAGCTTTTAAATTAGGATTAATTGGTTGAGGGTTCTGTAATTCGATAAAAGATCCTTCTTGATTTCGCTTGTAATAAAAATATATATATATATAATTAGCCGAGATTCAGAGTCGTTGAAACTTAATAGTTATATAAATCAAGGGAGCAAGTTTCTCTGGAACTGCATTTTCGATCTAATGGGTCTTATCTAATGCTTATCCAAGTTCTAATCGAAAACCAACTTCCATTAACTCGCATCTCATAGTGGCAGTTATGTTCGGCAGAACTTGGAAGAGCGTCATTGTACCTTTGATAAGCCTCTAGGAAATTAAGGGGTCGCAAATCGTTCTCGATGATTCAGAGCTTTGTCCTGCATGTTTTCACTCAATTTTCGATATATTTTACTTTTATTATTCATATCCAAATTATTTAACTGATTTACTTCCAATTAACATATGATAAATACCCAATTAGATGTTAACGAAATTCATGTGCTCTAAATATTGATTTACAAGCCTATGACTGAATGCAGACAGTGTTAACTGACGGTATAATGTCATTTTTGAAGTTGGCGGAAAAATAATACTAATATTTATGATAGTTGCAGTTGTAATTTCGTTTTTTTAAAAACTAGAAGTTTAATTTCTAGGCAGTCGATTGAACCGGGAAACCTGAAGAATTTGAGAATTTTATAATTTCAGGATATTCCCTGAAAAAGTTTACAATGTACTTACGGAGGAAAGTCACGGAGAATTTTTCGCTTGCATAAATTAAATGAAAAAATCTGCAATCCTATTTTAAAATTCTTAATTGAAGTTTAACGGTTTTCAGTTTGAAAATTTTAAGCTTTAACGCTTATAATTTCTATTTTCATAATTGTTAATATTTCAATTTGAAATTGTGTACACTTCTCTAATTCCAAATTTAAAATTACATTGTTAATATATATGCAAGTATAACTTCTTTAGTTTTCAGTGCTTCAAATTAGTCATTGGTTTCTCGTTCAGGTTTCGGATTTTTTAATATTTCAATGCCTCGCATTTAAAGTCATAAAATAAATTTGAAACTATACAATACAATATTCAAACAGATTTTGACTCATTGATTTTTAAATAATGTCATAATAAAAATATTGAATTGTATTCACAGTTTGAATGTTTAGGTTCGGAGATTGAAAAATTCCAACTGTTTTATAAACTATTTATTTAGAAATTCCAACTTCGGAATACTTTAAATCAAAAATGTTTTCGATTGCAGCGTCGCTTAAAATGTGAGATTGTTTTTTTTCAACTACAGATATGTAGTTATATTTTTCAGCCTTGTAATTCTTGTTTGAAAACGACAGTTCTAAATTCTTATATTTTATATTAAATCTAAACTTGTTCAACGTTTATTAATTAGAAAGCTTTAATGGTAAATCTTAAACTTAAAAAGTTTATATGTATCATTCGATAATTCAAAATATTTGGAAATGTAAATTGCTTAATTATTCTAAAGAGTTTAAATTTAAAATAATCAAATCTTCAATCGTACGATTTAGACTAGAAAATACTTTACTTAATTATATTTTAATTTACGTAATTAATTACAAATAATTGTCAAAATAAAGTTGAAATTTAGGGATACTCAAAATATTGAGCAAAAAAATAATATTCTGAAATAACATCACTTGCTTTTTTCTTTTGCAGAATTTTTATTGTGGTTTGTTTTTAATAAAGTAGTAGCCTGTTTACTCGATTGCAGTGTCACTTACAATGTGAGATTCTTTATTTTTGTTCCAACTACAGACATTTAGTTATATTGTTAAATTTTTTAATCCTTTTTTTTTAAACGACTGTTCTAAATTCTTGTATTTTACAGTAAATCTAAAATTGTTCAACGTTTATTAATTAGAAAGCTTTAATATAAAATATTTAACTTTTAAAAGGTTCTATGTATCATTCGATAATTCAAAATAGTGTGAAATGTAAATTGCTTAATTATTATAAAGAGTTTAAATTAAAAATAATCAAATCTCCTATCGGACAGTTTCAACTAAAAAATATTTTACATAATAATTATATTTTAATTTACATAATTAATTACTAATAATTGTCAAAATAAGGTCCTAATGATTTTCTGTATCTTAAAATAATTGTAGAGGAGAAAGCTAAACGATGCTAAGTTTACTGAACCTAATTTTACAGGAGAAACAAAAAGCTTTCTGGAGAAAAAATGCACAAGTGATGGAGAAAATTATTTATACATTCTCATCATAATTAGAAGGTATTAGTATTAATTATGTAAAGCCAGACTGTCGTGGATTTCTTTAAATCTCCATGTTTCG
>NC_046659.1:63173411-63177751 GCF_010883055.1 Belonocnema kinseyi
CCCCCCCCCCCCCCTAAATCCGAAAAAACGCAGTTTTAACGATGGAATCTGTCTGTCGTCGTTGTCGTTATGGTCTGTTTACCGGAAATCTTTTGAAAAAATAATAGAATTAGGTTGAAATTTGGCACACAGTTTTAGGGACGAAAAAAAGTCGAGTTTATTAACCAGCTATTTTGGATAAAAACTAAAAAAATTTAAAGCATTTCCAAAATTTTAAGACCACTTTTTAAGATCTAAAACTTTTATGTACGGCTATTCGTAGTGCTTGGAAATTCGAACAATTTATCATTACGACTTTTTCAATAAAAGGAAAATTAACAAAGTTATAGCATTTTCAAATTAACAAAAAATACACGTCACGGACATTTTAAGCCAAAAAACGCACGATATGAAAAGAATTCAAGAGAACAAAAAAATTGCTTTTTGAAAGCCCTACCAGATTATCGTAATAACTTTTTGATTTTTCGTGAAAAATCGAAAATGCAAATTTTGATCGCAAAAAAAGGAATTAAGAGTAAAAAATCCATTTTGCGGTCAATCTATGCAATATCCGAAAAAAATTAATAAACAAAAATTGTTCACCAAAAAAGATCTACAAATTTGTCATTAATTACTTTTTTTTAAGATTCGTAAAAAAAAACAGACTAGATTTGAAAAAAGTGTAATTTTTCGAAAAGCGGCACAAGCTGCAAAAATAAATAATAAAGTTTTCAAACCAAAAAAGAGCTATAAATTTGTTATAAATAATTTTTGATATGATGCGTAGTTATGGTTTTAATCGTAGGAAATAAAATAAAAAAGTTTAAAATCAGTTTTCGGACAAACGACACAAAATATTATATATTTTGTATATTTTAGTTTATTTTAGTTTAGGTTTTTATTAAACATCCCAACGGCCAGAATCACCCCTTTGACAGGTCACAAAAATGATTTTGTCAAAACCCTACCCTTTTCCAACGTTTCGTGGAGGCGGGAAGGCACCCCTATGACTAGTAAAAAGAATAATCTTGGTGAAATCACTAACCATTTCCAACTTCTCGTTAAATATGATCATTACGATATATCGTGACAAACTCATATTTGAGACGTCATAGTAACAAAAGTAACAATAATTTAAAAATGTTCCCTCATCAAATCAATTCATTTATCGTTCAATTAAGGATTCTAATAGTTTGTGACCAAACAAAATTTTTTTCTAGCCAAAGTAGAGGTGACGATCCGATTCTGCAATCTAACATAATAATTTTTAGATTGGACAAGTAGATTTGCTTTTGCTCGTAAAAAACTAGAGACGAAAAAAAGATAGTAAAATACATTTTATATAAAATTGTTGTAGGTAATGCAGAAAGGTTCACATTTTTGACCAAATCGAGTGCTTTGCTTTGACCTCAGCTTTGACCTTTAATTTTGACAAGTTAGTGCATAAATGTGAGGGAAATACAAAGACTGGGTGCGTCACGCTAAGATCGAGATAAATATATTATCGAGCGGAGAGCGCGAAAAGCAATTGTCGCGTCTAATCATCAGGAACAAGGCAATACTATTCAATAAATTGGAGATATTAAATGGTATCGCCTAGTGAAGTTTGAATGTTCAATAGCCTATAGCTATGAAAAACTCAAATTCTTTTTTCAATTTTTACATTCTCATCATTATATTGAAAAATATATCTACTTGTATGCTATTAAATTTGGTCTACTCTTTTAATTTTCAAATAAAATTCACTCTATAACCTAATTATCGAGCGAGAAGCGCTAGCAGTATGTGCCCGCGCAGCGGGCAAATTTTATTCTTTACTGTAATAGCTGTACACTCAACTTTTGAGATGAGCACCCTTAGTTTACGCTATTCCTAGCACTTTAAGCCTAAGAATTAGGTGATGCAAGGATTACGGGACCGAAAGAGAGGATGTGCTCAGTCAACCCTGACAAACAACTCGAGGGCCGTACTCTCAGCGCGTTAGTTGCATCAGGTTGCGTAATGTGTCCAAATCCAACAGAAATGATTCATGCGGCCCTATCTGCTTACGTTTGAATTCCCCCGAGATATGCTCGAGGCTAATGAAAGCTATGCCCGAAACCATGCTTATGTCGGGAGTTTAGTGTACCGAATGATAGTGCCAATATTTTTTGATTCTCTTCTGGGATTAAACGAAAAAGTTAAATTAAAAAAACTATCATTTTTTGATTTTGTCATGGTTTCGAAATAAACATTTTTGATATAGCACTTAGATTCAGCCGATCGAATTCTCCTAGGGGTGAAGTTTAATTATTTTACATAAATTTTGAAAAAATCGAAAAGCGTTTTAACTTAAGAAAAATGTTGGACCACCCTAGAAGACATTTTAATGTTTTCATAATTAAGAAATCTTCTATTTCTCTTGTTAAATTATTATCAATCCTAATCATTACATGATCTTTTTGGTACAAGATTAATAATAATTTAACTTTCGAATAGAATTCGCCCGTTTTCGTACCTTTTAAATGAATTTTAGCACTATCAACATTTTTCAACAGTACATCTGAACCACTTTACAATTCGGACAGAAATGATCGCGTGCGATTTCTGGTCTCGACAAATTAAACGTTTCCCAACGTTAACATCATATTTACGTGCGCTCTTCCTTTTTTTCGCTTTTTGGGTGAGAAGCTCCGGCGACGCGACGCAACGCTCCGATTCCCGGAACAGGCTGGAACACCCGCGCTTGGCGAATGCGAGTTCCGAGATCCTGGGACGAGTCCTTCGCATTGTCATGACATAATTTATAAAGCACGACTTCTCGACTAGCACGCGATCTGTCGCGCCCTGGATAATCAAATACACAGGCATACATATACCTGCTTATCTGCTTGTGAAGTTGTAAAAGGAACCGTTTAAAACCCGGTAGTCATGATGTGGACTTGGGTTCACCTTGTTACTTCTCCTTAATTATAAAATCCGATTCTTTTTTCTTCAAATCTTTAATAGTATGAAATAAGTATCAAAACTTGTTTTTAATAAACATATTCACATGTATAATTTTTTATTATTATATAATAACAATATATTTATTTGAAATAAAACTGTAGGAGATAGCATAAATAGGGAGCGTTTTTTCTGTTTTTGAAAATCCTAAAATTATGCGATGAAAAGTTAATTATTACGCCAGATTATAAGAACTGTAAGCTTAAAATATTCAATACAGTTAAAAGTTTTTAGCTTTGGTATTAAAATATGTGTTTTCAGGTTTTGACTGATCTACAAGCTGAACGAGAAAACTGGGAATTAGCCTCGGATTTTTTGCATTGGGAAAAAGCCGGGCATTTTTCAGATTTTTTTCTTCACTTTTACAATAAATATCGTCTCGTTCTTCGGAAAAATGTGTTTTGAATTATAATCAGTGTTACTTAAATTACTGTGAAGAATTCCTGAAAATAAAATCAGGAATCTAACGACCAAATTTGGACAACCACCACAAAGTGTTCTAATTGCAATCTGAAAAAAAAGTTTTAGTCTTCTCCTTTCCCTAAAAAAAGAAATGAAAAAATTCCGCTTTTTATTTGGAAAAAATAAAAAGGAGGAAAGAAAAACCAACCAAATCACCTTCCTTCTCTCTTTTTTTAAATATGTCTTTCATACTCTTTATTCTCACCATTATCAAATCAAAATTTAAAAAAAAAATTAAAAAATAATCACCAACGTTTGGTATTCACCAACGTTTGGTATTCATACAGTACAGTTGAAAATTTATTTATTTTTTATTGAAAATTCAACTGTTTTGTTAAAGTATAATCTTTTTTCGTCTAAAATGCAATCATGTTACATACACAACCCAAACCCGTTTTGATCGGATACCAACAATTAGGGGAACTAGGTGGAAAGGTCAACAATACTTAGTCACTCGAGTCAATTAAGTTTATTCAAATAATTTCCAAATAGACTGCCGCATTTGCCTGCGCATTCACGTTACCACATTTCATTAAGGCATTGCTTCAGATTAACCCGAATAAATTCCATATAAATTTTTTAATTAATCGCGACACGTTATTTTGGTTCTTTTACATGAGAATTATTTAAGCACATCACTTAACTCTACAATATCTTTCAAATCGTAATTTTTAAAAACCAAAAGATCCCATTTGTTCAAAAGTTTGATTATTTTGTTAAAAAATCAACTATTTTCTTAAAACGTCATATTTTTGCTTGAAAGATCATTATTTTTATTTGAAAAATGTACTATTATGTTTTTGGTGCAGAATTAATCTCTTTATGTTAAAAATTCTACTACTAGGTTCGAAATTTAGTTATTTTATTAGAAATTCAACGATTTTGTTGCATAAAACAAATGAAAAATGTTAGTG
>NC_046659.1:63177851-63228129 GCF_010883055.1 Belonocnema kinseyi
GTTCGAAATCTTAAAAGGGAACCCCCTTTTTTTATTGCATGTACGGATTTTTTGGATAAAAATGCGTATGATTGATCTAAAACCTTTTTCTCGTTTCGCGATAGATGGCGCTGTAATCGGCAAAACTCAATATTTCTTCATTTTACTGTTACTGAGAATGTACGCTTACGATTCTGCAATACATTAACAATAAAAAATACACCGTTTTCATTTACACATGACTGACCACGGAAAAAAAGAATTTTTCAAATCGCTACAGAATTGTTAAACGAGTGCAATAAAAACTCGTACATAAAAAAAATACATCACGACGAACATAGGTAGAACCTTCTTCTTTTTGAAGTCGGTTAAAAATAAGGGCAA
This sequence comes from Belonocnema kinseyi, assembly GCF_010883055.1. NCBI lineage: Eukaryota > Metazoa > Arthropoda > Insecta > Hymenoptera > Cynipidae > Belonocnema > Belonocnema kinseyi. The sequence goes on from NC_046659.1 coordinate 63,178,215, forward strand.
TAGAGCTTCGGATCTCTTTGGTAATTATTATTTTGAAAAACATGCTAAAACTCATGTCCGTTCTTGAGAAGTAATGATTAAGTAATACGTTTACATTAACAGTGTTTCCTGAATATTCCTAAATTTTAGCTTTGGCATTATTGTAGATTGAGGTCAGCGGAGACAATCGAAACATTTCGAAAGTGTTTACTATTTTACTTCCTTAAACACGGTAAATTAGAAAAAATACATTTAAGACAAAACTCATTTTAGTTAGATCAATGATTATTCCGAATACTACTTTGCAATGGAGTATCTAACCGTACAAGAAAAAATTGAAATGGTTCTAATGTATGGAGAAGCTGGAAAAAATCTTGGTAATGCTGTCAATCTCTACGCTCAGCGTTTTCCAAATAGAATTGTGTCACATGCTTCATTTTATCGTACCATTACAAAATTTACTACCGATGGAAGTGTTTCACCTAAGAAAAAGACCCGTACAACAACAGTCACTGGAGAAAATAATGGAATTGTTGTATTAGCTGCAGTGGCGAATAATCCTCACGTTAGTACTTCACCAGATTTCTTTTTGTGGGGCTACCTGAAAGACAAAGTGTACAAAGAAAATCCAACAACACGTGAGAATATAATTGACCGAATTACAAGGGCATGTGCTGAAATTTCGTTGTGTAAATTCATTTGAATTACGGATTAATAAGTGCATTGAATCCGAAGGTCATCATTTGCAGCACTTACTTGAATTAAAAGATTATTCCCTGAGTACCTCAAATCCTGAGAGGCGAGGGTACTCACGTTAATCAAGCACTCCGAATCGTGAGAGGCAAGGGGACCCACGTTAATCAAGCACCCCGAAGGGAACAGCAAACTGCTACGTCACTTCGTTGTTCCTGGGTTACACTAAAAGTAGTAGTCTGTTTTAAGACTAATTTCGAGTATTGCAGAATCGTAAGCGTGCATTCTCAGTAACAGCAAAATGAAGAAAAATTTAATTTCGTCTATTACAGCGCCATCTATCGCGAAACGAGAAAAATGTTTTGAACAAATCATACCAATTTTTATCCAAAGAATTTTTTAATCCAATTTTTTATCCAAAATTTTGAAAACTTTTCGTTTGGTATTATAACAATTTGAAATTTGAAATTTTCACTTTAATGGCGCAGAAAAATGTAGTAAGGGGCCTTCCATAAACCACTTGGTTGCTTTAAGGGGAGGGTGGGGTCGACGAAAGGACAAGCTGGTCCACATTGGTGGGTGGGGGGGGGGGGGGGGGGGGGGGGGGTACGAGCCTGAGCCACGTGGTTTTATATTGAGGTGTAAAAGAAAATAATAATAAAACGCTCATTTTTTTTAGCGCGCAGAGTCCTAAATTCGTTCCCTGCGAAACGAATTGAGTTGAGTCGAATGGCTTCTATCTCGACTCCCGCGTGCCTCTTTCCCAAGTCTTTTTGTTTGTTTACATTAGTTAACGAGTCGAGGCAAGAAAATTCTGGCCTAAACCACGTGCGTGTTTGCTACCACTCATAATTTTTTTTTTTTATTTTTGTTTTACAAGAAATAGAAAAAAAACCACGCATCACCCTAAGGTAGGGGAGGGGAGCGAGGATAATCCCGCGGCAGACCACTTGGGATGGAGGGGTGCTCAAAAAGTGGCAAGAAATGGGCCACGTGGTTTATGGAAGGCCCCGAAGCCGCGAGAAATTGGAGAGTGACCGGGGGTCGATTTTTGTTAAATTTTAGTAGCCACGCAACGAAGTATAAGCCGAATTAAAAAAAAAGAATCAAAATTATAAGCAGACCCTTATAACATTTAAATTTATATCCAAATAATTAATGAGCTCCGCATAAACTTAATTTTCTGTAATATGTTAAAACCGATATTATGTCAGAATAAATTATGCTAAATAAATAAAATTTAAAGCCCCTCCGTGGCGAGCGTGATTTATGTGGTTGGCTTTGACTTTAAATTTCAATAATCGCTCGAAAACTCCTGCTCTCGAATTAAAATGTGTATTTCAGAGCAGCACGCGAGGTTCTGAAAGTGGGCATCTATTTCTCTTTAATAATTACTCGAGAGGGCACTCTACACGGAAACCACGAATATCGTAGTGTGTCATCGCAGTGCACGCCATAATCCCTTTTTCAGATATTTCAGCAATTTATATATTATTACCCTTTAAACCTAAAACTGTCACGCTCATTCGAGTGGTACTAGTACCCACCGAACTCTGGACTCATCTAGCAGTTGGACTCGTATATAAATTAAATTGTTTCAAAAGAAAAAATGTTGGAGAGCAAGTTTAGTCGATATCATTCAACCCCTTTCATTCTACCACGTTATTAGATTTTTTATATCTAAATTTGAGTCGCCGAACTTAATTGCTAATGTTAGACAGTAAAAATTTTGCTAAATCAATAACTTGTTTCAATTTTTTAATTTGAGATCACGCAAACGTTCTTGAAACTCTTTTTGTATTGAAATTCAAGTAAAAACGTTTTATTTGCTTAGAAATTTAAAAAACTTGAAGAAATGTCTAGGATATATAGTAGGTTTTAGAAAGAGTAAATCGTGTTTTTTCTATATCTTATAACAATTAAGTTTTGAAACGTTTGATTATGAACTTTTTAATTTTTACATTCTCATTCAGCAGAGTGTAATGTAATCGTCGAAATGTTCGATCTCTGGGTTTTAACGGATATTTACGCTTCTGCGCTCACAGAATCCTAAAATCATACAATTTCATCGGTGTTTCTATGTCTGTCTGTATGTCTGTCTGTATGTCTGTCTGTATGTTTACCTGAGTGTTTTATCCACGCTAACTTTTGAAGGATTTGTCCAATCGAGTCAGCCTTTGATATACTTCTCCAGGTTCCCAAAATAAAGGTTGAATTCGTGAAGTAGATATTTCCAATCAAAATTGAAGAATTTAGAGCATTTTCAACATTTAAAATTTTTTCAAATTTTAGACATTTTTGTCAAAGTTTCTTCTAGATGGGTTGAAGACTTGCAAATTATCCAAATAAAATCTTCAATTTAGATGAAAATTAGAAAAGTTAGATACTTTGGAAAATTTTGAAAATGTTCAGAAAAATGGAAACTAATATTTTTTTGATAGTTCAGGAAATTTCGTTTAAATTCATCACTAGATATCTAATATATTTAGAAACTACCTCAGTTAAATTTTTCGATTAGACGAAAATTCTAAAAGTTATCAAAATTTGAATAAAATTTTGTTATGAGTTTTAATAAAAATATACGTTTTTCAAAACTATTCTCATGAAATTTCTTAATTAGACAAAAGTTCAAAAAGTTGAATCATTTTCAAAAATATGAAGTTTTTATTTTCGGGAGATCCTTAAGTTTATGTTGTTTTCAGTAGATTTGAACAAGATTAACAAAATTTAAGAAATTTAAATTAGATTAAAATCCAAATTAAAAATCCTATTTAACGTCCAATAATGAAATTGATGCAAACTCGACGATACCTTATTATTTGTTCCTGTAGAAAAGTTGCAGACGGTCATGAATGGTTTTAATAGTTTTCATCCAAAACTTCAATTTACATTTACTCGTGAAATAGAACAGGATAATCGAATCAGTTTTTTGGACATAAAAGAAATTAAGGGTTGGGATGGTAATATTATTACCAATTGGTATAGAAAAAGTACATATTCAGGTAGTATTTCAAATTTTCTTTCTTCTCATCTCTTTCAAAAAAAAATTGCAGTAATCAAAAACTTAGTTGACAGAGCTCTAGTTTTGTCCCATTTTTCACTTCACACAAGAAATTTGAATATTGTTAGGACTATCCTTTTTCTGAATCATTATCCACAAAAGTTAATTGAGAAGCATATTGCAATTAGACTTCAAGTAATCAAAAACAAAAAAAAGTAATAATTTTCTTGCGGATAATCAGAAACAGTTAAAGGAATATAGTTCGTTTAATACTTTTGTTCTTCCATTTTTTCGTCAAATTTCTAAAACTATTGAATTTATATTTTAAAAATTTTTAATTCATACTGTTTTCCGTATACCATTTAAAATGGATTCAGTGATAAATTTTTGCAAAGATCCTTTGGATAATTTTGAAAAGGGTGGAGTTGTCTATAAGATCACTTGCAGGATCTGCAAGATGAATTACGTTGGGCAGACTGGTGGCAGACTTCTTAATACTAGGATAGAGGAAGACAAAAGTGATGTTCATTTGAGACACTGTTATAAGAGTGTTCTTGCCAGACATACGAAGGAATTTGTTGTTGTTGACCATGAGTTTGACTGGGATAATGTTTAAATTTTGCATAGTGAAGTAATGAGAGAAAGAGAGAATTCATGGAAATGTTTTATATTAAAAAACAAAAAAGTTACCTATTAATTTAAAAACCGATTTGGACAAGTTGAACAAAAGTTATGCTAATATTATTAATTACATTTAACGAGGCTGTTTCATGAATTCTGTTTTTCTTTTACTTTCTCTATTACTGATATCATTGTGACAGATATTTAAATTGTGTTTGCAACAAATTGGCCTCCTGACCCTCATTAGATTCTCAGGTTTATAATGTTTATAATGTTTATAAACGTTGCAAACTTCAGCTACTTATAATTATAATATTATCATTAAAAATATATGTATATATTCATATATAATAGTATTAATATTTATATAATTTATATTTTATACTTGAAATAACGTAACCTCAAAATATACGCATATCAAGAAGCGCGCGAAGTATTCAAATGATGAGAATCGCCAGTATCGAAATCTGGAAATATTAAAATCCCAATCTCTTCATTTTGTTTCAAAGCAGATAGAGATATAAATAGAACCGCCGAAGTGTTCCGACCGGCAATCGTGCACCTTCGAGTTTTCAAATTCAAAAGAGGAGAAATGGGTTGCGCGCGCAACCCAGTCATTTTATCGCCTCCTACTATATTCACACGGACATAGATCTGTGATAGGATTGAACCACGTTTCGTTTCAGATCTGGGATCACTGCTTTGACACAGCTGATACGTATGTCAGACCAAATTTGTTTATTTGCATTTCAAGTGCAAACATTAGTTTTTTTATTGTCTGTGAATAATGTTCGTGAGCGATTTTTGTTGTTTTGTCCCACTTTGACAAATATAAACCTCATAACTAGCCCATTAACAACTTTGAAAATTGCTTCCAGTGGTTTATAGCACGGTCGGTATTGCTCCAAAATAGTAATTTAAAAAAAAACTTTTTTCGAAACTCTAATTATTTAGGATCAGAGACACATTCCTGCTTGCCTTCTATTTAGCGTGCCAAATTTTCAACACGATATCTCATTTCGTGTGGATGTTAGTTGGAAAAGAAAAGTACCGATCCAACTTCCACTTGTATTTTCTCCGAAAATTTTTATTCCCAAACTTCCACCTGAACAAAGCAATGACATGTACTTTATTACCTCCTCTTTCATTTCCCAAACTTTCAGAGCGACACTTCATTTCGTTTAGACATAAATCAAAAAGTAATGAATTTTGCTAGAAAAATAATCAATGTTTTTCCATTTGTTTATAACAATAACATTTGTAGAAATATTTAAACTTTGACATCAAATTCGATGTATTCGGGAAAAATTAGTCGGACAAAGTCTTCGAATGAGCTTTCTACGTTTACAAACAAGGAAGATAGAGCGATTTCTTTTTGCTGAAGAGATTTGAAGTGAGCGCGTTCACTTTTGGTCCAAGTTTTTCGCACTATATTTTTACCTGTCCAGGTAAAAATATTTTTTATTGCTAGACCTATAATGGAACTCCTGCAATTAACAGGTAAGTTTAGGTAACAATGACTGCAAATATATTGGTCCTAGCAATGTTATTTTTTGGTAAATGTAGGTCTTCGGGTCTGCTATTAAATGCCGTCGTTTTATTTTTCTACTATTATAAACAACCGAGATAATTTAATTGTTTATAAGCTTGAAAACTAAATTATTTTTCAATTCGCTATAATTATTAATAAAAATGAAAAAATATATCCATACGACAGACTATGAAAGTAAACCCTTCAAACTTTCATTTGATACCAGTTTCATTAATGTGAGACTGCTAGTTTTGTCGTTACGCTATTTTGTAAATTGTTGTAAAAATATTCAGGCCTTAATTAACAATTACATTGTGAGACAAAAAATAGATAAATCTTCATCAATTTTTTTCTATTGTATAGCATCGTAAAGTATGTAATCACGATATGTTCAAATGTCTAACTTCGTTTTTAACAACCGAAAATATTTATTTTTTTAACCTTAATTTTAACGCAAAAAAACAACGTTTATTCATTTATTTTTCAATGAAAATAAAAAAAATTGTAATCCTACATACATGAATTTTGTTAATTTTTTTGTTCTGAGCAAATTCACGCCTGTAATGTATGCCGATTAAACGCATCGTTTACGAGTTATATCGACTAAAGCATTTTAAAAAACGGTCAAATTTGATATTTTTTATTTTACCACCTGCCCCTATGCATTTTCCGTCACTTTGAAACTGGCGCAAACTCAGAATATGCTCTACACATCTGCCCAAATATACTTTCCAACAGTTATCTCATCTGGAATCGACTTCAAAAAAAATTCATAAGTTTTTGGTCTCTTCTTACTGGTCTATAAGCAGCGCTTGACTCGGCTATACTCGGTTGCGGACCATTATCTGTTATATAAGGCTTTCATTCTTGAACTACAAATAGGACTTAAATGATTGCAAATATGGTATATGTTCAATTTTAAATTGCAATTTGTTCTATTTCCAAGGCCTTTCAATTATAAAGTTAATTGTAAGTTTCTTGTATGTATAAAAAAATACTTTTAAATTGCACAAATAAGATCAATACAGTTTTCAATTATAACACTTGAAGGCCAATACAATCAATTGTTCCTTGAATTAATTATTCCTACGATTGTAATCCCTTATTTGCAAAGACCAGGAAAAACTGTTTAAAACCCGGGAAATTACTGGGAATTTTTTCTAAGATTTTAGTTGTTTCAATAAAATTTGTCTAATTGAGTTCGTCAAAGGCATCACATGAATTGACTGAAAAAAGTCAGTGAAATTAAATATTTCCACTTTTTATTATTTTTTTTACTACGAATGACTAAAATTCTACTGAATTTAGACGCTGACATTTCCATTGCACTTTTCTAGGTACAATTGTTTAATTTTACTATAATTGTAAAGGATAGAATCTAAGAGTAAGATTTGTTTTTGTAGGTCTCACGGTCTTCATTAATTAAAAGAATAAAACAAAATGATAGGAAAGTGCGTTTATTGAAATTCTGGCTTCCGGAAGTTCCTAGCTATCTATAGAATCTAGCTATCATTTGACTAATTTTTGAAAAAATGAACCAACCGAAACATCTGTAAAAATAATTTGAATAATTGGATCTTCTCCAGTTGGGAACAGTCTTTGAGACAATTTGTGTGGTTATGTTCATTACAGTAGATATAGTTAAGGAAACTTCAACCTAAAAGTGAGACGTTAAGGTTGATCAGGTTGATCTAGTTGATCTACAGTCTGGGGAATAAATTCGAAAAGTTTATCGCAGAATCGCATGCCGGATAATGTCACTTTATTACCGCGGTATAACGTCTGGTGCACGAGTATAAGAAGTTTCCGAACAACCAGTAGCAAGGAGCGCTATTGTGCGACAGGAAACTTGGAAGCCATAATAATTATTGGCGAACGCGGAATTATATATTGTGTCGCGGCAGCATGCAACTACGGAATATGCGAGTTCTCTGACGTTCTGACATTAATAATGTCCTTCCTGCGGTGCACCGTGGTACCAACATCGTGTACCATTCCCAAGAAGCATAGCGGGAGCTTTTAAGTGACAAATTGGGGTTAAATTTACTCTACGTTTCGTAAAGTGTTGACTTTATTATTGAACACGATTGCAGGGCTCGGATCGTGCGACTTTTTCGCCATTTGCTTACTTTCTGAAAACAAATCTGCTGTCCCAACTAAGAACATGGTAAGTCGCACTAGCCATAAGGGTCTTAGTCGCCCGTATCACACGGATTACTCACATAGAGTTGACCATTTTTTTGGTAGTTTTTTGTGTATAATGTGGCGTCAGGGCAACTTGAACGGCGAGGGTTCTATGCTCGCTCGAGTCAGATCAGTTTAACGCTTACTCCCTTCTAACACTTTCCTTAGTCCCTTGGGTTTTCTTTATATTTGACTAAGATTTTTAAATCAACGAAGATTATTAAATGAAGGCGAGGGTCCCTTTTCTCTAACTCTATCGTACGGTGCATTTCTCTCTTTCAAATTATGGAGTATTCTAACATAAAGGTCTTGCAAACACCTGACTTGACTATACATTTTTTAAGTAATTTTTACCGCATATTTTCTCTATCTATTTCTTGTATTTATTAGGGCATCTTGCAGTAATAAAAAACTTGTAGACTTTTAGTTAAATCATTTTTTCATTTAAAAATAAATAAAATCTCGGGGATGATGATGAGAATGTAATTACATATTCATAAAGTAATATGTAAATATATATAAATTATACGTATTAAATGTTTTGTCTCAATTGTTGCAGATAAAATTAAACTACGCACATACATAAATTCGTCAATTCGTATAAAAAAGTTTACAACTACTTGAAAGCTGCAAAATGTGTTTGTATGTTTCCACTGTTTACAAGGGTTTTTATACACTTTCAGATAGAAATTATTCTTTGGATAGCTCTGTTTTTTCCCTCCTTACACACATTATTTACGCTCCTTGCTAATCGATATCTTTTGGCATAATAACACGGATTAAATGAAAGTTTTAAACGCTTTTCAATCAAACAAACAATTTTTAATTTAATGCCGTTAAACTGCAAAGAGTTCAGTTTTAAACTTTCACGCAATCAATATTAGAAAGATTTCTGGTCACAAACAATAAAACCAAGCCATCATTTTTAATGCTTTTCTATTGAAGAGTGAACCAACGCATTCGTAAATGTTTTAGATTATATCATTTTAATCAAAATTTTAGTCTGAAACATAAAAAAATTAACGATTTAAAATTTCTTTTAAATTGAGCACTTTTTAATGTGAGAAAACAAAACATTTTTTGAAGATCCTTTCAATGTATTCATTTTTTTCTTTTTTTCAACTTTTATTAATGAAAATCAAACACTTCTATTCACGAGGCAAACATTGTTTAAGTCGAATAATTAAAATCGTAGCTTTAAAGATTTAAATTTTGCACTCTGAAATTTTCCCGAAAATCCTGTAAAAAATTGAATAGCAAAGTTTTGAATAATTATGAAGAAACTTTAACTTTTTCCCGATTCTTCAGAATAAGTTTTTTTTCATAATTTAATTTTCCCTATCTCTTTGAAAATGTAACAATTTCAAAATTCTCTTCTATCAATAATGCTTAGCAATATTAAGAAGTACATTTTACTATGAAGTAAAATTAGTTATTTTAAAATGTCGATATAGAAAATTTATAGTTTAGAAAATTCATAAATCTAATTAATAGATTAACAACCTGAAAAAATTACTATAAGTTATTTTCACCCCATGCCGCAGCCAATAATATTTTCGACAATGTTTTTCCCCCACAAATATCACCCACCTTTTCCACATAACAAATCGTAACGTAACAAAATCCATTTAATTTAGCTAAAGACATCAATTTTCTTTTCAAATTAGTAGTAATTTTGATACATTTCATTTAATTTTTCATAAATTGATATTTGTTTAAACAGAATTTATTTTCTCAAGCATTTTTTTTAACTAAAAAAATAAAATAGAACACATCCAATTATGTTTCTGACTGTATAGTGCATAGAAATAATATATTCACCACTTTTTGATTATTTAAACAAATATAATATGTTTGAATTAATTTATGTGTTCTATATTATTTCATTTTTCAGTTATGAAAAAATAATTGCTTGAGCAAAAAAGTTGTTCAGACAAATAGAAATTTGGTAAACATTAGAAGAAATGTATAAAAATTATGTTATTATTCAACCAAAAGTAGCATATGATACCAATTTGAAAAAAGTGGACGTAAATGGCTTAATTTTTAGAAATGTTGAAAATTAACAATAAATAGTCGTTTTTTTAAAATAAATAATTGTTTGAATAATAAAATAAATTTGTATGAAAAAGACGGCAGAAATTGCTAAAAAGAAACAATAATACGTACAAATGCAGTTTTTTATTTTTGGGTTATATTTGTGGCGCTGCCACAGTGGGCTGGATCAGGAATTTACTATTCAAAATCACCTACAGCTTACAATTTTCAACCGATTTTTAATTTTCTCTAAAAGAAATAATCAGCGATAGTTATGCAAGAGCGCGTATGGATTAGATTTTAGAAATTTTATTATTTTCTGTTTTTTACATAAACAAACAGAGAGACAAAATGAGTCATTTTTCACTTATTATTTGTTATTTGTAAATAAATAATTCAATTAATTTCGTTTTTCATGAAAATATATGTCAAAGCACCTTAGAAAAATAAAAAATTAGTGGGTTTTCGAATATAATTGTTATAAACAAATTATATTAACAATAATGTCAACATCATGAATTATTTGCTTGAAAAGTATATTTGTAAGTTGCATTTGCTTTATTTTATCGGCAAAATGATACTTGATCATAAATATTTGTTTTCTGCTATAATTTACTTATTTTATAAACAAATTATATAAACAAATGCACCGTTTGGTCATTTTTGCGCAGAAAGTAATCGTTTTTATTTCTTATCGCCTTCAATTTGTATTAGTGGCGATTATTAGTGATGCAGACATGCCATGCGGCATTATTTGTTTATGTTATAAACAAATGCAAAGGTTGTTCATTTATAGACAGAAATTATTCGTTTTTGTTACTGATCGTCCTTAAAATATAGAAGTGTTGATGTTTAAAGATAAAAAATTGTCATTTGATATTATTTGTTTATTTTATAAACAAATTATATGAAAAAATGTATATTTTTGATATTTATGGTCAGAAAGCCATTTTTTTCTTTCTTGTCGCCTTCAGATTGTATTATTGGAAGTTTTTAATAATACAGGCTTATAAATCGATAATCTTTGTTTATTTTATAAAAAAATGTTTAAAAAATGCGTAGTTTGGACATTTATAGAAAGAAAGTATCGTTTTTTCTTCCTGATCATCTTTAAAATATATAAGTGGTGATGTTTAGTGATAAAGACTTGTCATTCGATATTATTTGTTACTTTTATAAACAAATATTATAAATAAATATGATAACGTCGCATCACCACTGATATAGTTTGAAGGCGATAAGAGAGAAAAACGATGAATTTGTACCCATAAATGTCCAAACAATGCATTTTTTTCTATAATTTGTTTATGAAATTAACAAATAATATCGAATCACAAGTCTTCATCACTAAACATCACTACCTATCTATTTTAAAGATGATCGGGGAGAAAAAACGATACTTTCTTTCTATAAATGGCCACACTATGCATTTGTTTATTAAATTTGTTCACAAAATAAACAAAAGTGATCGATTTATAAGCCTGTTTTACTAAAAATCTCCAATAATACAATTTGAAGGCAAAAAGAAAGAAAAAAATGGCTTTCTTGCCATAAATGTCCTAAATATGCATTTGTTCACATAATTTGTTTATAAAATAAACAAATAATATGGAATGACAATTTTTTATCTTGAAACATCATCACTTCTATATTTTAAGGACGATCAGTAACAAAAACGAATAATTTCATTCTATAAATGGAAAAACTTTGCATTTGGTTATAAAATAAACAAATAATACCGCATGACATGTCTGCATCACTAATAATTACCAATAATATAAACTGAAGGCGATCAGAAAGAAAAACGATTATTTTCTGCACATAAATGACCAAACTATGCATTTGTTTATATAATTAGGTTATAAAATAAGCAAATTATAGCAGAAAACAAATTTTCATTTTCAAGTATCATTTTGTCGATAAAATTAAGCAAATGCAACTTACAAATATACTTTTCAAACTTTGACATATATTTTCATAAAGAAACAAATTAATTGAATTATTTATTTACAGATAAAAAATAATAAGTGAAAAATGACTCATTTTGTCTATTTGTTTGCTCATGTAATAAACAGAAAATAATAAAAATTCAAAAATCTAATCCATAAATGCTCTTGCGCAACTATCGCTGATTATTTCTATTAAAGAAAATTGAAAATCGGTTAAGAATTGTAGGTTGTAGGTGATTTTGAATAGTAAATTCCTGATCCAGTCCACTGTGCTCTGCAGGGAGGGTCAGGGTGGATTGGAAATAAAAGTTATTAGTACGGTTTTATTTCGTAGACACTCCTCTTCGATCTCTCGAAAGTTGGGCACGTTTCATTAAAACCATGGATCATGAGTTCAGTGTTTTGAAAAATTAAAATTTCCCCATGTTAATTCACAATATTTTAAATGTTTCATTGTACCATTTTATTATAGCAATGTTTAAATAATTGCATTTATTAATAAATTTTTATGCACTTCGGGCTTTAAATACAGTAATTGGAATTACCTGTATGTACAACTTTTCCATTTGAAGTAAGAAAATCTCAACAGAAAATTAAAGCATTCATAATGCACGTCTTCAATTTTTAAATTTGATTATAAAATTTTTAAAGTCTTTCAATTCAAAATGTTTGTATTCAAATGTTTAACTAATTTACATGAATAAAATAAAAAGTGCTAAAACTTTTCATATAATAATTTTAAATTAAATGTAGTTAACCTGCATTTAGAATTTTTAACTATTGTACACTGTTCAGTACACAGAACCAGTTCCAGCAATATAAAATCACGTTATCATTTTCAGTGCTCTGAATTGAAGAATCAATCAATAAATTTAGAAATTTACAAAATGATATGACTTTAGCTAATTGTAAAGCAGGCAAATGAAAAACTGAAGGAATAATTTTTTTACTCTAAACACTTTTCACATTATAAGTTAGATTAATTCTTATACATTTTTGCAGAATGTAAAGTATGTGTGAAATTTTTCCAGAACATTTTTAAATGTTTTAAATTACACTGAGATTCATCAAAAATGTTTATACTCTTTTGAACCCTTGCACAATTCCTGAAAAGCTTTAAATTTTTGGTTCGAAATCTATAAAAATATGAAAAAACTGCACACTATGTCGTCGCTATTATCGTCAGGAATTCCAGGGGACCGGGGAAAGTGTTAGAAGGGAGTAAGAGTGGCGATTCGGATCCTCGGCGGTTAAATTTCCCTGACGTCACGTTCCACAAAAAAATGTGTTAACTCCGTATGAGTAATCCGTGTGAAACGCTAGGCTGACCCTTATGGCAAATGCGACTTACAATGTTTTCAGTTGGGACAGCAGAAATGCCTCTAATCGGCTTTTTCTAGTTTTCTCCGAAGTTTCCCATACTTAATTTTTGTTGTAATCGCAATGCAACTTTTAAAATTCAATTGCAGTCTTTACACTTTTTTCCTATTCCCCCTTTTCTCCCTTTTTAAAAGAATTCTTCTTTCCCTGTTTTCAAAAAAACTTCCCCTTTTTTCCGTTACTCCTTTTTATCGTTTTTTTGCTAAAATGCTAACTGAATGAATAGAACGCAATAAGAAAATCTATTTATTTTTGGTTGAAAATTTATTATTATGGTTAAAAATTCGAGGATTTTTCATTTCAGATTCCTCTAACTCATGCTTATTTTTTAATGAGATAACGCGATGTAATAAAATGTTCAACCCTAGAAAGAAAAAACATACAAATAATTATCTATTCTAAAAGAGAAAAAAAAAGAGAAAACAGCCAAAAGTAAGGTCACATCGTTAGATATTACATGAATGAACAACAGCATCAAAAGTGGTCCCAAAGTTCTGAAATGGGAGTGATCCCAAAATCCGTTGGCAAATTGTTTTATCCCGCCCTCATTTATATTTTTATCATTCATTCATTTATTTTTATTCTGAAATATAAAAGTTATTACCTGTTACCTCGATGGATTCTAATTAAAATATGCAACGTTTTCTTAGACTTTTTTTAGTTTGCGATTAAGCTTGCGAATTCTTCTGGAAATTTGGCGAATAAGTAGTAAGAAGTTTTTTCTTCAATTTAACACCAACGTCGAACACAAAAAGCTATTCCTAGTAGTCGATTGATAGTAATTGTACCTTTAAAGATAAATTTTAAGGCCATTGGGCATACATTTAAAAATTGTTAATAGCATATTTCCCATTGATCTGTAAACTATATCTCGGACATGTGTGGAGATTTCGGCTTTTGTACACTATTTTCCTGAAAGCCCCTAAGGCGTTACGTATTTTTTTGAACGGCCCCTCACAAATTTGTGAAAACAATTCGAAATTGATTGTATTGCATAAGACATCATACATTAATGGGAGGAAGTGCATTTGATTCCCATGGCGCAAGTTTGCGGAACTTCTCTGTTTGTCGGGACAGCTTGTGAATGGCTTCTAAAAGCGAGACAGACGGCGAGCAAATACGAATTGAAGGAAATTCGGTGCAACGAATTAAGACCGTTTTTTAATCTGAAATCTTGAAATGCATCATCGCGCGTCGCGTTGCGAATGAACGACGAAAGTGAAGGACGGTAGCCGTGGACCGCTGGGGCTACCCGCAGAGCCTGCTACTTGCTGGCAGCTCCCCGAAGAAAAGACAAAGGCAAGCTTCTCTTTCATCGTGCCGACATTAAGGTACCTACTACTATAGCCTACCTACCATACGTCCTCGGGACAATACGGTTCGCATGCGGGTCCAACGGATCTCACGTCGCTTGCGCTTCTGTGCTTATGCGACTCACACAATTTACAAACTGGCCTGGCCTGGCCTTCCTCCGCCCTGCTCTTACTCTACTTTGGCAATGCCGTCCAATTTCTTCTGCCGCCACGCCAAGCAAGGTCCGAATCTACCGTTTGTGCATGCTGAAATGCTGCTGCTGCATACGGGCCTGCTTTCTCTGTTGATACTGCTTCTTCTGATGCACCAGTTATAGTGCAGCATCTCGCTCTCGTAGAACCCAGATTGCCCTAACTAGATAAAGAGAAAAGAAGTTCCGCGAATCTCCGAAGAATCAGGAGCCTATGTTGTGCATAATGCGGGCCACGAAATTTAACAATAAGTGGCCTGGCGAGATGCAAGCAGTTCTACCTATTGATCAGAATTAAGAGGCATTGGATTTCTATACGGTAATTTTTTGGGTATGCTGATCACGCATTATTAATATTTTACCAATTAATGTTTCTATGAGAGGTTGATTGAGAGTTAAGATCGCTTGATTCTACGTTTCTTAACCTTATAACGGCACACCGCTTAAAGTCACACTGATAACGCTATACGTGGGTCAGTGAGACCCACGCTCATATATTCCAACGCCGTAGAGTAAAAAAATCTGATTTTAAGGAAAATAAATAGGGAATTGAAAACTGGAAACATTAAGGAACGCGAAAGTAAAGCTAGAAAGTGATTTTCTTGATCAGTTTAAAAGCTAAAAATCTTGCAATTAATAATTTGTCTTTAAGGCCATGTGACGAGTGGGTCACGTGACCAGATTCCAACATACCGCCACTTTTTTTATTTCCCAACTTATTTTCACACAAAGCGCCACATCGAGTTGAAATAATTGTTAGGATAATAAACAAGAAGTACTAAGAATGGTGGGTCTGGTCTTAAATTTGTATAGTTATGAGAAAAGTTTTTTATTGTAAATAATTTCTTTGCTTTTTTCAAAATTATTCAATTTTAGGAGCAGACCCACCTTTTTTAGTGCTTCTTATTTATTATCTTAAATTTTCAACTAGATGTGGCGCTTCGGGATCGTCCATAAATTACGTAACGCGTTTTTCTTTTGTTTGAATAAAGACGAGCATGAAATTGATGTGAAGTTGAGAAAGACACAACGATATAAACAAAAGAAAAAAGTGTTACGTAATATATGGACGATCCCTTCGTGTGAAAATAAGTTAGGAAAAGTGGCGGTAAGGTAGGTATCTAGTCACGTGATCCACTTGTCACGTGGCCTTAAAAATATCAAAAAATAGAGGTTATGAATTTCTAAATACATTTATAAACATGAGATACAAGAAAAAAATAACTGGTGATTCCTCAACGGGGACAAGATGTGCTGTAAGGAAAAAGTATTTTATTTTCATCTGCTGCAAAAAGCATAATTATTTAAACGGCTAACCTAATAAAATTTCTATTTTCACAAAATGGAAGAAAAGAATAAACGGTTCAGAAAAACATTGTAGTTAGTTCGCTTTCATACAAGAAAGCTCACTGGATATGCCTGACCCAATTAATGCGTTCTAGGGTTAAGCTAGCACCTCCACGATCAAATTCCGACATTCTGAAATCTTAGAATTTTGGGCTTTATTATGACTTCTTTGTGCACCAATAAATATATCAAGGGCTCCTCTACTCACTGTCTGTAATTTAAAAATAATAAAAATTCAGTTTTGCCAGAAATTTGAGCTTTTTTTAGCCCTTGTATAAGTTCAACCCAAATTCGGTGAGCAGCACACATATTTTCGACATGCCTAAACACTTCGTTTTTGGCCTCTTGAATTCCGAACTAACCAAATTGCTCCAAAACAGCCCTTATGTTCCAAAATCACCCCTCTCTAAAAGAATTCAATTTTTCACAGATAATTACATCCCGCTCTATTTCTTAGCTTTTTGGGCTAACGAGGTTTGCACAGCTTTCAGGTCTTTTTTAAGAAATAAAAATAGTTTCATAAAAGTTTGTATTTTTTATAAAAGATATGGATTTTTGTAATAGATATAATTTTATAATTTCCCAAAGTCGAGAAGTCGAGATAATTTTTCACGTACGCTGATGATAATGTTTAGGAAATTTAAATTGCTTGGAATTGGAATACTTGTTATTTTAATTCTGTGGTATTTATTGCTACTGAGTTAAACTTCGCATTTGATTCAGAACGCACCTCATTTCATATTGAATTCGTGAATTTATTTTCAATTCATTCGCGCATAGAAACAAAAAGAATTGTTGTGAGAATCAATTAAGGCTTTGCTATTAAATGTGTTTAGTGGACTTCAATTCATCTTTAATCAACTTGAACTTTCCTGGAATTGAATATATCTCAAATGCGTATGAATCAACCTTGAATCCAGTGAAATTAATCTTCGTCGAATTCGGTTAAAATTGAAGTTTAATCCAGCCTGAATTCACTTAGATTCGCGGTCAGTTAAGTTGATCTTATCATGCTTAAATTTAGTTTTAAGTTACGCGAAATTGACATTAAATCGTGTGCCACTTCTTTGGAATTCAATAAGTCAGAGAAATTAATTTTCCCATGAATTCAGTATATTTCAAGGATTTTAAAATAATTAACACACGGGCCTGTAAAATTAGCATCTTTTTTTATCCAAGTTCAGAAACTTGGGTTTAAAAATGCAGGCAAAATATTATAAACGTAAAAGTAAATCATTTTGAACACTGTTAGTTTTTCGTAGTCTCTCATCTCTGCACAAAAGTGAATGAATTCTTAGAGATGGAGAAACTTGTTATTTTTACGTACATGCGTGCATGTTTTTAATTTCACTCTTTCTGTAATGTAAATGAACAAAATGCTTGAAACCTAATAGGCGTTTTATTTTAATGCTAAACTGGAAGTGAAAGTGTAATGATACGAATTACGTAAAATAATATTAATTTTATTTACAGGGCCTGTTCCATAACTAGTAGGGCGGACATTTTAGAGCCTAGGCAGAGCAATAGAAGGAGTCTTTTACGGACAGGATGGGTGATTGGGGATGTCATGGACCAAATGCATGCTCGATCAGTTGCCTCCGAGCATTTGCGGAGTGAATAACGCGCGAGAAGTAAACCTTTTTGTAGACCTCCATCATTTTTTTTAATGGATTGCACGCTCAAGCAGCGCTATGCGGTGAAGTTTTGTGTTAAACTTGGGAAATCTGCAACGGAGTCCTTCACCATGATCAAACAGGCGTGGTGAGAGGATACACCGAACAGATCAGATGTTTTTGACTAGCACTGCTCGATCGTGCGGTCCATTTTGAGAACGGATGCCAAAAAAACGTTTTACTTCTCACGCGATATTTACCCCGCAAATACTCGAAGGCGATTGTTCAAGCATGCTTTTGGTACATGACGCCCCTAATCACCCATCCTGTCTCTGAAAAAATCTCTTTATTGCTCCATCTGAGCTAGAGAAATTCAGAATTACTATTTAAGAAACAGTCCCTGTGGTGTTACTGTTAGTAACGTGCTTAAGTAATCTACTACAATCATGCTGTTGGAGGTTCAATTCTCAATAGTGAGAAAACAATAAGAGAAAGTTGTATTCCTCTTTGATAGACGTTTACCTGTTTTAAACGATTACTAAATAGGTCACAGTCAAGAGATTTAAACCAATTTTCAAAAGCTGGATGTTTGATTATTTTTAAAAGTTTCTCAATCTCTCTTATCATGATAAGAATAAGTATCTATACTAGACAAAATTAATAGGAAGAATGTTTAAATCAAATGAAATGAGCAGAAGTTATGAGAGGCACCTAAATGACAGATTTCTATCTGAGACTAAATGAGGATTCATTTTATACTAAAATTAATATTAAGCGATAGTATTGTTTAAGTTGTTTATAATTGTATGTTTCAAGTCGGCGAAGCTCCATTATTATGGATATAAAGAAAACTGATTAAAATAGTAAAATACGCAAAACCAAAATTGTTTAACTTCGTTGCTATAATAGTATACAACACTCCTAGAACTTGAATATCAATTATTTTGTGTGAGAAAAGTAGAAGTTTCCGATTTGTGTCAGACGCGAATTTTCAGTAATGGTTTAATAGACCATCAAACTTTCTACTTCGGGCTTGGAAATTTGGCGTAAATGTATTTCTTGAAAACTAAATTGATGGACTAGTTGTCAAATCTCAGTGCTGAGAAAAGTTTGTAGAATGTTTGGCTTTTTTTTTACTTTTAAAGTAGTCCGGCTACTGAAAAAGCCAGTAAAGCTATGTCGATTATTTTTGTGTGAAATTTGGAATTAAATACAAAATTGTACTAGTATAGCAATTAATAAATTGGGTATTTAATTTTAATGCAGAATAACATAAATAAAATGGGTTTAAATAATAATAAAATGTAACTTTAAATATTGATTTGACTCGATCCGAGTAAAAGTCATTTTTCACATTCAGCAGTTGGCAGCTTAACCACATGTCGTGAAAGTGAACTTAACCTACAAATACACAGACAACAACATCATTATTTTAAATTTCGCGCACTTCCTGATTCCAGCAGAAGCTGTTTACCAACTTTAGTCAACGCCGCATCGTTCTCGTCATATTTTACCTCGGTATATTTTACTATAATACAGTGTTTCCTAACAATATTCAACGTGTTTTAAAGCCAAAGCTAACCATTTAACGCTAGTGTTTTTTATATTTCATATTAGTTTTTACATAAAATAGCTTTCTTTGGTATTAAAGG
This sequence comes from Belonocnema kinseyi, assembly GCF_010883055.1. Taxonomy (NCBI): domain Eukaryota; kingdom Metazoa; phylum Arthropoda; class Insecta; order Hymenoptera; family Cynipidae; genus Belonocnema; species Belonocnema kinseyi. Next base: position 63,197,706 of record NC_046659.1, read on the forward strand.
AAGCTATATAACGTAAAAAACTAATATAATAATTAAAAAACTCGAGCTTTATTTGTAAGTCACTATACCCCGCACTGGCATCATACCCCAATTTACCTTAGTTTGTTGTTGGCACAACAATTCAATTAGTGGCAGTGACTATTCAGTTTGTACTAGCAACTAAGAAAATGTTTGTCTCAACTAATAAAATAGTCGTACCATATATTGCAAACTAATTAGTTTGCCCAACACCTTAGAAACTCATTAGTTTATTTATATTCACAGGGTTGTTGTAATAAACACCACTTTGAATATTAAGAAACAATTTTTCGTGAATTCTCTATTTTTTAATTTTTATTCAAAATCTGTCCATTTGTAAATATGAAGATACAGTCACAGCTTGTTAGAAGCTCCGCGCCAAAAAATCTGTCAACTGTTTCCACTTTTTTGTTTTGATATTCGGAAGTTAGCCAACAACGTCCTTAAAATCAACCATTGCTTTTACTTTTTGGTTGGCAGAAGTTTTTTAACAATTCATGGCCATTGTAATTATTATTCTAATAAGTTTTCAATTTTCTCAGAAATAATGTATTTAACCACGTTGTCTTTCACCAATGTAAACAGTATTTATGTAAATACAATCTAAAGGTACTTGATTATTGAAAAATGCAATTGTTTTAATCATGCAATTACCCTATTTGGTGAAAATCACTTGTGCAAATCTTGTAAAGTTATCGCTAAATACTACTTTTTCTCATAAATGTAGACCTTCAGTTTCATTCGATGTAAGTGGAAATTCTCGACTTGAGTCAGGCATTGTTTCAGCCTACGCTTTTCCGGTCGCACGAAGACTTTCCTTTTCTCCTGTGTGTCGACGTTTTTTCGCGCGCGCTGGATCGATAATGGGATACAGTCGGGGCAGTAAGGCCGTGGGCAAGTACCGGATGGACTCGAGGAAGATAAGGGACCCCCCAAAGCCTCGCCAGGCGCCGGCGGTTCGCATCGAATCCTCAACTTCTCTCTGGGGTGGTCCCCGGCGTTCTTCGCGGCCCCTCGCTTCTCCGCGGTTTACCTTTTATACGCTCCCTCGCTCTTTTATTCTTATCTGCTCTCCCTCTCGGGCCCATGCGAATTCGCCTTTTCAATTCTTCCCCTCTCCTTTTCTCTCGATCGTGCCAGAGTGCCGATCGCGGCCTCGCGGGGCCCGTCGATCGCACCGAGAGGCCTCGTCGGTCCTCCTCGGTTTAGCTCGGCACCCTTCGGGGCTCGCCGATCTTCCGAGAAGGGTTCCCGATTCCTCGCAACGATGACTTACATAATTCCGTGTCGCCACGCCCGTCGCGTCGGGATCGTCGACTCTCCCGATTCCTGGACTTACTTTAGATCCAGTTGATATACAAGGCCCAACGCCAGATCGTTTCCACATACTGTATTTCTGTATTCTACTGTATTATTTACGTTAATGTCGCCTCAATAAATAGAAACCGAATCGTAGATGAAGGTTTTGCTTATTTGTGTACATGTCGGAACAGAATAAGGTAATTGGAACTTTTTTTCCAGGGTGAGATTGAAGGCTTGATAAATTCCAATTTGAACTTATTTAAAGTTCTGGAGCGTCATAGGCCCACGCGTTATATATTTTCTTCAAATTTATTCATTCAAAATCTGACATTTTTTATTGATAGATTTTGATGTCACGCTCGAAATTAAAATGATTAAGCTTTTGAAAAGGATAAAGTACAGTTTTACAGTTATTAATTAATTATCATGACAACTAAATTGATTTGAGTAAATAATTTTGATAGCAAAATTATACTTGCGTGTGTAAATTCAACTCTGGTATATGTGAAATGTTATTTATTCTAATAAAGTTCAACATCGCCAAAAACGTTTACAAAAGATATTTTTTTTAGAAATAATTACTTATTGTCTTGAATCGTATTGTCTGTCGCCTTTCTAGTTCTTAATATTAGCTTAATTTCTTTATTCTCCTTTGCAATTAACCGCGTAGAAAATAGTCGAGGAACTAATCGGGACCCGATTAGGCCACCCTGACTGCTAATGTGGTTCTGTAAAGACAGTTTAGTGTGGACGAGGTAATCTGGCGCTCGTCAGTGGGTCTTGTAAAAATATATTTCAAAAATTTATTAGTCTATTTCTGTATTAATTTCTTTAAATCATAAGTTGCACTACACTTTCAGATTTCAATAAATATATAGCCTTTATCATGTATCGCTAACGACACACTGTACACGAACCATACAATCTCTTGAGACGAACTGCCATTCTGGCTCGCCTTCTGGTGACTGAAAAAAAGAGATTTATTTGAATCAAACATACAGAGCGTTTACATATAGAAGACATAACTGCAACAAATTTAAAATATATGCAGACCACGCCGAGGGCATGATGTTGTCTTAATGTGAGTAACGAATGTCAATATAGAGATTAGGTCAAGGCAGGTTCTCAACAACCAAATTTTGCACGCATGTTCAAAAAGTTGATAATTTTATTGCCGATGTAATCAGCGCAATCTCTAAATAAAATATCTATAATCATTCAAGTTTGAGCGCTTCATAGTTCCAATTCAGTCTTCAAAGTTTTAAATTAGACATTATTTATTTCAAATGTTTTTAGAATTATTTAACTTTGAAGTGGGTACAATTTAAAACTCTTGTTTTGTCCGTGTGCGTAACGATATTTTCTTGATTTAGTATTATTTCTTTGTAAATACATGCAATGAAATCGACAGGCCGAATTCATTTTAAATTATGCAGGCCGAACGGAATTTGCGGATGAAATATGTTGTTTTTCAAAGGATGAAAAATTTTCTGATTTTTGCTTTAAAGTGCTGTAAGCTCAAAACTGAAAAAGACCAGGGTTTTTTTCTTTATGTTTTCCTAGGTTGGTACTATATTATGGTGACTATACCTCATAATACCTTTTTCCAATTTTCCACGAAATAAAAATTTACAATAACCTTTTTCAAATTTCATTTCGCTTCCTTTTCATTGACATATTCCTTCAATGACACGTTGAGTGCTTTTGAGAGTTTGTTCGTTATTACTTCGGAAAATGAATCAACGATCTTCTTTCGTTTTCTACTTTTATCGTTTTTAGAAGAATGTCATGCGGTTCGCGGTTGATGTACGGGTGGGTGATACATTTAATTTTAATTTTGAAATAACTTGTTTATTTTATTATAAAATAAAAAGATGATGTTCATTTGACTTATACTTCAAACCAAAGAAAATAATCTGGATGTTGTTGAAGATCCTTTATTATTGTTTGTCAACGTTTCGAGCACAAAATGTTCTCATCAGAAAAGTCAATTATGTAAAAAGTTCCATTCAAATCAAAATATTGGCATAAATTGTATTTGGGAAGAACATGTTAGGTTCTGTATCTCAATCTCTTTTTCTCATGGGTCCAATTATTGAGATCACTTCTGTTTACATTGTTAATAATTAAAAATCATCATCTTTGTTGATTTCATGATCAAAAATGATTGATGTTAATAAATTAAATAAATATCAAACTTAAGAAAGGGAGACAAAACTTACGTTTTGCTCCATTTTTCACATATAGTACATATAATGTTTATCTCAAACGATTTGGTTGTAAAATTAGGTTAAAAAAATTATCATTAATGCTAGAATTTAGTTAGGGAATATCATTTTCAACTTCATAGGCAATTCAGGCTCAGGTATATTATCATCAGAAATCTCTAGATAATATCTGCTGTCACTTGATATTGCTATATTTGAAGAAATTTAAAACATAGATAAGAAGCGATAATAGCAACGTTTCAAACATGATCTTCAGCTGGAACGAGCTTTTTGGGCTAATTCGTTTAACTGTACGAATCTATGTTGCTGTATGCTATATATTACCTGTTTATGCATGTTCTTGAAATCAGGACATTTCTTTCTGTTCCAAGGAAAAATACGAAATGCATGAAATCACTTAGGGACATAAAAGTCTAATTTTACCGAACAAAGCATAGATTGAAGTACGATATCCCATCGAAAATCCTTTTGCAGAATTTTCACTGCGTTTTATTAAATCATAGATTTCACCCCCTTTCCTCTATCCCATTCTTTGCCCCTTTTTTAAAATATTCCTATTATTCCCTGTTTTTGTTTTTTAATTCCACTTTACTCGTGTCTTCGCTTAATTACGAACTGAATTAATAGAAATCAATAAAAAATCCTAACTTTTTTATTGAAAGTTAATTCTTTTTTTAAATTTATATTATTATATTGATTCCGAATTGATTTCTTTTGGTTAAAACGTTTATTATTTAGTTGAAACTTCAATTATTTTGTGGATACGATGTGTTGTCGTCCCGAAATTCAGGATGACTGGTCCAATATTTTTCATTAGCTTGGCTAGTCTGTCCGAATTTTCGGGTGGAGTTTTCCATTTTATTTCCCAGCTTCCCGAATTTTTCGGGCCGACTGAACGCAGCCTTGTTGAAAATCCAACAGTTTTGTTAAGAAATTTTTTTTTTTTTTAATTTTTTAGTTTAAAGTGAATTACTTTTCATTGAAAAGACGAAAAGCGAACCGAATTAATAGGATCCAATAAGAAATTACAACTGTTTTCGGCTAAAAAGTTGCTTCTATTTGATTAAAGTCTATTATTATATTTTTGGTTTCAAATTGATCTCTTTTGGTTAAAAGTTCTACTATTTGATATAAAATTTAATTACCTTGTTTGAAAATTCAACTGTTTGGTTAAGTAGTCGTACTTTTGATAGGACAATGAATGTTTTTTTGTTTGAAGTTGAAATGTTTTTAATTGAAGTGTCTCCTATTATATTTTTGGTTCAGAACTCATCTTTTTGTCTAAAAATTCTACCATTCGGTTGCAAATATGGTACATACATTAATGTTCTTTAAAAGAAATTATTTTACTATTCTTAACTGATTTTTTTTTAATCGCCCTATTTCCTCTCGTTGGAGAGGTTTTTTGGCTGTCAAGCCGGTAATAATTTGTACAATAATTTACATTATATATTTTAACCTAAGATTTAAAAAATGTTGAATTATTTTCAAAATTCATATAATAAAACATGTAAACGTGTACACTTTTTCAGAATTATTCAATTTTGAAAACATTTAATTTCAAATTTTACGTTTTTGCAGGGTTTCATTATTACATTGTATAATGTTGAGGGCAAACTTGCCTAATGGTAAAATATCGATTGCGCATTTCCATCGACATAGTTTAAATACTTCCGCTGAACCATTAGGGAAGGTCACTTATAAGTATTTATCAGGGCAATGGCAGCGTGTAAGATCCTTATCCTGGCCGTGTTAACTAGGTTCGCGTTCATGTCCTGAGCCCCCCGGAGGCGAAGAAGGCAACACGAATCGACCTCGACTGGGCGACCTGATCCTTAAACATATTTCGAGCAATCTTCACCGAAATCTGCCATCGCGTTAACCTAAACTACACGGCTTCCGCTGACAGTTCAAATCATTCGTTTTCCATATCATGATTTAAAATTTCATAAGTCAGGCAGTTGTGAAAAGAAAGATCAAAACGTAAAAAAAACTTCCTTCGCCAAATAAAGTTGTTTTTAATCATTGTCCAAATCAACATTTTATTCCTATTTGAGACGTCTAAATGTAGGTCCTAATAGTTTTTAGAAGTGTCTTTAGAGGGTTTAATTTATAATGCGTTAGGGCCCACGTTTAGTCCTTCCTAGGGGCGAGTATTTTCATTTTAGCCTTAAAGGTGAGTGGGGTATGGTATCGAGGTGTGACGGTAAAGCCCAGTTTGCGAAATACATACAGCACTACTGTGCCCCTTAAATTATGTTGCGATATTTGAATTAATTTTAATATATTTATAACGTTTACAGAACCACTCACAACCTTTTCGAAGCATTCTTGAAATAATGAACGGTTGTGGATTTAATGCTCTTTTTGTACGTATAATTGTGTATAGAATTTCAATGATTTATTGTTATAAATAACAAGGTGGGTCAGGCAGGGCTTAAATAGGTCTTAAATTTCGAATCGGTATATCAAAATGATAGAGAAATCTCGAAATTTAATTTAATAGAGTCCGTCCAATGCGAAGAGTGTTATATTTCCAGAAATAAAAAGATCTCCAATCAGAGGTAATTTTCGTGAGAGTGGCTCGATATTAGGCAATGACTAATCGTGCAATCAGGATAATTCGAAACCTAGACTTAATAACGCTAAAACGCGAGCGTCGCGTCGTTGAGAAAGAAGCGAGCTACACAGGGAAAGTACGTTTTCGTGGCACCTGCTGATAAATCTACGCACGCACGAGGCGCTTACAAACGGCACGATCATAGTTAGCTCAGGGAGACGTGCTCTTATGCATACGAATAAAAACGAGAAAGAGGGAAGCAAGAGGCGCTGGGAAAAAGAGAGATGACCGTGGGAGGGAGAAAGAAGGCGGCATCTTTGATCTTGCATACACATGTCATACATAGAAGTGCCACTCACACTGGCCTATTCTCCCTGGGAGCTTTGGAAGGACAGGACTCATCTTTACATTCACATATCACAGGCAGACGATTCACCACTTTCGCATATTATTTCGCGAAAATACACATTTCTCACTACATTCAGTTTTTGGTGTCTGGACGCATAGTATCGTATATTTTTCATTCTACATTTAGGGAGCGCATATAACGTGACGATATGGGAGCTCCTCCCATGTAAGAATACGAAATATAAATGTAATTTTACATTATTTTACATATCGAGTTTTCAAACCAAAAAATAATGTTTCAACAAAATAGCTGAATTTATAACGGAAAAGAATTTTTAGTCGCGATGAAAAAAAAATCAAACAAATTGTTGAATTTTTAAACCAAAAGGACGAGTTTTCGGGCATACCGTTTGATTTTTCAACCCGTAAGTATGAATTTTCAACACAAAAGTTCATTTTCAACCAAATAGTTGAATGTACTATCAAAATAGTTGCGTCATCAAATTAAAAATACGAATTTCCAACAAAAGAGTTACATTTCTAAACAAAGAGATGAATTTTCAAACTAATATGATGAATTTTCAGTGACAAAAATAGAATTTTTAACAAAGTAGTTGAACTTTTAACCAAATAGTTGAATTTTCAAGTCAAGATTAAGAATTTTCTATAAAACAGTTTTTTTTAATAAAAGTAGTTGGATTTTCTTATGGTGTTCTTTTAATAATTCGTTTCGCCATTATCGAGACAACGAATTTCTTATCGGTTATTCCGATGCTTTACACTTCCCGCACGCGAGGAAATCCTCGTAATTTCCGATTTTACAATAGAATCAGGTGCGCGTTGCTAGATGAGGCCTCACATCCAGATCTTGGTTAATTCCATTAATTTTCATTTTTTTTTTTAAATAAGTAGATTGGAGTTTCGGTCGTATCAATTTGCCACGGTCTAATTTTCACAAACAACCACGGTTTTACAGAGAAACAAAAACTAAAATTTTCACACACCTACGTATTTACAAATGATAGGTTACCCGCTCAGATGCAGATGCGAAGCTCTAAACAAACGTGGCAAAAAAGGGATTTTACCACAAAACAAACGTAATAACTTTAAACGTCACAAGTGAAATTACTATTTACTAGCGTGTCTCAAGTAGAAATGACCGACTCTCGTCTCGCGCATACAGCGCTCCCTACTGAAATTGCCGAAAATTTCATCAAAACTTAGGCGACCCATTAATGCCGCCGGAACATATTTATATCATAATGGAAATATTCGCCAATCTCCGTTCGTTGTAGCTTCACGTTCTCAAATATCACGAACCAAACATTTTTTGCGAATATTTAAATAATATTGTCCCTTGCATCACCTTACTCAAATAAAGTAATTCATCCGCTAGACAGGCTAAAGTGAGTTTAAGACAAAATTACAGTACTGGTATTGTAAAGTGAAATTGTAATACTTGCACGTTATCCGGCACGTATTCTTCGAAATTAGAATACACGTGTTGCTAAAGACACACTTTGCTAAAAATTAAGCGATACTATTAGAGGGCACTTTCGTTCAATATTGATGAGATATCCTCATGTCATATATTTTTTTCACTAATAATTGAATTCTTTCTGGGAAACTCTTTTTTTGGAAAAATACCGTTTTTATCTAAAATTGAACTATTTAACTGCTCTGATCCCTGTTCATAAAAAATTCTGTCAGATTTATGAAATTTTATGTGTGATTTACAGAAAATGTTATAAATCTGTAAGATACGTGAAAACGATTGATTAGAGAAAATACTAAATTGTCTACTCGATTTACATATATTTGATCACTTATCACCAAAATAAATGTACAAAGTTTACGCGCGTAATATTATACTGAAACATAACATATATATGTTCTTATTATATCATCGATACATATATAATATCATACCACACACACACACATATATATATATATATTTATATATAGGTATGAGTGGGTTACAATTCACATACAATGGTTGCAATTCGCTTTAGTAAAAGAGAATGTGTGCCATTTCGCACTATAAATTGGTGTACCTAGAAGTTCTTCGCAGAATTCAATGTAAGTATATCTGCACTTAGCGCACACTGTTAGAATATTCTTGAAAATTCAAGGACTTTTAAATTTAAAATGTTACTTAAATTTAATCTACTTCACACAGAAAGAACATTTTTTTGTGCAAAAAAACTATATTCTTGGATATACACGAAAATTTGGTTGAATCAAAAAAATTTGGGTTCTATTCAGCAAAATATTTCATCGATCCAACCAAATTTTTTTGTTTAATCGAACAAATACTCAATCGATCCTATGATTTGGTTAAAACAGCCAAAAAATGTTATTGATTCAAACAAATCCATTTCTTAATGTGGTAACTGAAAGTGATTTATTTAATAATTTACTTTCATAAATAAAATACGCAGTTGTTATCATATCATATTTCACAGATATTTAAGTTTTAATTCGATAGAACATTGCAGGTATAATTCAAAATCTCGTCCTAATAACCCACACTGAAAACAATTCTGGTTCAACCAACCAGAATTCTCGTTAATTCAACTAGAATAGAGTGTTAAATATGCCCTTACCATAAATTCGGGTTAAAAGTATCAGAAGTTTCTGGTCAAACATTTTCTGGTTAATCTTACCAGAAATTGGGGTAAATGTAACCAGAAGTTCTGGTAAGGTTATCCAGACATATTTACTAGACAGTTTTCTGGTAGCTTACGAATACAACGTTCTGGTCAAAATAACCAGATATTCTGGCAAACTCAACCAGATGTTCTGGTAAGCTCAACCAGATATTCTCGTAGACATCGATTTTCGACTATTCAATTTCGATACTCTTCTACATCCATGGAATCTTTCTAACCCCCTCTGAAATCACATGGACCACATGTTACATTTTCCAAAAGAAAACAATCGAACAAAATTTACCGACAACAAAGTGCAGCAACTATGTTTCGCTTCGCTAAAATTCCGTCTCTCTATAATGTATATGTGAATATATGTATTAATAAATAGCGATACACGCAGAAAAAAGAACCTTACATTTCACTGAAAACCAAGTTAAATCTACCGATCTTCCTAGTACGCATTTGGACAACATGGCAGTCCAGTAAACGTTACAATTATAGGCAAATAAGAATGTCTATCAATGATGGTTACTAGTACCGATTTTCAAGTGGTGCTGACCTGCGGATCAGTAGATATAAAGAGATCTAAATTATGTTATCGGCGTAGACTACAGTTAACACATTACTATAAATTGTGAAAAAGTATAGCTAAAAAATAATTAATAAATAAGAGCACGGTTATTTCTTATAAATATTTTCGGATATACTTATAATTAATCGTTATTTTTAAGTTATAATGCTTATAATACAATTAAAATTTCGCACGCTATGGGGAGAGAGGGGGATTCGAACGCATAAACCTAAGCACGCAAGTCAACAGTCTTAACCACTACACTAGTATACGAGTTCCGATCTGTAAAATAATTTTGAAATGCATTCGTAACTGAGGGTGATAACCTCGGGAACGACTTCTGAATACGCAACCATGCCATCGCGACACACAACAAAAGTTGTAGTATTCACATCATATCTATATGTCAGCTGAAACAGTCACGGAACAAAAACACGTCTTGCTCCAATAATCTCTCAAGTGTATGCGATCTGTGAATAAGTTGTGCCATCCAAAATGGTGCTATTTTTATAAAACCCCTTCCTTGAAAAGTGGGAATATGGAGTAATGTGACGTCTGTCACAGGAATGTCAAAAAGGAATATTTTTTAGGTGATCCAATCCATTCATTGCCGATTGCGTCGTGAATTCAACCGGTGCTCCGCGCGGATAGGTTGCGTTGCGACTTTAGGGGCAAGTTGAGTAAACCGATAGGATCAGTAGCATGTACCAATCTTTCAGTAATGTCCACTGCACTATTATTGTAATCTCGGTTCAGTGGATTTTACATGTCGTTCAGTATGCAATACGAGGAAATAGAGGTTTATTTTACTGAAGGATAACCGTTGAATTAACTTCAATTTCACTGAGACATTTACGAAATGCTAAGTTATTTTGACATTTTCACCCTCTTATTAAGAGCAGTTTATACTGTTAACGTTATAAGAAACCCTTTACAATTCTTGATTAGTAAATACTACATTTCTTTTTTCTGCGTGTAGATATAGAACACTCGAAGGAAAAGTATAGCATATTGTTGATGTGTTCTGTTTCTGAACCTATTTGTTAAGACTATTTTGTTCGTGATTTTACAAAATATGCATGTTGATCACTTGGTCAGTATAAAAATTCTCAAACATACACTTTGTTAATTTATTGTCTATAATGTTAGTATTTTCGAGAATATTTTGCAATCACCCAAAAATATAAGCTTGGTTTGGAAGTATTTCTGTAGCACTGGTGTTTAGACAGAAAACGCGCAATTTCTTCTTATAACACAACTAAATTCACGGTTCACTATAATTATTTATACTTATATAACTGAAAATAGAATTACCAAATCGAGATTGTTCATTAACTAGAATTATCCAGTCATATTAATCATGTTTTCCGATTAAAATAACTAGACATTGTTTAACCAGACGCGTCTAGTAACTTTAACTAGAATTTTTTGTTTGTGTATCTAAGTTCTTTCACATTGATTTAATTTTAGGACTTTATCATGATTTTTGGATAAAAAATGTACCTACAAAGTAAAAAAAAACTTGTTCAAAGGATAGTGCAAGATGAATTAAACCATTTTTAAACTGAAATTAATTTTCAGAGTAAAAGCTAAAATGAGTATACTTTTAAATTATCGTGTTTGAATTTTAATTCTCACTGTACATAAATTTAATGTACTTTAAATGCACTGAAATTCAGTTAAACTTTTGTAACTTAAATAAAAAATTGCATTTTTGTTTGAGACAGCAGCACACCTTATAATATAGATATTCTGTTTTCATAAATTTATTAAAATTTTGTTGGTAAATTGAGAAACTATTGATTTGAAACTTCAGACAATCACGATAAATACATTTTCATAATTGTTTATATAATTGCATAGCACCATGCTTTTAATTCTAAAGTATGGTGCCGTGGATTCAATAGCAACAACGTTTTAACTATGTAGTATACTATAATAATCTATTAACAGGTTAGTTAGATTTGAAGAAGAAACACGTTGCTGTAAATGTAAACACAGTAAAACTCTGAGACTGGACCGGTTTTGGGACTGGAGGAGGTGGGGAATTAACCAGATAGAGTGCCGTTTCGTATGAAAACGCTTTTGTTTGTTCACTTCTGTGTGACCACCGCACACTCCAAATAGATTCTTTTACTTCTACTTGCGGCGCGGCATCATTTCTCGGAAAAACTATGTCAGGGAGGCTAATCTCAGAGTTTCACTGTACTTTTGTTTTCATTATAAACTAACCCAATTATGACTCTAGTTACACAATACTTGTGATTAGAAAAACGCTATTCATTAAAATATCCGCAGCGCTGAGAATCAAACGTAGGCCTAAACTCCATTGCAGCTACGGGGCATCGCTGAAAACGCTTTTATAAATACCAGAGGCATTGACCCGACACTTTTGACTTTTGGCTTTTTTTCAAAGGTTTTTCTTTCTGTTGTAAATACCGGTATAAATGAGCATAATAAAGTAAATATACATTTTTTAAAGAATTTAATTATAGGCAGGTAGATTTTGCAGCTATAAATAATTCTATTTGTAAATGGGAATATATCAATTAGTGTTCTTAATATGAATGTTATTTTTTTAAAGACAATTGAATTTTTCAACAGTGCTTTTCAAAACTTTGTTGCGTTCCCTTAAGATGTTTTATATTATTTTAATTTAATTATTTTATGAATTCAATTTACTATTTTCATTTATGCTAAAAAATTTCCATGTTCAAACTGAAATGTAAATTTTAGTACACCTAGGTTTCAAATGGGGTTTAGTGTTTAAAACAAATATTTGTATGTTTTGTACAGATTATAAAGCATTTCCGTTTTGAATTTCTTGTAAAAATACAATATATGTATTTAAGCCATTTGTATTGACTCTTAAAGTGTAAACATATTTTATACTTTGAAAATAATAAATACTTCTTGTTCAGATATACTCCGTCTTTCAAACAATTTGCAGGTGCCATAAATACGGAAATTAATTATTGTGTATTGTATAGAAGTTAAACTGAGTTTATTTTTGCAAGAAATAAATCAATGTTAGGTTTTAATGAACCTCGATTTTAGTAAACTGTTTCTGTACGTTTCTAGACCTGATGTCTTTCCCAATTTTATAATGATGACAACCGTGGACCCGGGAGATATGCAATGCTCAGACAAGCGGTGAAAAACAGCATGAGGGTTGCCCTCTTAGCATATGAGTTTTACCATTTGAATTGCATAAATCGAGGTTACAGTGTATTTTATTTTATTTTTAAAAGTGGACAAAAATTGCTGGAATGACAGCTTTCATGAATCGCCGCATTAATTTTTTTATACCTTTGCTTAATGCCATCATGACACTTGAACTCTCAAACATTAGAAATCAGGAGATTTAAAACTAGTGAGTGAAAGTCAGGGAAAACTTGCAAGAATCAGGAAATTTTCTATACACTCAAGTTGAAGTTAATAAAATTGTGTATGACTCTTGTCACGAAAAGAGTAATAAATTTGGGAAGTCATTTTTTTCCAAAAACATTATTGATCTCCGACGTGCAAAGTTATTTTTGTACCTCTATGAAAAAATTATATTCAAGTAAAAGTCAGGGTATTTTGAAATTGGGATTTTGTAGCAACCCTGAAGAAGATCATGCCTAATAGATCATATAAATATTACGTAATGTGTTTTGTGTTTGTTTATATCGTTGTGTTTTGTTTTCATCTTTATTTAAACAAAAGAAACCGCTTTACGTGATGCGGATTCACAAAATGTTCAAACACTTGAAAACTAGAATAATTTTTTATGTCTTTCGGAAATTTGAATGAAAATGTCCACTCATCACATCAGAAAATAACAAATTAAAGCCATATTAGCATAAAAGATTACGGTTGAAAGTGACCAATTAAAAAAATATAATAAATGATCTGCATATGCTTTAATTTTGTTTGTGTTCCGTATAATAGATATCATCATAATTGGTAATCATTCAAAAGTATTTTCAGTCAGTTTTAAATAAGCTATAAGTATTTAAAACTTTCAAAATCCACTTTTATTCAATATTTATATCATAGACTTTGAAATAAAACCATACAAACATGCACGCCAGTTTTCTCTTGTGCATCACATAATGAGACGGAATTTAATAATACTGCAGTTTTTGACTCAACAGTACTTTATTCTCCGTGTTTGTATGGTACGTGTGTATTTTTAGTACTTTAGGGCATTGAAAAGAAGTTGGAAATAGGCGTCGAATTATAAAAATTGGACAACACTTGATGCATTATGTTGTTGGAAAAAATACATCCTTTAGATAGCTAAATTTTGCTGATTTGCCAGCGTATATACGCTGATTTGACCTAGCGGTATACCTATAGCTGATTCAGATTTAGAGAGTAAAGAATATTGTAATTAATTATTATGCAGCAAGGAAACTCACTTTTTTACAGATTATGTTTTTTACTCGCATAAAAAACTAGGGTTGAAATTTTGTGTCAGCTCATTTTTTTACAAACTCATTTTGAACCTCATGAATGTTCGCTGTAATGATCAGTGCTTATATCATTTTCTGTTCTTCAAAATTAATCGGCTGTTGTTTAATTTTGTTTCAGGAAGTTTTGACACAATTTTTTTGTGCAAAATAAAATTTTATTTTTGTCTGCTCATTTGATTCGGCCTATTTCTTCTTAAAGCTAAATTTAAGTCTATCTTGTATCTTAAAATCCTAAAAACTAGACCTTCTTTCTTAATAAAACAAAAGTTTCTAGATTTTGTTGTCAAAATTAGCATATCGTACTCAAGTGTAGTTAGAAAGTATCAATGGAAAAAATGCGGGGAAAGATGGTTGCTACTTTATTCTTTTGATATTATGTCTACTGTATATTGGAAATTCTTGTTGATTTTCTATAATTTCATGTTTTTGACAGAAACGTATGGCTCAAATTGGAAACTTTCTCATTTGGTCAATATTTACTGAATTTGCCGAATTTTCAGTTTCAAAGTAAATTTAAAAAACTAACCTCACAAATGCTATCTTTTCGCTTCGCTACTCATGAAAGTTTATCTTTATGAAAAACGTCCATTAGAATAGGTGAGAAAATCGCAAGATGTAAAAAAGCTTGTAGCGGAAGTCTAGATGTACGATCTCGTCAGTTAAGCAAGTACCGAGAATTAGAAGCCTTTGGATATAATGTGCCCACAGCTAAAAGAATTCTTTCTCGGCGTTTGTGTCAGTATTTTTCAAGAGGAACGCCTATGGCAGAGAGGAAGTGAATTCTAATTAATGACTCTTAATTTTCTTAATTACCTTCACGAATGTGCCGATCGCCTGCAAGCGCATTGCGCATCCGTATTTATACATTGAAGTGCACAAAGCCGCTGATATCTGCGGGTCCCTTGTGATTTCTTCGTTCCAATTATTCCACTGATTCGATGTTCCTTTAATCACATGTCTCGAATTACACTTCATTCCTCTCACAAACAATACCTACAACTCAGTAATTGGCCCTCAGGAAAAAAATACTGCCAAAAATGGAGGGTTTCTGAAGAAAGCATTGTTTATTAATTTTGTTAGTTAATTTAGTTTAGGAAGTTTAGTAACATGTAGTAATAGAGAGAGGAGCCCTTAATTAATTGCTTGTGATTTAATTCGCGGGTATTTTATTTCTTCGTGCATTTAAAGGAAAGGTGGCGCCATCGTGACGATTCTCTGTGAAGCTACACGGCATAGAATTTTAGTTCAGATCTAAACCTTTTACTCGTCAGATGTGAGGTTTCGATCATGATTTAAAATTTTTTTAACTTTCTGTATTAAAAGTTAAAATAATATTAGTGTTGTAGAATTAGGCACCTGAAAAGAATATTATGAACTTTTGTAATATTGTTAAAATATTTATTTTTTGAAGAACTAAGTAGAACCAAGGGGAAAAAATCTTCGCAAGTTAGGGCAAATTAGAAGAAAATAAATTCAGAATTATTCAAATTTAAAACACTGAAGTTTTAAAGTGTTTAGATTAAAAGCTTGGAAGAATTTAATTTTTAAATGTTCAGTATATTTAAAAAAGTGAATATTTTCTAAAAATGTTTGACTATGTTGAAAATACAACCATGAAACTTCTTATTTCTAAAACAATGTAAATTTTAAATATTTTTTAAAATTTACTCCCTTTCTAGACTGCCAAAAAATATTTTGTTGCTTTTATTCTTACTTCAGTTCTCTCCTTTTTATAGATAGGTTATAGTCAGATTGTTAAATTCAATATTTGACATTTCGAAGTTTTTAAAGTTGAATTTACTATTGAATTTACTATTGAATTTAATATTGAATTTACTATTGACAGCGCTTGCAATTGAACGAAATTAATTTCAAACGTTTGACGTTTTATGTAGTTTTAAATTCATATGGTTTTTGAATTATAAAACTTCAACTTAAAATCTTTAATAACTAAAATTTTATGATTTAAAACACTCAGAATTGAATCATATAATTTTAAAACTTTATAAGTTAAAAGATTTTGAAGAATTTGTGTTGAAAATGAACGCTCTTAACCTGAAATAAGTTCAACTTTGAATAGTTCACAGTGTACAATTTCACATGAAAGTTTCAATATGGTGGAATAATATTTTTAATTTGCAACGTGCAGATAAATAAGTGTTCTAAGACGTGCATCTTTAAGCTATGACCATTGGACTAACTAATTGACAAGAATAACAGACTAAAATTATTTATATTTCAAGATATAAGAAAATCAACATTTAAAACCTTTTTTCCCCAAAACTTAACCCGGGTTAAGTTGTTTTTGCACCCAACGCACCATTTTAAAATTTTATGCGGAAAATATTGTCTTAATAAAAGTTGTGGGCACTTTTTCTACTACTATTTTAATGTAAACACTTTTCCAATCTTAGAAGTTGCTCGGATTACTGAAAAAAGTTACTAAATCCTTTTTTGGGTTGGACATTTTCGATTCTTTAGACAGATGCATATATTACCATTAGGATGTGATACGTGGCACAAAGTTGCAGAAATGAAAAAAAAAACCATTAAATTTGCACAGCAGCTCTATCGGAAAGCCCTTTCGTCTTCTCGACGGGTTATAAAAAACTGTCGATACTCCTCCTTTTCTTTTTCGATTGCTTTCTTCCTTCCTGGGTACTTTGTGCTACAGTAAAGTATTCTTTTTTGCGAACGGTAAAGCCGAGAAAGCCAATTTCGATTGGTTTTATTAGATGTCTTTCGACATCTCTCCGCGGCGCTTTCCTCTTTAAGTTCCACAGTTTTCTTTGTAAAGTAAAGAATTCCACATGAGCGAGAGACACATGGATTTCTTTTAACAATTATAATATGTATACATTGTTGCTCTACATCCATTTCAACCGTCTTTGACGTCTTGAAACCTGGAAAATGATATGCTAAAACCCATCTATAATAAAAGTTATTTTCTTAGAAGAGTAATGTTGTGATTTATAATGGATAAAATGAGAATACATGATAAGTATGGTTTGGGAAATGTAAAATTTATCTTTGCTGAAAAAGAAATCTAGTCAAGAGATATTGTTAACGTGTTTGCTTTATTGCAACTGTAAACCTTTAAAAAAGTATTAAAGATATTTCTGAAACAACTGTGTCGTATGAGATATAGTTCAACAAGTCCGACAAAGTTGAACAATTTTCAGAACTTCTAGCAAAGTAGTTGAAGTTGTTTTCATAAATAACTCGCGAAAGAGTGAGAAGCTCCCAAATTTCTTAGAACATATCCCAGAGGAATTGTCTTGACTTTTAAGTTTAAAAAGCGGATTTGAAACCATTTGAGTTTAAAAGCACTCAAACCTGGCATTTGAAAAAGCTTGAATTTAAGATAAAAAATTGTTTAAAATATTTTAGAGAGATGTTGAGGACGTATACATAAATTATTTAGGAGAAATGAAGTAAATAGGAGACGAAAGCGGAAAAACATAAAAAATAATTGCCGTGCTGGGAATGGCAAAAGAAGAGTAGGGTAAAAATTAAAAATGAAAAATTGAAAGAAAGATACCCTCCTACATCGTAGCAGTGGCTGTACCGACATGGCAAACGCGAAACACGATGGCGCGCATTGTGGCATGAAGGCATTGTTTTCTACACCGGGAATCCAGGAATCCGGGACTTGGAACTCGAAACTCGGTGGGTTGTTCATTTCGCCTTTACTTCCTTTCGTACTCATTCGCTTCCAGGCGCATTTTTAATTTCCATTGTTGCCACAAAAGATGGGGCATACCCGCCCACGTCGAGTGACTTACATGTCGCGTATATTTTACTCGTCAAGGCCGATTTCATACTACCAATCACTGTGACAAAAAGCATATATATGTGAAATTCACGACTAGAAAGCTTATATATGTTTAGTTCTCAAAAATTAATATGTACTTTATCGTGAATTACCATCAACAGATATACAACAAACAAAAAGTAATTTATACCAACATTTTAGGGCAGAATAAAGCTGTCTGGCGAAATATCGTTTTCGAATTCCCGTATTTACGAATTGAAATCAACGTTTTCCCGGTTTTTCCTTGAGATACATATGTCCCAATAAAAGAAAAGTTGACAGAATAAATATTCCTTTTTACGATCGGTATGATGTTACTAAGAAGAACGGTTTAGGATTAGTTTTAAGAAAAATAATATAAATGAAAATTCAAAGCATCATTTCTATCAGAATGATGAGATATTTATCAGTCCTAAATCAAAATTTTTAAAAATCCCAGGCAAAATCAACACAGTTTTGTCAAAACTTCGATTAAAATGCTATGAACAATTAACTTCCAAATGAGTCTAAGAAATTTTTGTTATTCAGACCTTTTTGCACTATAGCGTATATTGAAAAAATATATTTAAAAAGTTAAAACCATTAAATTGTTATTGATATTTTATTAGTTATTTGTTTAATTTTGTGATTTTTCTTGAACATGTGAAAAACATGTTGAATATGAAATCTCTGCTTTTCAAATTAATGATCACTCAAAATGAAGCATACAAAAAGGATGATAAAATTTGTTTTAATTAGTTGAAAAAACTTCCACCTTATATGTGATGATTAAAAAAGTTTACTTACTCAAATAAATACTAATATAAATAAAAAGTAAAATTTTAAGAACAAAAATTTAATTAAAAATTTCCCTGAACAAATTATTACTTGGATTCTCATAAAAACATAAAAAATTTTATGAAACAGATATGTTTTTCGACCTTTCTCAGTTTTTATTTTTTATCCCAAAACTCATAATTAAATTATTAAATTAAACTATTAATTAATAATTAAACATTGAACTGTTTTCATTCGGAAGTCTTAGAGTTAAGCAAACTTATGCATCCGATTGCAATTCGATATACTATTTTGAATCATAAACTAATTTCAAATTAAGGGATTCATAAATAAATGTTCTTACTCCATTTCAAATCGTATGTTCAAATACTTTTTTAGTCTAAAATATTTCATTTTCAACCCATGCAATTAAATTTTTTTCTAATTGAATAAAGGAATTTTTTCAATATTCAGCTATATTTGACTGTTTATGTAAATTGAGTCATTGTAAATCATTTATAAAGAATTGATTTGAATACAGTTTTTGTTTCAAATAGTCAGCCGTAAATCGTTAAACTTCCAAAGTGTTAAATTTAAACAATGAATGTTAGCATTTCAAATGCTTCGTTTTGTTGAATTTTTAGATTGTAAGTTACATTTTTTAATTTTGATGTAAAAGTAACAATTGAAAAATGATTGATTTTAAACGTCTTATAATTAAAATAATTTAGCTCGTAATTTAAAAAATGTTTAATTTTAAATGAAATTTAAATTCCTTGAATTTGGAATGTTTCTAACATAAAATTTCATCAAAATAATATAATTGTCAACTTTTAGAAAGTAATTGATTCTTTCTTTTGTTTAGAGCAGTATGAATGAGAACTTGTCAATAATAAAAACCAAAACGACTTCCGTTGCGAGTACTTCAGTTTTTATTTGATTTGATTTGAAAAAGAGGAGATAACTTTTTTCTTCCACTACATCGGACCCTTGTAAAAATTCAGAACCATGATCCGATTGATTTACTGCAACAAAAAATATTTTTTCCAAATGCCGCTTTTATAAATAATAAACTTATCGTCAATAATTAGCAGATAATAAAAATGTCTAATTTAAATTTACGACCACAGTTTTCCCGGATCTGCTCACGAATTACCGAATTTTCCCGTATTTTTTAAGGTGCCCCTAATTCTCAGCAAGTTCCCGGATTTCCTGGGACACTAAAAACCCTAGGATGAATTTAACTACAACTAAAATTATCGTCAGGCAGTTACGAATTGCCCATATTATAGGATAGTGTTACGATGTCATACCTATCGTCTACTTTTCTATAGATATGAAACCTCCTGATAGGCCAGATAATTTACCTCTCAAATAATTGTTTCCTATATTTAAATAATGTATATATACATATTATTTAAATAATACCAATAATAGCACCTTTTTCCCTACCCATATACATTGTATATAGGTAGGGAAAAAGGTGCTCATAGGGAATAAGAAAACTCTATACTTGAATAAGTGCTCATTTTTTAATTAATTTGAAAATTATGCATGAGTAAATAAAGTTGCTTCCTTCTTGGAGTTAAAACTGGAAGGAACAAAGTTTCTTATTGAGCAGTCAGAAGTAGTGACAATTGAGTCTCTTGTTTGTAGGTATGCGCCTTTAATCCACACATGATCATTTCTTGAATATCTTTTACAATTTAGGACTAAAAAAAATATTTTTTGCACAAATTAAAAAAGTCTGATGCTCTCACATTGTAAGTACAGAAGCGAAAAATTGTTTAATTCATTCGATTTTTTTTCAAATATTAGTTCAAAGTAGGTTTTTAAATAACCTGCCATTGCCACCTGTCTAAAATTTTTTTTTTAATATTTAAATGTGAGAAGCCTACAAATATCACTTTTCTAAAACATTTCAATACAATAGATTTATATCGATATTTAGTGATTATAATTTATTTAATACAAAAATGCTGCACACATTCCCTTAACCTCCCTGTGCACACCGAACAACTGTAGGTGCCATTTTTCTTACACAAAGATTGATTGAATTAAAATTAAATTAAAGGAATAACATTTCTTTTTCAAAATACATATAACGCTGAGGGGCCGCACCTAAATTACGTAACGGATTATAGACCCCCTTCGAGGCCCTGCCTCCCCCTTGTAACAAAACGTAACAAAATATTTCGCTCCTCCCCCGCTCTTACTGTACGTAATTTATAATTTCCAGAAATAATAAGATGTGACTTGAAACTAATGGAAATTTTTTCTTTGAAAAATAAGTTTTGTAGAGTGAAAACTTTGTTTTCAAAATTCTTAGATTTTTCTTATTTTGCATTACCATTAACATTCATAACATTCAAATACCAGAATTTCAATCTCGTAATATTTTTAAGATCGGATCTTGCATAACCGTAATAAAATAATATTTCAGATACAGAATAAGATTCTTCAGCTTTACGTATTTATTTTAAACAAAAAAATTAATTTTCCATCATAAAATATGACTTTTTAACAAAATAGTTGAATTTTCAACAAAATAAATAAATTTTCGAAAAATAGTTAAATTTTCAACTTAAAAATATGGATTCTCAATAAAAAGTTCAGTAGTTGATATTTCAACCTATTTTTCATTAAATTAGTTAAATTTTCACCAAAGAGATAAACATCTATTTTAAAAAGTACTGCAACAAGGTAGTTCATTTTTTACGTACGCAATTTAACTTTCAATTAAAAAGATAAAAATTTAACAAAAAAGTTCAAATTTTAACCAAGCAGATGAATTTTCTAATCGAAAAATATAAATCTTCGAAAAAAAAAGATTTATTAACAAAGTGGTTTAGACGAAATAGTTGAATCCCTAAGCAAAGAAAATTGATTTTGAACCAAACAGTGCATTTTCATCCAAGATTAAATTCCTCCTAAAAAAACATTTTATAATCGAAAAGACAAATGTTCAATAAATATATTACAATTTTTATACAAAAAAGATTTTAGTTTTACTTTTTAAGATTAAAATATGAGTCTTAAACAAAAAGTAAATTTCCTACGAAGATACTTAAATTTTCAACCTGAAAAGATGAATTTTCAACAAAACAGTTGAATTTTCTACCAAAAGGGATAGATTTTTAACCAGGTTGTTTAATTTTCAACCAAAAAGTTGAATTTTCATTCAGAAAAGATTCTAATTTTACTTTTCAACATTAAAGTTTGCATTTTAAATAAGAAGTAAATTTTGTACGATAATGCTTGAATTTGCAACAAATTAGTTCAATTTTGAACAAAAAAGGATGCCTTTTTATCAAAATTGCTGAATTTTCAACCAAACAGTTGCATTTTATCCAAGAAAGATGAAATTTCGACTAAAACAGATGATTTTTAAATTCTCATCATTTATGATTAAGAAAATATTAGAATTGTCAGAAATCTGACATCACAGTTCGTCCGTCCGTCCGGCCGTCCGTAAACACGATAACTCTCGAAAAAATTATCCGATAAACTCCATCTTTGGCACACTTTTTTATGACCCAAAAGAAAGGACGAGTTCGTTAACTAGCCATTTTTGATAAAAATTCAAAAAGTGAGCGCATTTTCAATTTTTTGAGACCACTTTTTTCTGAATTTCAAATTCAATGCACGAATAATCATATTATTGAACAGGACAAACAATTTATCCCAATGACTTTTTTTATAAAAACAAAATTCTCAGAGTTGTAGCATTTTCAAAAATTTTTAAATCAACCGAAAATTGTCAAAAAAAACAAAATTCTCAGAGTTGTAGCATTTTCAAAAAATTTTAAATCAACCAAAATTGTTGTCTTAAAAAGATCTATAATTTCGTTCTAAATAACTTCTTGATAGGACGCGTACTTTTTGTTTTATTCGTGAAAAATAACATTCAAAATAAAAAAAAATAAAAATTTTTTAAATGTGTGGAAGACCGACGAAAGTAACGAGAAAAAAAAGATTAAAAAAAACCTGTTTACAAATATGTGTCGGGAATCGAGCGCGCAGCGCCAGTGTCATGATAAGAATGTGTACCTCAAAGCCTACAGAGCTTTGAGAAACATAACATTTGACCATACTTAATTAAGTAGACAATTCAGAATATCAAGAAGCATAAAAATAATGCCATCTAACAGAGATCTTTTTGATAAAGTTTTTATTCAAGCATTACAAATGCAAAGAATAAATATCCGAGCGCGAAGCGCGAGGTAATCCAGTATCGAGCGTGAAGGGCGAGATTCAACCATCGCGCGCCCTAGGCGTGCTCAAACTTGCGCGCGAAGCGAGACGCGCGCGAAAAGGAATGTGCCCGCGAAGCGGGCATATGTTTTAAAGTAAAAAGATCAATTTAGAAAAACAAAGTTGAATTTTCATCTAAAATAAATTTCGCTTGACTTTTCAATACTAACATATGACTTTTAAACAAGTTAATTTTCTATGAAATAGTTGCATTTTCTATTGAAAAATTTGAATATTCCAGCGAAAAGGATGACTTTTTATCAAAATTGTTTTAACCAAGCAGTTGCAGTTTTATCTAAGAAAGCTACAGGCCCTACTAAAATAGATGATTTTTTAAATATTTAAATTAAAAAGACAAATTTTCGACTGCAAAAAAAACAATTGAATTCTCATCCGAAAAAGATTTTAGTTCACCTTCTAACACCAAAATATGAATTTTAAACAACAAGTTAATATTATTCCCTTACCATTAATATAAAAGAACCAGAATCTTAAACTTTTATTATTTTTAACCTAGAATATTTCATAAATGGAATCAAACAATGTTGAATTTATATTGAAAAATTAAAAACTTGTTCTACGTGACAGTTATTCAAAGTTATATAAATTCCCTGACTTTTGCAGGATTTTTTTTCAAGCCTCTGACTTTTCACTAAACAATAAAATTCCCTGACATTGCTTAGATTTTACAGAAGTTTCTGCACAATTAATGTAAGTTATTTTTAAATTTACGAATTTCCAAACATTATGTATATGAATGGAATCGCTGAAAATTTTAGGCTCATATGAATATTATTTCATATAAAGTAATAACTAAAGTCAAAATTATGTATGCATTTCATATTTATTGCTTAAATAATTATATATCAGTGATTTAAAATTAGAACTCCTATAAAAAAATATAGCTGTTTTAGAAAAAAAAAATTATGTTAATAAACACAAGTTTATAAATTTCTTAAACTTAACGTTGCGATAGGTGTTTTTTGTGTGTGTAGAATCAGAATTCAAAACTAAAACAGTGAATAGACTCTAGTTTTTAAACAAAACGAAGTCAAAAGTTCCAACAACGTATTAACAATGTTTCAATCATTTTTCCTCATCATCGAAACATTTTATCGAATTCTCAAAAAGGTCTTAAATATAAGAATACGCCTGGTACAGGACTGTGAATAGTACTCGAAATAAACAGTAACAGTACTGAAACATAATTTTCACATCAATTAACTGTTACAGTATTTTCACATTATTAAGTATTTTCTTGAATTTCAGACCTTCTTGTAGGTTTTCAGTTTCTTGTATCGAACGATTTTTTATGTATTGACCATAACTGAAATTTTTGTGAATTTCAACCAAGTTGAACTTTAGTTGCATCTTGATTTTAACTGTGAAATTCTAATTTCTTATAAGTAGAGTTTGTATACAACCCTTTTTTATTAAAATTCCAGTGGCTGTTTTGCGTGTCCTGTTTTTTAATAGGATAACTTTATGCTGTTGTTTCCAATGTAAAATGAATGAATTTGGTTTAATAAAAATCTTGTGTGAAATAAATGAATCTGGGTCTCGTTTTAGTACCACTCGAAACTGTTTTTTTCTGATTCTTACTTCAATACTTGAAATTAGCCCTGAAGTAATACTTTTTTCATAGTGTATTTTAATTTTCTTTTTACGATTAATTGTTGTAATTCTTTTCCTATAAATTGCATGAATTTATAAATGAAGACTGAAAGAGATATTGAGATGTCATTTTTTAAACTTTACATAGAGAGTAAGAATTAATATTCTGAGGGTGAAATCTTAAAGAAAGTATTGCATATACACTGGTTCCGATTTTTTGTAGCATTTCTTTTGTACTCAGAGTTTATAGATGAATATTCGTGTAACAATATGCGTACACAACTATTCATACAAAGTATACGTGAACATATTTGCACATGCGAAGCCCCTCCGACCCGTTCTAATTAACCGATTCTCATTACGTAGTCGCGCTGTCGCGTTGCGAGCTTGCGTTTAATGAGACCACCGCGGGCTTCCGTCTGGCTATCCACCACTATATCTGTTCGTGATAATGTGCAATCCTAGTTCTCTCTAGGTATCATCGTTTTTTTCTCCCTGAAAATATCTTATTGTCTTCAGCAAAAAATTAAATAAACTGCTGGAATAGTTTTAAATCAGAGATTTATAAACATCCTTTGAACTCCACCTTGCAGAATTGGAAGAAAATTTCCATGAAATTTCAGTACAATTTATACAGCATGTACCATTTGTTTAGAATTATTCTTAATAAGGATGATTCTATAAATTCTTTCTCCTTTTTAAAATGAGTAAAATGATAATTACTTGTTTAAGTTTTCTTTCATAAGCAAATCTCTGGCATTTCACGAATTTAATTTAAAAGGGAATTAACTATAATTGATAGATACTGCATATAGAAATTATTTTTGAATGTGATAATGGGTAGTTTTACTAAATGCAATATAAGGGGAACAAATCTAATTGATCAAAACAGGTGGAATCTTCAACAAATAAAATTACAAATTTTGAAATAACTAAAATCCGAGCTGAAATATAAAAAAGTCTTAAACCTAGGGTATTAGTATCATATTATTTTTCAATTCCATTACTTAACCCTGCAGCTTGGGAACAAAAATGGTATTTTAAAAGCTATATTATATATTTGACCATGGAACATGTTTACTCGTACCAAACACGTAGACCGCGCCAGATTGTCATTTTGATCTGTGAGGTTTTTTAAGTAGTTCTAAATAAAATTTAATTTTGATTATTTAAGCCAATTTTTTGGAAATCAAACGCATTTTATTTAATCAATTCAGTTATCTCGATTTACCATAAATTATATATTTTATTATATCTATACATAATACAAATTTGTAAAAATGCGGTGATTATTTTCCCAGCGTGTTAATGTGTATTATTATACTAATAAGTTAAAATCGGTTCGCCACTTCTATCATTCATTGGTTAAAATTGGACACCCAAAAGTTCAAAATAATCAAAGGGAAGTGATAAATGCATTTTTGTAAAAACTGATGCGAATAGCTGTCCCTTCAAAATGACTGAAAAATAGTTTTTACGGCGTAAAAAATTAATCTTTTAACGTCCACGACTTTTGTTTGAAATTTTTGTTCTACAGCTATAATTGGTGAGATAATGAAGAAAAACTATAACTTCATTTATGTAAATGTTTCAACTTCAATTCGGCGATGGCTTTTCATCTGCATCCATCATAAAAAAAGGATATTCGCCATAAAATCTTTGTAGTGTTCTGTTGCTAGTTAGTCCAGGGCATCGGTCTCATCAATAATTTACTGACTTTTTGAGTAATGACTTGAACCAAAGCATCACTGCAAGGTCGCTTTGTGAGTCTTCTGCCCCTCGGATTAATTCAAAGTAATCGTGGACAGGTCGAAAAAACTACTCAAGCGTCTGACGACTATAAAAGCTGAAAGCTTGTCAACTCGTGTGTCATACTATACTATACAGTATACGGTCTATACATATACTCAGTAGCGAACAATTTTTCCAAGATCTCTATCTCCGATCTCGAATTCGAAGCGGCTCGAACGCGAGATATAGCGCGATTGGCGAGTCGTTTGATTTTATTGGCCTTTTATCAGTGAACTCCTCGCTCGCTCTTTCTGTCTCTTCGCTATCCATCAAATGTCAATCTTCGGCCGATCTCTAGTACCCTTGGGCCGGTCCCGGTTCCCAACAGCATTCGCACGTAAATCCTGCAGGATCGACTTAAACTCAAACCTATGCCCTCCCGTCTTGTAGTTTGCAGTTCTCTCTCGTTGGCGTTCGAACATTCGACTTCGACTCGTTCGTCGGGACACATAGCCACCGCATACACACTATGTGCTCATGTACATTGTCCTTGTGCCAACGTTATCCTCGATTCCCATTGGACGAAAGCGTCACTGAACCACGCCCACGAGGGCTTTCTATAGAATCACCTATACAAATGTCTGGATATTCTGGTAGAGAAGAGCGTATGTACATATATGCATGCATTTATACGTATGTGTGGATTCACGTAAGAGTAGGTATCTGAATCTTGCATAGGTATAGATGGCGAATACATGACGAGAGGAGAGATACTTGTAAACACTTTGAAGTCCCCTCGCAGCATCCCTTTGCCCTGATCTCTCCAACCCCGGGACCTCACGGTACCTCTCTGGCTCTTATAGAGTTCTGTTTTTAACGAAAAAACGAGCGGGGAGTGATAATGCGAAAGTGCTCGCAATCCTGCATGATTCTGCATGAGGTATATACAAGACAGAGCCAGAGAGATGAAAGAGTGGAGAGGAAACAAGGTTTCACCCTCTTCTGGAACTACCCCGAGAGAAGTCAAAGGTACTTGCGATTAGCGAGGGGTTTGACACTTCTGTTGACGGTGCAACTGATAACGGAGATGATGGCAGATGTACCAAATTTACTAACATGGAAAGCATTGTAAATAATATCAGCTTTGCTTAGCTCAAAAATTTACATTTTTAGAGCATAGTTCAAAAACTTTAACAACAGAGGTGAAACAAAATAAAAAACTTTTTTATCAGAAGTGGTATTGAATGATTCAAGACTGCATTCTCTAACGGAATAACTTTAATCAATTATTTATTTATTAATAATACTCAAACCGTTTTTTATTTTGAAAATGCAGAAATTTTGCAGCCCGTTTCAGCGTAGAAAACATATAATTATGTTTGAGAATCCCTGAGTTAATCAAAAAATATTTCCCTCTCAACAGGGCGTATTTCCATTTCGAACCATACAGATGAAAGGTACGCGAATATTTTATGGTTTAGGTACATGGTATCCTTAATACTGGAATTTAATTTTCTCCTGAAACAGTGAGGCACAGAGAAAAAGAAGGTAAAATGCGTTTAAGGGTAAAAATTCTTCGGGTAACGTCGCCATACAAAAAAAAAGAAGATCGGTAAGGGGAAAATAAAGAATTAGTGATCTTTTATGTTTCCCTGGCCGATTTTCTGTATTTCACATGCCGAGTTTATCCCTAGCACTTTTACCCGTTTTACCTTTAGTTTTTCTGTGTGCAGAGTATGGATGGATTTCTTCAACTTTTGGCTGAACGAAAGATTCGTTATCCCGTTATCAGAATATATTTGCTTGGTACAAGAGAAATATTAGTTTCACCTAGAAATTCACTAAAACTCTTTATTTGTAAGGCTTTCAAGTAGCCGTGAAAATATCGATATCTTAAGACTTATGCTATACTCTTCAATAGTGATGCATATCGATCGATCGATCCGAGAATCCTACGAGAGGAAGAAAAGTGATCATCTTTTCGAAACGTCATATTGGTTCGAACCATCTCACGAGACGACCTTTTCGCTAAGTCGATCAAACCGAGAAAAAGGTTTCTAAAATTGTGTAAATATTTGATTAATAAACGATTCAAAACCTTTTTAAATTAAAAATAACTAGTAAGCATACGTGCAGTTTATTTTCAAATTACAATATATAACCTTATTAATTTACGATACGACAGTACTTATTTGCAATCTAAGGTGATTTCACTTCAGGTGACAATGTAAAAATAAAATTAAGGTTTTTCTATTTGCAGTCGACTGTGAAATTACTACGGCCGATGTTGGAAATTATTCGATCGGCGTGGGACATACTAAGTTTATACGTAAGATGATAAATTTACTTGGGCGTTAAATGTACGAAAGTCTATGTAAATTTTGACGACGTGTGCCTTTCTATCGCGAGGAAATAACTCCCGGCGGATGAACGCCTTAGATTTATTTGCAGGACGTAAATTTAGACCATTCGGATCTAGCGAGTGCAATTCGTGCCAAACGATGAGTTCCGGAGATGCGCAAACGACCTTTTGCCATTTGGTGCGCATTTCGTTTGTTGTTTTATACGTCATATGCATTTTAACCTTTTTTTATATTTTGGACAACTTGGAAATTTACAAAGGGTTATTATATAAAAATTCTGTTTCCCGTGTAGAAATTATAACCGGGTTCGGGCCGGATTCCGGCAGGGTTGCCCTGCTTGGATCCGGAATCTGGTCAGGCTGCCCAGTCGGATTCTGGTTGGTTTCGTCACGCTGCGCTGGTCGGATCCCGGCCGGGTGATCCCAGTCGGATCACGGCCGCGTTACCCGATTGAATCTCGGATACAAATAGGGTAACCCGGTCGGAATCCGACCGGTTTTTGACAGGGCTCCTCGATCGCATTTTACTGGAGCCTTTTTACCACAGCGAACATATTTTACCAACTGGTAGAGATAAGAATCATTGTCAGCACTTATTTCCACCTGTAAAAGGATGTTGGAATTTCAATTTAAGAACTGCATTCATAATAATAAATATATGAACTACATAATTGATTCAATGTAAGTACTAAAATATAGGTTATAGTTCTTAACTTTCTGTAAGAAATTAAAGTTAAATTGCATAACAAATTTACCTTAAGCGTGACTTAGTTTGCATAGGTTTTCTGACAAGAGATAAAATAAATTTCAGGGGTTTCACGTGACATCCTAACCTATGAAACCGGTTTAGAAAATTGATTAAAC
This sequence comes from Belonocnema kinseyi, assembly GCF_010883055.1. Taxonomy (NCBI): domain Eukaryota; kingdom Metazoa; phylum Arthropoda; class Insecta; order Hymenoptera; family Cynipidae; genus Belonocnema; species Belonocnema kinseyi. The sequence goes on from NC_046659.1 coordinate 63,227,245, forward strand.
ATTAACGTTGAAGAATATTAATAATGCTTACTTATTAACAAAAGAATTCACTTACCTTTATAAATAACCCACTTGCTCCAGAAAATTGGATACAATTTTGTGAAATTTAACAAATTTCTTAATGGATAACCTGGCTTCCACCGACGTTTTACTGCGTTTTTAGCATTAAAAACTCTGAAAGTCGCTGAATCGTTATTACGTGCAAGCATTATAACGTAATTCTAAACCTTGTTCGGAAAAAGTTATTTCTCTTCTTATTACGTTTTTTGCTTATTCAAGATAATATATAAATACATTAAAAATAAACAAAAATCGCATCACGAAAAAAAGTACAATTTCACTGGGAAACTATGTTTGAAAATAAAAAGAAAGTTGGTCAATAATTTCGCAGTCACGGCAAGTCTGGAAACCGCAGAACCAAAAGTGGGAAACCATATAATTAAAATTAGTTTAATTTTTCTTTCATAATTGATCAAAAAAAAAAAACCTAAAACACAAAAATTGGTCTTTCGCCTGTCATATATTTACAAACGACCTACTTACGGCAGTCGTTTATGGATATTTCTTAAGCTGTTTTTAAGGTTATTATACTTCTATTATGCACCGTTTTTGGCCCGACTGGGTCCCGGTAGAAAATCGGTTAGTTCCCGGCCGGGCAATTAACAAAATAATATCCTGGTTTGACCTGGTCAGATTCTGGCCAGAAACCTTCTTCTGGTCGGGTCAAACCGGGCTATTTCTACACGGGTTTATATAATATACAACTATATGTATATGTATGTATATGAGTGGAAGCTTCTAATGTGTCCCCTAAGGGTTTACATTTTTCTTACACCTTCTCTATTCCTTTACACACCCTCCACACACTTACTTGGTGGTGGAAGG
>NC_046659.1:63228229-63235137 GCF_010883055.1 Belonocnema kinseyi
AATAACTACAAAGTGCCATCTTGCAGTCATTTTCTCGAAAATATTCGAAAGACTACTCAAAAGGTTTTATATTATGTCGCCTCCTTCTGATTGGAACTTTGTACTCTCTGCAGTTTTTTTTTTGCTAAATTAATAGGTGTCAGTATATAAATTGCTTTTTTATATTATTCTATTACAACATTAAATATTCTTTAATTAGGTATATTAGAATGACCGAAAATTCTACATAGAATATAATATCATAAATATTTTAAAATATTATAAAAACAGTCTTTTGATAGATGAACAAATATGAGTTAAAAACCATAAAAATAAATGACATAATAGTTTTATATAATTTATTATTTATAAAAATTATATTTTTTTAAACCTCCCTATCAGTTCGTCATCTGATTCCTCGTTTTATTCATTCGATTTTTTTCGTTTTTCTGTGTTTCGTTTTCTATTGACATTTTGAAAATTGACATTTGAGGAGCAAATTGATCGGATTTTCGGACGATGCGATACGAAACAAAACAAAAAAATCTGCGCAGCTATAGGTTCTCGCACTTCGCGTTCGGTCTTTGCATATCTCCCACATTCGTGCACAGACCTTTTAAAATCAAAGGTGAACGAATCGACAACTGTAATTTTGAGATCGTGAACTCTCTTTTGTTGAAGCTCTTTTGGTTTCAACGAACACATTCTCAACACGAATCTCGTCCTTCGCACTCGATTTTCTCCAAAATTTGAAGTTTCTTACACTATGCTCAACACATTTATATCAAATGTAATACATTTTTTAAGTAACTCTATCTAGGATTGCTTATTTAGATATTGAAAAATAACGCACGAATTGTATTTATCATGATTATTTTAATTTTTTTTATTTCACACTAAATTTTATTCTTAGCTGCGCTAAAACATGTATCATTTAAAGAAATTTATATCATTACAATTCATAACTGGCATAGAAATTGAAATATACTTATTCTTATTGCCTTATTTTTATTTTTTTTTTAATCTCGCTTTTTATGGTTAAAGAAAAAACTACGCTTCCTAACAAAAAAATATCCGTATAAAATTCATCAATTTTTTTGGTTGAATTAATTTTGTCTTATTTATTCTCATAGCTTGTATCGTTTGTACAGAAATTTAATCTACTTTATTTTGAATGATGTTTTTTATCAATAAAACACAAACAACTTAACCTATTAAAAAGTAATTCATGATAATGGACCTCGAAGCAGATGTACATGAAATGGCTTTCGGTCGATTTTGATTAAACTTCGTACAATTGTAGTTCTCAATGTCTCGATCAAAAGTGCTATGGGGCACAAAGTCCGAAAATGGATAGTTTTCGAGTTATAGAGGGTTAAGCATCCAAACCTTTTAAGCAACATTACCAAATATCTCAAAAACTGCAGCACTGCGAAAAAAATGTTCCCTATGAAAGTTATAGGGCTCTAACGGGGAAATGAAAAGAAAGTCATGGCCTTAAGACACAGATCATTTTTCGAGGTCATTCAATGTGAAATTGACATTTATTGCTAATATTGAGCCAATATAGACAAGATATAAAGAGAAAATCAATATAGAACCCATAAAGGCTAGGCAATGACTAAATCTCGCTCATCTCTTGCCTTCATTGGCTAGATAATGACTAAATCTCGCTCATGTCTTACCTTCATTGGCCGGATATTGTCTAGATCAAGCTCATTTCATGCCTTCATTGGTTAGATATTGACAATATCCTGGACAAATCTTGCCTTCATTGACTAGATAATGACTAAATCTCGCTCATATCTTGCCTTCATTGTCTAGATAATGACTGAATCGCACTCATGACTTGCCTTCATTGGCTGGCTGTTCACTAAGTCATTCTCATTTCTTGCCTTTATGGGTTCTATATTGATTTCCTCTTCATATCTTGTCTTTATTGGCTGAATATTAGCAATAAATTACAAGTTCACATTGAATGACCTTGAAAAATGACCTGTGTCTTAAAGCCATGACTTTTTTTGCATTTCCCCGTTAGAGCCCAATAACTTTCATAGGGATTATTTTTTCGCAGAGCTGCAGTTTTCGAGATATTTGGTAATGTTTCTTGAAAGTGTTGGCTGTTTAACCCTCTGTAACTCGAAAACTGTCCATTTTCGGACTTTGTGCCCCATAACACTTTTAATCGAGACATTGAGAACTAAAATTTTACGAAGTTTAATCAAAATCGACCGAAAGCCATTTCATGTACATTTGCTGCGGGGTCCTTTGTAGATCTTTTTTAGGTGCACACTTTTTGTCGATCTATCTCTTTTCGTACCTTGCTTTGTTCTAAATTTGAATTTTTTTAAAAAATGGCTGTTTAACGAACTCGATCTTTCTTTTTAGTCCCTTTAACTGTGCGCCAAAGCACATACAACAACGATGACGCCGGACAGACAGTCAGACAACGACCTAAAAACTTGTTTTTCTCACTCAGGGGGGCCTCAAAACGTCGACATATGATGAAATCCGCGAAAGTGATTTTTCGAATAAAACTAATACCTTCTCATTATAAATGAGAATTTAAAAAGTTTAAAAAATTTCGGCTCGGAAAATATTTCAAGTTTGAAACGATTTTGAACGATAACGAGAATTTTTTGGCTCGATCAGCATTCGTATTATGGTGGTACCTTATGCCGCTACGAGTACGTGGCGCTACAGGCCAGCACAAAACAAGATTGGAGAGTTCACACGTAAAAATGGATGTTTACTCGTAATGTCGAGGTGGTCAGAGTTAAATTATTTTATATTTGCTTTTGAACAAAATTCTGTGTTGATGTAATTGAAGCATGCTCTATACAACAGTGCATTATATTCCACTTGATATAAGGATCATTTTGTGCCTACATTCATATATTACATGACCCTTACGACTAATATTATGTCTACTTTAAATTTGGTTTTTATATTCATAGATGAAGCATACGATAAATAGTTAAGTAAATAACTAAATTTCTAGATATATAGTGGACATTTAGATATTTAATGAGTTCATTAACTAACGTATTAACTATATCTTATTTCTAGCTTATTTTTAGTTCCATTTATTCTAACAGAAAAATTTCAGGTACTATTTTAAAGAGCAAAATAAGCCATCAACGCCGAAAGAAAGAATTGGACATTACACGGATAATTCTGGTTACTCCAACTATATTGTATTTTTCGCTCAGCTACAACCATGCAGAGTGGTTATTTTAGGCATTTCAATATGATTACGTATTATAGCTAGACCAAAAATATTTGATTCGTAAAGTAGTATTAATCGTATTCTTAAAATATAGACTTATGTGTAGCTATAGTAGAACGGATGTCCAAATACAATGTAAAACCCTGTAGCATCAAATAATTTGTCATCAAAAAATATTTTTCTTAATAAATTTGAAAGAAAAATATGTAAAATTGAAGAAAATATAAATTTACATACTGCAAATCAAATCAGATGAAGTTTTTTATAGAGTCTGACTGAAAAAAAAATTTTATATTAACGTAATATGGGGTTATTTTTCACGACCATTTGAACTCCTCAAAAATCAAGAGTTTATGCTATGTTTTAAGGTGAAAATTTCTATATATCTTGAAGCAAAAACACATTATCCTTCCCTTTTCATTAAAAAATGTTTTCAATAATCAGATATTTTTCCCTAATTTGTTAATTAACGAATGTAGCACGGAAAGCGTGACCAAGTGCACGAGCGTCGCTTCAGATTCTATCAGGTGGCGCCAGTAAACAAAGGCTTTCGGGTAACAAGGTAACGAAGCTTTCAGCTGCTTCGGACAAAATTCGGGGTGGTCCAGCCATACGCTGCGTGGCCGTTTCTTGGGAGAATTTAATTCTTGAATCACACCTAGATCATCAACTGCCCCAACTTCGAGAGTCGTGTTTTTCGTTGGTCTTAAAATTCTGGGAATATATTCGTATACCCAATAGTACTTAATTCACAAATTTATATATCAAGATTACCCCACCCCTCCCCAAGTGTTGTGGGATTTTCATTTTACACCCTAACGCCTGCACGGGTAATACCAGAAGCATGTAACTCGCTTTCTAATTACGCGATTTGATTTTTTATGAAGGTTTTAAAATGTGCTTTTCACTCCCGTTGAATTAATTTCATGATTAATAACAAAAATAAACATTTTTAACCCCTTTTTAAATAAATTAATTGTTTAACTCTTTTCGCAATTTAAGGAACTTCGATTTCTTAATAATTGTAAAAGAAAGCTTTACTTTTTTTACAATGAAAAAGTCAAGTAAGAAAAAAGGACAGTTTTCAAGTATATATTCTATTTATTTTTATTATTCACGTTTATTCAGAATTATCTGAAATCATCGAAAAATCTACTTAAAAATGTTATAAGATTTCAAATAAATTGACGACTTTACCATTTTTAAAATAAAAACTAAATTTTTATACTGCTGTAAATTTTGCCTGTAGTTATCTAAAATCTATGTTTAGCAAAATTCGAAATTCAAAATTTAAGTTGAATACATATTGCTACGTTATTTTTCGATTTATTCTGAATTCGAAGCTCATATGATTTCATGACAGATATTTTTCTAGTGTTCTGGTTATTTTAATAGAGAAGAATATTTATGGTTTGTTTTTTATGTTATTAAAGTTAACTAATCGTTGAGAAAGATTATTTTTCCTATAATTTGATTTTTTACTGGATTTAGACTATATCTATATCGCAGTTGTATATTGCGCACTCTCTGTCGTCATCTCGAATCTATTTTTTATTTGCTTAGAATACAGATTTCTTTAATACTTATTAATAAAAATATTTTTTTATAATATATAAATTTATATAAATAGCTATTAATTATTGTCGGATGAACAATCAAAATAAGGATATTAGCTATTAAAGTAAAGAATTATTGATCTTAAGAAAACTACTATTAATTTTTAAGTAATTACTTTCTGTTTTTCATTTCTTTACAACAATGTTTTTAAAGTTTAAAATTACAAGTTAACATTTTTGAATAGAATGTGAATAATAAAAATAAATGTCATACTTGAAAGCTGTTCTGCGGTAAGCTGGAGCGTGACGTCCGAGTGCTAGCACGCACGGAGAAAAATGGATGTATAAATGTAGATGTGTAAAGAGTAAGATGGTACCGCCTAACGCCCTAACATGCAGCCATTCATGCCGAACATCTCTGTTCTGCAGATGTTAGGCGTAAAAATATTTGTATGTTAAATTGAAATACATTCTGATGTTAGAATCGTCCGAGCCCATGCGCATGGCGCATTGGAATTTCACAACTATATTTCACGACTGGATATATTCGACAATTACGATTATGGAATATCACAGTTTTGAAATATTTCAAAGAATTAAAATTAGCTATCCTTAATTAAACTCGGAAAATGAATTTTGTCTGCCTACACAACGGAACAACGTTCTGAAGTTAAAAGTTAAATTGACCTTAACACATTTGACAAAATGTTTATAAATTTAAAATAAATTTGAGTTTAAGTAGCCTAAAATAGATAGAATTTTCAACACCATCACCTGAATGAATGTATCATCTGACCGAAATTTCATACCCTTAATCTGATTTTCGTACATGTACGAACATTCACTTTTAATTTTATATTCACAAATAAGTTATCAATTACAGTGAAACTCTTTTATTGCACTGAGCTTGGGGCTGGCGGTGATGGGAAATAACTAAATAGACTGCCGCTTCGGCTGAAAACCCTTCTATTTGTTCACGCCTGACTTACCTTCGCACACCCCGCGCAGCTCCTGTTACACGTTCCTGCGGCGCGACGTCAATTTTCGGAAAAGCTATAGAAGGGAGTGTTATTGAAGGATTTCACTATTATGCCTTTAATGATCAGAAATAAGTAAACTCAAATATTATACAGCCGTTAGGGGCAGTTCAAAAAGGACGCTTTTTCTATAGCAAGTTTGTGTAAGTTTAACATTGGCGTAACACTCCTGGAGAGCCCCCTCCCCCATGCAGGCGTTACGTATTTTTGATACGGCCCCTTATTTGACCTAATCATGCATGTAAATAATGTAAATAAATAAAACATAATAACTTTGAACATCTAGATTTCTATACTATAGTTAAACATAGAATATGTTAACCCTGAAGTCAATCTTAATTTGTCAATTTTCATACTTGACGTTTTACAGAGTAAAAAAGTAAAGCTTCCTTTTGCGACTATTTAAAAGAAAATTGGAAGAACATTAAAATGCGAAAAAAATTTGAATAAACATCAAAAAGTGGTTAAAAATGTTTTTTGTCTTATTTTTAGTATTCTAATGGAATAAAAGGATATTGAAAGCACTTTCTAAAGCCCTTATAAAAAAATCAAATCGCGTAATTAGAAAGCAAATTACAGGCTTCGAAAACTTCCCAAGCATGCTTTGGGGTGGAAAATTCAACCTCCCAACACTTAGGGAGGGGTGATATTTCTAGTCCACATATAAATGTGTGGATTAATCACTGTTCTGTGGATGAAAGAATTTCAAGATAATTGAAGAACATGATGTTTTAATTCAGGACAGTTGAGAAATAATGTTCCATATAGTACTTTAACAAATTAAGTCTCAGCCGGACACAAATTCAACATTTTTTTAAATCGCTCCATACACTATTTAAACGGTCCTAAAAAATTGAGAATAGTCATATCTGATGTAAAATTGTCTGAACTTTCGATTTATGCGATCAGAATTTTAAAAATTGCATTTTAAAAAAGTTACGGTTATTTATTTAACGAAAAACGCGGTTTTGAAAAAAATGCTATTTTTTAAATATTTTCCGATTGAAAGCACCGGTAAATTTCTACGATTTGTGTATTTTTTGCGTCCATGGACCCTAACCTTCAAAAAGTACTGGTAGGTTTTTTCAAAAAAAAAAAAAAAAAAAA
>NC_046659.1:63235147-63244625 GCF_010883055.1 Belonocnema kinseyi
AAAAAAAAAAAAAAAAAAAAAATATGGCAGCACCAAATATGGCGGCTTGAAATGAAAAATTTTTGTATAAAAATTGTATTTTTTTGAACGACAACAATTTTATATGTATTTTAATGCAAACTTTTACTTAGGGGCCATATTGGATCCGCCATCTTGAATTTTGAAATTCTGATAACATATTCGTAATCAGCCACCCAAAAAACCCGCTAGTAACAATTTTCATGAAAATTAAACAATTTAAAAATTTTTTACCTGTCATATTGGATCCACCATCTTGAATTTTGAGAATCTGATATCATATTCTTAATCAGCGACCCAAAAAAAAACCCCTGGTAAAAATTTAAATGAAAATAGAAATAAAATTGTTGTTAAAAAAAAATACAATTTTTATACAAAAACTTCATTTCTAGCAGCCATATTTGGTGCCGACATGTTTTTTTTTAATCTACCGGTATATTTTGAAGGTTAGGGTCCATGGGCGCAAAAAATCTATCGTAGAAATCCACCGATGTTTTCGATCCGAAAATATTGACAGAAGACAAGTTTTTTTTAAAACCACGTTTTTTGTTAAATAAACAACCATACATTTTTCAAAATGCATTTTTGCAAAATTCTGATTACATAAATCGAAAATCCAGACAATTTTACATCGGATATGACTATTCTCAATTTTTTTAGGACCGTTTTGATAGTGTATGAAGCGATTAAAAAAAATGTTGAAAATGCGTCCGGCTGGGACTTAATGGGTTAACCATGCCAAGATTCGGGTACCTTCTTTCTGTATTTGTAATGAGTCAAATAGAAATTCTCAACCATAATCATGTGACTAATAATCCCCAAGTATTTCTTTCAGTCAGCAATAAAGATTGAATCATAATTACGATTTTTTTCTTAAACAAAAGTCCTACATTACCCTAACATCTCTTTTAAAGTTTATGGTATTTAGAAAAGTGTCCTTTTTAAATTTAAGAAATTTAAATCAGAATAAAATCCACTCAAAATCCTATTTGACGTCTAATAACCAAGTTAATGTATAAAACTCGTGAAAATAAAACCAAAACCCCAACGACTAAATTTGGATAACTACCATAAAATGCTCCTATTATAATTCAAAAAAGGTCCACTCTAGTAAAAGACAGGATTTTTTCAAATATCTGGACAAAAATAAAAAAGAGGAAAGAAAAATTAGAAAGCAATCAACCAAATCCCCTTCCTTCTCTCTTTTTATTTCTTTCGTCTTTTTTGCCTATTTTTCTCGATCTTATAGACTATTTAAAAAATTTAAGGTGCAATAACTATAGGGTCAATCCATTTTCTGAATATCAGAGTTGTAAGGGGGTCTAACGATTTTCACGAACCTTGGTGAAACTTTAATACAATGGAACCTGGAACCATGAAAGGGTTGTTAATCAAGTGTGTAACACCAGCAGCGCATAGACAAACCGGCAGTGCGCGAGTACTCATGCGCGTATATTGCGTAATATTAGGAAATGGTTCACACACCACTGACTTTTTACGTTTGGAGGCCCTGCAAATAGATTCCTTATAATTTTCTACGCCGATTAAAAAAAAATTGATGGGCGTCCTTTAACTTATGGAGGTCTTTTTTTTTAGTGCAGGTGCTCGATTTCGGAATCAACGCGCAGTGGCCATAATCAAATACCAAATAACAGATTCATCTATAATTCTCGTGTGTGTATTTTTTTAAATAACATGTTCGTTCCGCAACACTGCCCCGACTCAGGTTGCTGGTCAATCTCTCTAAAAGTCACCTCAAATGAAGAGCCTCACAAAGTCGCCATGTGAGGCTCCCCACTCGGGCCCATTAGTATCCAAGGTCTTTTGTTTTAGGCGTCATTCACTCTACTGACACTATTTTATTAAATATTATTCATTATACTTTTCTCTCTTGGCATACTTCTCTAGCTTCCTTCACGTCAACACAGTAAAAACTTGGGTGTATGTTTTGTTGCAGGTAAAATTATGACGGTGTTAGCTATACCTCGGTAGAGCTTCAGATACCTCTCGAACTTGGGGTACGATATACCGAGTATGTAGGGTACAAAATACCGACTAGGTGGGGTGCGAAAAGTCAGATGTTACTGTCTTGAAATTTTGACAGTTAATGTCAGGAATGCCATGGTCTTAAAAAAGTTGAGGGTATGTGGATTCCACTTTGTGAAACTAGGTTTCTAGTTATGAGCATGATTCAAATGACCAGGGTGGGATTCCGATGCCCTCTAATCTAGTTTATCGAATCTCTCTTTCTAACGCATGAATTTTTAGAATGTTTGCTATATTTTTCAAACATTATTTATTGCCAAAAAAGGTTTAATGCTCGAGTTATAAATATAAATTTGCGTATTTTGTTGGCAGGAAGTTCAAATCGAAATTTTGTCATTTCCATTTAAATAATTACGAAACAAACAGTACGATAATTGAGTAAAAATTTACGTATCGACGAAAAATAAATTATTATTTGAATTGTATAGTTCTATAACACATAAGCAACTTTACATTCAATACTCGTATTTCTTATTTCTAATTTGAAAAATATTTCAAACTTTCTAGATTGATGTCTCGTAATAGAAAATTTAATCAAATAATTTTTATTTTGATCAAATTGAATTTGCAGTTATTCCTCATGGTTTTTTTAATTCAGGCTTGGCGAACAATTGAGGCTACCTGACGGCCGTAGCCAAATCTAAGGATGCTATTCTTACACGTACAGAAATACCTTTCCATCTTAAACGTCGAACAACTTCATGCGTGGGAAATTTAGCATGCATATGCTCTACTTTTCTAGTAATCTTAACATGCCTATGCTCTACTACACGGAAAAAATGGATGGTCAAAGTTATGTTGTGAAAATTTAGAGAGCCAGCAAGTCTGTCTGCGTGGTCGAACCGGTCCTTTCATATTTTTTTCGACATGGTTAAAAAGACTCTTATTTCATCGCCAGTCTGACTTTTATAAGAGCACTACACTCATTATCAGGGACAACTAAAGTATCCTTTTCGGAATGGTCAATACGCACATATTGTTTTCACTCATTTCAACCATCCAAGAAGGAGCAGATAAGCCATTGCGTATGGTCCATTGCTTGATTTTTGCGCGTCAATCATGCGCATAAAAATTTAAAGGGTATCTCTAATTGACTCCAATTAGCATAACGAAATCGTAGACCGCATAGTGATATCTGTTTGAAAAAAGAAGGTTTTTACCAATTATTTCAATGTAAAGTGAAGTGTATTTATTGAAGATTCATTGAAAATGTCTTATTCCGTAAGTACCTGGTTTAAATAAGTACTTGTAACGTTAATATTTTCTATTATTAATATGAGATTTAAGACATTTAATTAAAATCTTTTTAAGGTTAATGTAAGTTTGAAATAGATTATAATTATTTAAGTTATTACTGTTAATTATAGCATTAGTCGATTTAGGATAAACTTAAATTGTACTCATTAATTTTAAACTAAATCATTATTATTCAGTTCTGACATCAACTGCTGAAATTCATCAAAGACAGATGGCAGGGGCAGGGTCAATGCACTCGTGATGCTACATCCAATTGATGGAGTCGAATGTCTGAGAAAATCAGATCGATCATCTGAGATTTTCAAACCGACCCTTCACAATGATCGGGACCTCGTTTTTATCTTCTAGAGATAGCCGCTTTAGCCATATTCAGAGCTGCCCTATAGTCGACCCTGCAATATGATCTGTCTGCACATTTATATGGCTAAATAGACCTTCCATTTTTCTCCGTGTATGTATTCGTGTTAAGGTACGAATTATTCAAGATAAAAAGTTCCATTCTGAGCAAACGCGGATATCTCTATCATGCGCAGCAGTGATTATTGTGGATTTTTAAGTTGACACATGGCCTTGCATAACCTAAAAATACAAAGGAATAACTACTGCGCATGCCAGAGATATTCACATTCTGATAAAACTGACTGGGGCTGAAGGATAAGCTATCTTTCTCGCACAGCAACGTGATTTTTCTTTTCCACTTTGATCCATAAATAGCTCTTCACTTGCGCATGCATGTAAACTATCTAACCTAAATTTAGAGGGGAGTGGTAAACAGTCAATGAGATTGCTGCGCGAGAGAGATAGCTTGTCCCGCTAACTCATAGTCTGTCTCTATCATTTTGCCACCAACTCTGCCATTGCCTGGTTCCCCCCAAGTGTATATGCTCTAAGATTTCTCAGCGTGCAGACATTCCACACCTAATGTGAAATACCTAAAGGCTCAATTTTACAAAGTGCGAACAACGCACCTTCTAAAATTCAATGACCATGGCGTACAATTAGCAAAGCTGTCAAAATAATAAACAATGTATTTAGACATGGCTATTTCAAATCTTGAAAAGTATTTAAGAAGTTACGAATGAGAAGATTATACGGCGAATGGCGCATTTCATTTTGAACCCCAAGAAGTGCACACGTCGTACCCCAATTGATGGACACTTCGTACCCCAAATGATTGGAAATCTATATCCTGCATCACTATGCAGCATTCACACCGCAAGGGTAATTTTTGTTGCAGGTATATGGTACCCTGATATTGGTGCTTCATTAACACTTTGTTTTTTCTGTGAATGCATTTTTTCATGTTAACTCTCGTGTTTCTGTTGCTTCTTACATCTCTTCTAATTAGGGTACCTTTCACACATTCTAACCATTTTTTCCACGGTCTGCCCCTGAGCACTGCCATTTACGTTACTTTGATACACTAGTTTCGTTAGTCGTTAATCTTTCATTCTCTCAAAATGTCCGAACCATCTTAACCGATTTCTTTCCCATACGTCCACTAGTGTCTCTTCTGCACCAACTTCTTTGAGAATTTCTCCTTACTCACTCTGTCCATCAGTATTTTCCCGCATATTATGCGCAGGAATTTCGTGTCATTCACTTTAATTTTACTCTTATCCTTTTCTTGATAAGTCCACATTTCGCTACCGAACAGTACAGTTGTTAGAAATGTAGAATTGTGTATTGACATTTTAGCTTTATTTGATATATTTTTACTTCAGATAATGGGCCGAGAGTACTATTATGAAAATATCGCCTTCCCTATAGCTTATACACAGAGAAAACTTTCACAAATAACGCTCTTCATCTTTACACTATAATTTCGAATAGTGTACTAAACAAAATAATTTTTTAAAAGCGGATAATGAAAGATATATTGTTAGATCAGAATAATGTAGGTTATATGAATTTAATATATATTCGATTTTTATTTCTTGGAATAATTTTACAAAGATTGTTTTTCCTTCTGTTTGAGTGGTATGGAATTTGCGATACTAGCGGTAGGCCCATTGTTCCAACACGTATGGTTGTAAAATTTGGGTTCGACTAGAACAATTACGGCAAGGGTCAGAATTTTGATATTAATTAATAAACTCTGATCAGACGTGCTTGAGCGGTCGTCGTTTGTGTGTTCAGTTTGAGTTGACGGTGTGACTGTTTTTCACGATTGCGCGGGTGGCTGTTTCATTCCTTGTCGATTTGTTACTGTGAGAGTTGATCTCATTGATTGATTCTCGTGAGAGCTGATCTCGATCTTAATGTGTCTATGGTGATAGCTGATCTCTTCATTCATGCCTTTCGAACTTGTTTGTGTTCTCGAGAATCATCATTGATTTCTACTTTTGAGGCGGATTGAAGAGAGAGTCTGTAGTCTTTGGAAAGTTTAGCCTTGACATTCTTGTGATTATTCGTCGTTTGCATTTCCGTCGTAGATTGAGTATTGCCTTTACTTTGAATCTAACGGGACTGTATGTGTTATTTTTCTTTAAATTCTAAAAAGTTTGTAAGCATGACGGTCTATTTTGACAATTATCATTTCCATCTAAATTAAGTTGCGATACACTGTGAAGTAACATGGCGCCGGTATCCTTAAAAAGGCTGGCAGAAATAAGTCGGGCACATGCGCGATATCGTCGAAAAGCGACTCGCATCCATTGGAAAAATTCGGGAAGAGATTCGCGCGACTCATGTCGAAATAATTGTGTAGAAAAATGCCGCTACTGATCCTTACACAGTTAATGACGTGTTCGCTCAAATCGAAAATACTTACGAATCCCTCTAAAACGAATTTTTTGCGAGCACTAGATCGATTTTACACTTTATTGCTAAATGCTTCTACTCCTACGCATGGAACGGTAGACGAAGACGGTTCAGACTTTAACTCTCGAAGCTCAAAATTATCCAAGTATGATCTCCCGACATTTTCAGGTTGTTACGAAGATTGGGACGATTTTTGTGACCTGTTCTCTTCTCTTGTTCATTATAATTCACAATTAAGCAACGTGACGAAGTTGCAATATTTAAAATAATGTCTCACGGGTTACGTAGGTGATTTAGTTAAAGACATATTTAAAAAAGAAATCTGCCGAAGATTTGCGTGCGTTCAGCGATTAAATTCAGCGTATTGAGCTCTCGCTGACAAATCTTGAAATGCCTGTCAAGCATTGGGAAACATGGTTGGTTATGTGTTAGTCAGCCGCCTAGAGCCTGAATCTCGTAAGCTGTGCGAGGCTGACCTTAGTGTCAAAGATCGTCAGGCTGTCTACAAAACTGCAGCAGTTTCAACAGAGATGAAGAAATTGGAACAGTTTCCCAATTTTCACGACTCGTAGAATTCCTTGAGCAGCGTTCTCATTCACTTGATATGACTGCTGTAGACACTAAGACCATTAAAAGGTACATCCCTACTTAATTAAAATCTGGAAAAAATTCCAAACGAGGTTTACATGCGAAGGCCGGCCCTAATACGCGTGGTGAATCAGCCTTTCGTATATCCCCACTCTGTAATGGAGGACATTATATCGGTACCTGTAAAAATAATATTGAAAATTCTCCGTATGAACGTCGCAACGAAGCACGTAGTCTACGTTTGTACAGAGATAAGCATCATTCGTCCATTCACGACGTTCATTCGAAGCCAGTTATTTCTATCGCGAATCACTAGAAGAAATCTGGCCTATCTCAAAATAATAAGGATTCCCTGCTTCGCACGAGTGCATCATGTAACTCGGAAAGTCTTTCAAACCCAAGAGACTCCGTACTTCTCGCTACTGCTCAGATTATGCTTCCGGGTCCTAGGGGAACTCAAGTGTGTGCTCGCGCTATGCTCGATCAGAGTACTGAGATTTCCTTCGTTAAAGTGTCTATAGCGCAATTACTCGGACATCCCAAACATCGCGTACAAATTGCCCTCACTGACATTGGTGCATCAAATGCTGCTACTGCAAGTGCCATCACTTAAGTGTCATTACAGTCACTTTATCACACTTCATTCCAGATAGAAACAAAAGCTTTAATTTTGCCTCGTCTTACACCGCAACTTCCTTCAAGTAAGCCGATTGACTATGATTCTTGATGTTTAAACATTTTAATTTTAAAAAGTTTTAATTTAGCAAAATGTGCTTAATTTGCATAACACTTGGGAAATAGTATCGATTTTTTCAGTGTTAAATTCCCCCGGCTTTTTTCCTAGGATAAGAAATATTTTGCCTTCAGAAACTGGAAATGATAGCGAACATGATAACGGACGTCCCCACACACTTTTTTTGTGTTGTTTTATCAAAAAAAATTTGATATTCCTAACAACGTGCGTGTATATTTCGAGGTTATGTGTGTTACAATTCACCCGAGTGTAATTTCCAAACTACACAATATTTTTGGCCGAAAACTTTGGACTTACAAATAAACATAGTAACTAATCTCCCGGAACTAACCTTGTTTGCAGGCAATCAAAAAAGTTTATTTTATAAATAATTTCCAGATTATCGGAAAAGCAGAGATGAAAAACGACGTAACATCAAAATAATACATATGCATAAAGTTTTTATTTAGCACAATAAATTTTTTTTATTATCCCTCAAAAAAGAGTCCGAGGACGTCCGTTATGATATTTTATAGCATCTCTGAATTCAGTTTTTAAACATTTTCATTTTTGTGGAAAAAAATCCGGGGAAACTGTAAGTATCACGTGCCCTTAATACCACGTACAGCCATGCATTGCGCCTCTGACGATTACTTGCAAGAAACGCTTCAACGCTTTTGGACTGTGGAGGAGGTGGCCTCCCCTTTAAAGATAATGAAACCAGAGGATGAAGCTTGTAAGCAGCTTTTTTCCGATAAGCATTCTCGAACCTCTGATGGACGGTATACAGTTCGCCCCTCTTTAAAATCGCAACCCCCGCTTTCTTTCTTGGAGACTCGGTTGATGGCCTTAAGTTCCCTTTAGAATACCCACCGTCGCTTTTTCAAGGATCCTAAGCTTGCAGAAGCTTATCAAAATTTTATGAAAGTTATGAGGAATTGGGACACGTGGAGAAAATTCCAGAATCTGAAATAGAAAACCCGCGAGCTTGGTACATTCCGCATCACCCTATAGTTCTCTGCCCCTACGCAGTGGAAATTTCGCGTGGTTTTCGATACATCTCGTTAAACTACTGAAAAGCACTGCCTAAACGAATTTCTTATGGTGGGTCCTGCTCTTCAGATATATAATTAATAATTTGTCATAAGGACAACCGCAGGATTTCGCGGGAAGCGGGTCTTAATCATGACCGTGAGATAGGTGGTTACAGTCTGTAAAGGAATCAGTACGACAATCCAGCAAAAGCCTCGTGCACCCTAAGAACACGGAGCGACCCAAGGACTACCGCCTTCTGCATTTTTCCCGCAAGTGTTTCAGCATATTGTTGACACGAGGGAATGCTTTTCAGGCCATTAGCGAGTGAAAGATTGGCACCTCCAAGAACCCCGATGATAATGGACGATTAGTTTAACAGAATATTCCGGGTACAATCGTTCCAACTCCCTTATAATGTCTCGATACTTCTCTTTATTTTCATTTTCCTTGGCTATGATGTTTTTGTCAGCTGGTACCAAAAATCTGATAACGAACATGGTCCGCTTCTCGAAGTCAAGAAGAACCATGTCAGGCCTCGAGTGAGCAACAGAAACAATTGTCGAGAATAAAAAGTTCCAGTATCTGCGGCACTTTCCATTCTCGACAATTGACTCGATTTCCCTAGGAGCATTTAGAGGAGCGATATTAAGGTTAATGCCGTAAGAGTGACAGAGATGGTAATAAAGCACTCTTAATGGCGCATTGTGCCTTTGAATGTAAGTCGTTCCCGCGTGAGTTGAACAACTAGATAGTATGTGAGCTAAATGCTCGGAGTGTGCATGGCACGCCCTGCAGCTATCAGGAATGTCTTGACTCAAAATGTGGCGACGGTATGTTAAGGTGGAAATGTCACCGTCTTGATCTGCCAAAATGAAACACTCCGTACCAAACTTCAATCCGGGCGATTTAAGGAAAGCAAACGTTAGCTCACAAGACATTGACTGATCCTTCACATTTCTGTGAAAGATACCGTTCATCCTCTTATCGAGGAGCTGTTCACGAAAGTTTTTCTCTTGTGCTTTCTTAATCCAGGCTTTT
>NC_046659.1:63244725-63277880 GCF_010883055.1 Belonocnema kinseyi
AAGTATCGATACGCTTTTACTGCGGATATAATAAAAATGTTTCGCGAAATTCGGATACATCCTAATGATCAGGATCTGCAGAGAATTCTCTGGACTCATGTTTTTGCGGACCGCCCTTGTGACTATCGCCTCACAACGGTTACTTATGTTACTGCACCGAAAAAAATGTAACTATATTAGTTCAATAATACCTTGAACTAATACGCTTCGCATAAATTAGAACTCAGTGGGTAACAAAGTCGAACTGGATCTCTTCATTTAATTTGTAATTTTATTGTTTTGAGTATAGAACCGACGCTATAGCAATACCGAATCACATCGATTATGTAAGTATTAAAACAGAGCAATTCTTCATGTAAAACTCGCATCATTCATAAGTTGAATATCAGCTGTTCTAAAGCATCGAAACAGATATTGTTCCACCTTTGTATCGGGTACGTAACGAAATTTGAATCACAGTGCGTCGATATAGATATACTCGCTATGCTTCGCTCCGTTCGAATCTGCTGGTTCGAATGACGACGAACAGCGAGGATCCAATGAATCTGTAACGTTTAAATTTGAGAGCACGCGAAATTTGATATATAGATAATTATTCTATATATTTTCCCAACACATATTGTCCGGAGCCTCAACTCAGCGCAATGCTCATGCGAAGCTCCTAATTTACAGATTCGTTGGGTCCTCGCTGTTCGTCGTCATTCGAACCAGCAGAGTCAAACGGAGCGAAGCATAGCGAGTATATCTATATCGACGCACTGTGATGCAAATTTCGTTACGTGCCCGATACAAAAGTGGAACAATATCTATTTCGAAGCTTTGGAACAGCTGGCATTCAACTTATGAACGTTGCGAGTTCTACATGAAGAACTGCTTCATTTCAATACTTACTTAATCGATGTAATTCAGTATTGCTATAGCGTCGGTTCTATACTCAAACCGATATAATTACAAGTTAAATGAAGAAATCCAGCTCGACTTTTTCACCTACTGAGTTCTAATTTATGCGAAACGTATTAGTTCAAGGTATTATTGAACTAATATAGTTATATATTTTTTTTTGGTGTGCTTGTGCCCCTTATTTAGCCATCCGTACCCTAGCTCAACTAACATAAGATCATTCTCACACATTCCCTCTTGGGGCAAGTTGCATCCAGCATAACACTTATGTCCTGTCGGGTGGCTTGCTCCCATCACAGTCACTGCGAAAATCTTGATGTAAGATCTCTGGATCTTAAAATGTGATTGGGATTCGCCGTTGCCTGAAGAAACTATTGAACGTTGGAATAGTTATCGCAATCATATTGCATCTATTTCAACTATTTCTATCAGTCTCTGGCTAGGAGGCTCTTCAGATTCTGAAGGTCATATTCACGGGATCGCCGACGCCTCTTCTCGGGCATATGCTACGAAAGCATCCGTGCCACGGGCTAAATGCCCTCGGCTAAATGGAATTATGTATCGACTTAAGATAATTCATCTGACCTGGCGACACCCCGATTCAAACCTTGGGATCTTGAGCAATCTAAGGTATGGTGGCATGGACCCATTTGACTAACTCTTTCTGTAGAAGAGTGGCCAAAACAGCCAGACATTCGGCAAGTGCTACATACGCAAGGCCAATCAAGTGAGCCGGAAACACTAACGCGATTTTTAAGTCAAACGCAGCTGATCCGAGTTGTAGCGTATTGTCGTAGACCTCTCGTAAGATTACGCAAACGGAAAAGCAGACAGTTGGTCACTGCTTCCTTTCTCATGACATCAGAGCTTACGGAGGCTCGTGTCACTGTAATTCATTTGGTAGTACAACATTTCCATTTAGAAATCGCGTTGTTAAATACACGGGGATCTCTACACAAGAGGAATATACTTAGAAAATTAAATCCCTTTGTGGGAAAGGAAGAATTAGTGTTGCGAGTTGGAGGTCGCTTTTCACACGCTAAACTTTCTCGCGAAATCGCGCACCCTCCAATTCTACTTCATTCTTCGGCTCTCAGTCGTCTGTTCGTTCACCATGCAGATCTTCGTCTCTTCATGGTGGATTTACTGAAACTCTAAGTTTGTTACTCCGAGATGCATGGAATTTAGGTAGAACGCGCTTAGTCAAATCTGAAATTAGAAATTGTATAACTTGTTAACGCGTAAAACGCCGTCTAGCGTAACAATTAATGGCTGCTTATCGAAGATTTTTCGGCCGACGAGGTATTTGTCAGCGTCTCTACAGTGACAACGGTAACACCTTTCATGGAGCTGCACGAGAGCTTCGAGAAATATTTGATGCTGCCTCCAAATTCTATGGTGAACTTGCAAAGGTGCTTTCGAATGTAGGGACCAGTTGGACTTTCATTCCACCAAACACGCCTTATTGTGGTGGACTATGAGAGGCTGGAGTGAAATCCGCAAAGTATTACTTGAATGAGATGATAGGAGACCATAATATCACATTTGAGGAACTTTCCACAGTACTAGTGGAAATTGAGGCCTGTCGAAACTCTCGCCCCTTGTGTCCCCTCACTAACGACCTAGACGACTTGTCTGTGCTGACAGCAGTTCACCTCCTGGTTGGAGGCTCGCTGAGCCTGCTTCCTGATGCAGGGGTCCCTGATGTGCCTGAAAATCGTCTATCACAATTTCAATTCCTACAGCGCATTCGTGACAACTTCTGGAAGCGTTGGTCATCCGAATATCTTCACCATCTACAAGAGCGAAGCAAATGGCATAATTCATCTGAGAACTTTTCAGTGGGCCACCTTTTCTTAGTAAAAGACTACAGATATCCACCTTCTAAATGGCCATTGGGACGAGTAATCCATGAACACCCCGGTCCCGACAAATTAATACCAGTAGTAACGATTAAAACGGTAACTTCCACCTTACGTCGTCACGCAGTACGTCTCTGCCCTCTATTGCTACCACCATCATGAGCTGTTGCAGTTTCGCTTGATAGATTAAAACGCTAATTCTTTTTATGTATTGCTATTTGTTCATCCTACGATGTGTTGCTATTGTTCGCACTACTTTATGTCGCTATTTATTCGTCCTACGGATGAAGGCGGGTAGTATATTCGATCAGAATGATGTAAGTCATATAAATTTAATATACCTTTAGTTTTTATTTTTTGAAAGAATTTTACAAAGTCTGTTTTTCCTACTGTTCGAGCAGTATAGAATTTATGATACTAGCGACAGACCCATTGTTCGAGCACGTATGCTTGTAAAATTTGGATTCGACTAGAGCAATTATGGCAGGGTCAGAATTGTATGGATTATAGGAGCATCTGATGGTGATTTTTCCTTATTTCAATTATAATTGTAAAGGGCTTTTTCCTCCACTCACTTAGTGGAGGTTTTTTATGCCAAGAGATAAAACTTAATTGAGGTTTCCGTTAATATGAATTTGATAATGCCTTATGTAGCGTGTATGTTTGCAATCTTGTTGTGAAAATTTCGTACGACGTGCGAGTTGCCGAAAAAACTTCATCAGTACACGATTCAGGTTTTTCTTCCTCCCAAGGTTTATGAAAAGCTATGTTGATGTATCAAATATCTTCGGCTGGGTTCCTATTTGAATGGTTCCATCTTACTTTATTTCTTACGTTTCACGTAAAGCCTCCTAAACAGTAACTGCGGTGTTTTCTCCCTCTTCTACTTGTTTTCTTCAAGATGCGTTCACCGCATTCACATAATAACTTTATCAATAAAATAAAAAAATTTGAACTTTAAGACTAAGCATTTTTCTATTTGAAGTAATAAAAAACAAACTAAAAATTAAAGCACTCAAATTGGAACTCTTTATGTTAAAACTTTTAAAATTGTTTAATTACAAAACTTTGTATTCGAATGCTCAATAATTTACACGTATAAAATGGAAAGCAGGAACACTTTTCAAGTAAACAAGTTGAAATAAAATACAGATAAACTGCACATTTAGAATTTTCAACTTTTATAAATTATGTGGATTTCAAAGATTCAGATTCAGTTTTTAATTGAGATTCAAGCTTTAAAATTTTATTTCCAAATCTTGAGAAATCTATAAGTTTTTTTCAAAACTTATAAATATTTTGATAAGTAATAAATGGCAAAAGATATTTATTTCTTAAAATATACATTTTGAAATTCTTTAAATTAAAAATGTCAGCTTAAAAATAAAAATCTAAAATAGAAAATTTTAATTAAAAAGATTCACAAATTACGCATCTAAAGTGAATTGCATCATAATTTAAAAAGATAACAATTCAAGTAATTATTTTAAAAGCTGATAAAATCGAACTAGGCTAGATTTCTCGTCTGAAGATTTGTAAATTTCCCGGTCAAAAAATAAGTTCTGCAAAATAGACTGATTTGAGACACCTGATTTCAGTTCGTCTAAAAGCTTATATGTCTGTTCGAAAGATAAACGATTCCTCTTGTTTCCTTTCGACCTTTTTGTAATGCCTAGTTTCACTTGGTTTCGCAACGCGTAACCTAAACCCTGAGTGACTGAAAGCGAACTAAAACGAATTTCCTGCGACATTTGTGACACTGACTGAAAATAATGAAGCAGACGAACCGATTAACCATGGAGGATACTGCCCGTTTTTTCATACACTCCTGCGTTGTTATGGAGTCACTCCGCTGCCCTAGCAGAGTCAGTCTCTCGCACCAAGACTATCTTGTCCTCTATAACACAACCGTCATTGAGTCAAAAATAATAAAAATGGTGAAATCCCCAAAGTCAGACCCTCGTAAGAAACGAGGGTGAAAAATGCCGCCAAATAATACATCCTTACTACCATTGAATGAAAAATTACAGTAGAAAGGAGCCATACAAATTTCACAAGAGAATGTTGTGAGATCACTAAAATTCGCCAAATACTATTAGAGAATAAAATTTTTTTTTATTAATACATTTTTTATTTTGATTATTCGTGTTCCACAATGA
The DNA here is from genome assembly GCF_010883055.1 of Belonocnema kinseyi. Classification (NCBI taxonomy): domain Eukaryota; kingdom Metazoa; phylum Arthropoda; class Insecta; order Hymenoptera; family Cynipidae; genus Belonocnema; species Belonocnema kinseyi. The sequence continues at coordinate 63,249,647 of NC_046659.1, forward strand.
AAAAATATTTTTAATAGGAATAAAAATATGAGTTACGGAATTTGTAATTGCAAAAATTTCTTGGAAATGCACATTTGGCGGGCCTGTCTTCATATGGGCAATACGCCTGCAGTGTGCCTCTTTTACCTTGGTAATAGCGTCATCTGACACGCGAACGATTGGATATCTCAAATTTATTTAAGAAATATTAATGAAAAAGTCATATCAATTCATTGTGATCAAAAATGTTTTACAATGGCTCAAAGATAAGATTACTGTCATGTATAATCTCAAGAAGAAATATCTATAACTAACCTATAAAACTTTACTACGTAAAAAACATACTGCGTACTGTATTACGGAATTTCATGTCAAATTAATCTATTTTTAAATCATAAAGGACTCATATATACTTCAAAAAATTAAATCATACTAGCCTCAATGCTAAACTTTATCGATTAGTACTCTTGCATATAATATTTAACCCTCGGGCACTGGCGGGGCGGCACTCCATGCCGCGTTTTGATCAAAATTATGATTATTCTCTAATGTACTAAAGTACCGCTAGCACTCGCTCAGGTATCTTTCAAGCAACTATCATAATATGTCTCCGTACTCTTTTCTGCTTCCTTTATGCTCTTATTAGTCGTCAATGATCTCGTGAAGAGAGACGATGCGCGCTCTCGGCACTAAATTTGCATGTAAGCAACATTGTATCACCTCAACCATGTGCCACTCATGTCAAAATACTGAAGACTCTGATGTCAATATGGAAATTTCTGATGAGGAAAAATAGAATTTGAGACAAGACTACAAATCAACATTCCTATTATGGAACAAGTTGTAGATTCCGTATGGGTGGCACTACATACCGCCCGCCAGCGATCTACTTCACCTAGTAGGCCGCAGTGCCCGAGGGTTAAGGATATTAGAGTACTAGATAGTGATATAAGAGTTTCGGAAATCCTTTCAAAGTCCATTATAAAGACCGGACTACCAAATGTGCATTTTTAGGAAATGTTGTAATTACAAATTCCGTAACTCATATTGTTATTACTTTTGAAAATATTTTTTAATTGTGGAACACGAATAATGAAAACATAAAAATGTATTAATAAAAAAAATATTTTATTCACCAATAGTATTTGGCGAATTTTAGTGAACTCACAACACTCTGTTGTGAAATTTGAATTACTCCTTTCCACTATCGTTTTTCATTCAATGGTAGTAAGAATGTATTATTTGGCGGCATTTTTGTACCCTCGTTTCTGACGAGGATTTGTTTGTAGGTTGAATTTGATCAGCATTCTTTGCAAGTCTTCGATTGATTCTGCCATAACCGCCTAATCATCTGTGAATGATAACCCACGTACCCTTACTGTTTCGAGATCCACACCTTCTTCGTCGAAGAGGGCCATTCTTGAACATTTTTTTATGAATACAATAACTAGCCATGAGGACATAATGCACCTTTGTCTAACACCTTGCATAATATCGAACCAGTCACACCGTTTTTCATTAACCCGGACAGTCGCTTTTTTACCAGTATATATTGTTTTTTATTACTTGTCGGAGCCATTTATTGACTCCGTATTCTTTCAGGGATCTGCCATGAGCTAAACATTTGGTCCGTACATGATCTCCAGGCATAAATCCACTTTGGACTTCCCATATGTTTTCTCCTGTTAATTACATTACCGTACGAATAAGTATTTTTGTGTATATTTAACTTACGGTACTTAATAAACTGACACTTTTGTCATTATTGCAGTTGCTTTTATGTCCTTTTCTTTTGTATATTCTTCTCCCTCTCGATGCATAACTTTATCAATACGCACAGCCTGTGAGGTATCTACTCGCCACCGTATTTAAGTATTTCAGCATTAATACTGTCTACACCAGCAGTCTTGCCTTTTTATTTTTTTATTTACATCCCTAACCTCAGTGACACAGATTTTTTTATTTGAGTTTTCTAACGCACCCAATCTCCCAATAATTCCCTAATAGAGTTTCTTAAAGCGTCTAGCATCCCTCCTGTATCATATAGCATTTCACTGTTCCTATTTCTCATGCTGCCGAACTCTGTACTTTTACTTTCATATTCATATTTTTATAAAGCAGTTTTTTTATAAATCAGCTTTTGTTCAAATTTCTTAGATGCGCTTATTTCTTATCATGAATGGCTGCGCGTATTTCAAGGTGCGTTCCGCTAGCACGTCCACAACGGAATTGAACATTTTTGCTTCTTACATAATTTTGGCCTATTCTGGCACCAATGCCGATTTTTGGGCTCTTTTAGTTTTCTCAAAAAACCTACTTTTGGGCGGAGGTGCTGGCCGCCAGGACATCCGCTCATCTCTGAATATTGTGCTATTTTTTGGCTTCCAAAAGCACTCACAAATTATTTCCAAATATCAACCCTAACCCTTAAAAAATCGCAAGGCAAATGTATGGAATAAGTACTAGAAAAAATATACCGTAGGTCTGAGCTAGTTTTAAGTTAATTAAAAATAACAAATTATATTGTCCGAAAACGACTCATAACACTAGTGGATACCTAACTGAAAATATAGGTATTAAACAAAACTGAAAAAATATAAATCAAAAGTGAATGGTTTTGTGTGGTTCACAAAAGACTGTCGAAAAATCTCCAAATGAAAAAGAATCATATTATTCAACCTCGAAAAACTTTAAACTATACCCACTACCCCACATTAATAATAAAAAAATCAAATAAAAAAACCACCCTTGGCGCATTTATGCAAACTCTGCTCAGCTGCCTTCAATTAAAAAATCTATAAAGATTTCACAGAAAAAACTAAGGTTTCCATGAGTTTCCCATTAGCTCTAAATGATATCTTAGTTGGTGTTCTAAATGATCTCAATTGCAATTGAGCCTATTTGTAAAGAAGAAGAACCTATTTTTCGCTTTGCCCACTTCGACATTTTGTTTAATTAATAACATAATTTTATCTGTAATTTTTTAACTGTAAATCAATCGCTAACTTACAAGCCCTACTGCGCTGGCGTTTCGTGCGCTCTATCTATTGGATCTATTGGAGCTCAAATTCTAAATGATACCAACTTTTATTTGAGCCGCAACTTCAGTGAACCCTGTGGTGGATCTAGGATTCAGTTTTGGGGGGGGGGGCTCGATTGTTTTACTTTTTTGTTTTTTCATTAATTTTGTTTTAAATAACTTTTATTGAGTGGTATATATTAGATAGAAATGTGTATAGAACGACATAGCAATTGAGCATTTTCAGCAATTGAAAAGCCTGAAAAATGATGTACTACGAGAAATATTTTTGACAATTACGAGTATATTATTTTTTCATCTGATACAATTGAGCTCACGGAATCACGCTTACCCTAAGTGAAAAAATTAATAGGGTTGTTTCGCGATTTGAGATAAAATAATTTTGTAATATATCATTTTAATCTGAATCAAAGGTGCATTATAATTTTCTTTTCTATTGTGTCGTTCAACAGAAAAAAATTATTAAAAATTGAAGGCGGTAAAACACTTATTCAAGTTGGTGTCACGTGGTTGTCACGTGAGTCAGATGTTCTCATAATTATCTATGAACGTGGCGATGCGAAACTCATGATAAGGAGGTTAGGCCACGGTCTGCTGTCAATTCTGACTATTTTGACTTGCTCCTGTTGTAATACATCTATTTTCAGTAGATTTCCTCTAGTGGTTTTTACGAAATCCTCCTTCGACATTTTTTTAAACAATATTTTGCGATTTCTATTTTCGATGTGCACATAGCTAATACAAAACATCGACACAGAAGAAGATATTTGAGAATCACTGAGACGTGCGCTGTGATTGGTGGAAAATCCGACCCCTTTGACGTCAAAGGAACCCTCCAATCGACATCGTGATAAAGAATTCATATTTCAACATTTAATTCAAAATAGTAAACAATATGTAAAAAATATATAATGGGCGTTTTTATAATTTGAATTTTATATACTATATTATCCATTTATTGAAAAAATTATATCTAACTTGAGAAACAACCCTATTATTTCAAATGGCACTATTAATTTATACCTCACTAGTTATACAGTACTTACTTAGTACAATCATCTATATAGTCCAATCTAAAGTTTCGAGTGAGTTGCCGATGTTTACATTTACAGAAAAGATCAACGATCTCGTCAACAATTATTTATAATTCTTTGTGGATGTTTCCCACCGCTAGACCATTAAGTCGATTTTTAGACATTTTGACACTCAAATAAGTCTACAAACGTTTGAAAATAGAGAAATTACACTCTTCTGTCTCTGATGTCACGGGAATAGTCGCAAATATGTGTAATAGCGTCGCGACATTCGGGAAAAATCATTGATACTGTCCTGATTGTATAAGGTGCAGGATATCCGTAGCTGTTTGAGCACCTTTGAATGTGTCACTCTTGCAGTGGCTCTGCCACATTAGGATCTCATTTTTTAGCTGAGTCTCGTTACGACTAATCAAATCTCCTTCAAAACCTGAGCAGCAATTAAAATTTCTTCGACTGTGACCTTTTTACATAATGCTGTAATCAGTCCTTTCAGAGGCAGAATCTTCAAAAATTCACCTTTGAATCTCAAAGTAATGAAATTTTAATGAATTATTCAAATTTATCAAACATATAAAATGAAGAAGTTGAGTTCGAAAAACTCACCGGAAAAATTCCAGAGGTGTACTATCCCCAGTTGGAATGTTGGAGCGATACTTTTGTCGGCCACAAACGCGGGGAACTTTGAGCTCAATTTCCATTTTACTAGCTTTCTCCTCAGCTTTCTTGAAGACTTCGCAGAACGATGCTTCGTCGCTTCTCTTGATAATATGATCAACGTGAGCGCAGGCTGATGTCAGTTGCAATTGAGGTTGTTTAAGTATTCTACTGAGAGTCACGATGGGCGCATTCACATCATTGAATATTTGGAGAGTGATCAGGAAATGGATTTCCTAATAGCACTGCGAAGTTGCGTCGCTTTAGAAGATGTTTCAAGGTCTTTATCGTACATCAAGTTGTCCAATACTTCATCAATATATAAGAGGAATTCGCAAACTGTCTCTACACTTTCGTGTTTATCAACCCATCGAGTGAAGCAAAGTATTTTAAGGTGGATTTTCTGCCATTTTTCTTTGATGACGTCCTCAAGTGCTTGCATTCTTTTGTGTGATGATGTGAAAAAATTGATCAACGCTGAAACGATTCTAAGCATATTTCGCTTCTCAAGAACTTCGCACGATTTTGATACGCAGAAACTCAACGAATGTCTGAAGCACCCTTCATGTCCTTGTCCTCGCAGGTTGATGATGTCCAACCCCAAAGCCTTAAATTCTTCCATGATTCGTGCTTTCATATCTTATCCTGTAGTTGATCTTAGCAATATAAATCCCAGAAAGTCCTCGCGTATGAGATTTTCCTGTATGTCGACATACTGGATGCGCAGTGTCAGTTGCGCTTGATGACTTGCATCCGTTGTTTCTTTAGTAATTAGAGAATACAATCTTGACTTTTTGATTCTTCTAACAAGTTTTGACGGAATTTTTAGCCCAATAATGTGGATGACTTCATTTTTAAACGTTTCGCTAATCAAAGTTCAGTTTCGCGATGTTGTTTCCAGGTGGTTTTTCAAATTTTTGTCGCCATCGTTTACTCGAAAAGCCAGAAGTGCCCGAAAACACCTTCTTTACCAGATAATGCATTTTCACGTTTCTTCTCGCTCTTCATGTAACCGGAGTCCCTGTGTCCACGTAGCGGAAAATTGTTTCGTGGGAAGAATAGTATGGTCTTAAGGGCACTTCGACTAAAGTTTTCAGATCCTATAAACGAGTTTAAATATTGTTAGTGCTGAATATATAGTATATCTTATAGATTTTCAGGAAAACTTTCTTACTTGAGACGAGCTGCAACCACCAACGTCTGAAGCGAATAAGACACAATACACGCAGAAAGCTCAGTTCTTTTCCTCACTGTATGCAAGCCATTTGAAATGCTCAAACCACTGGTGTTGGAATCTTCTGATTTGTTTCCCTTCACAATTAGCTGGGTACTGGAATGTTGATTCCTGAATTTTCGTACGAGTCAAATAGTCGTTAATTTCCTCCGGCTTCAATCTTTGGCGTTTAGCTACAGCTGATTCAATATCATGATTAGGGTTTCCGTCCTCGATATTTTGCATTCTCGCACGGCTCAACTGTTCAGGCAAGTAACCGTTAAATAGTCGGTCGAAATCCAAAAAACCTGGTCAAAAGATGAAAATGTCTTATGATTTCTGAAAAAACATAATAGCGTATTTAAAATGGCGGACGACTTTTGGGCAAATAAAACTGATTTGGTCTAAAAATTTAAACATGCATATTGAGAAAGTACGCATTTTTACAAAAACAGTATTAGAGGTACTACTAAAACTTTTCTGACCATTAAAAAACGTCCTCTTCGAAATGGATTTTTCTACTTTTGACCAGGTTTTCGGTATTTTACAGTCTGCCAAGTTCCAAGTATTTCATACCGGCTAAAGGCTCCTATTTACAAAACTTGATCTAGAATTTACCCTAACTTGACACAGACTTCAGAGTTGCAAGCATTTCAAAAATGACCAAAGGGTACTTTTCACAAAACGTAACCTGAAAATTATGCTAATCTAGCCTAACACAGGCTGCGGAATTCTGCAGTCTGTGTTAGCCTAGGTTAAAATCATTTTCAGGTTACATGCTTGGAACTTGGCAAACTGCGTCAGGAAGTGTCAGGATAATTTTCAGGTTAAGTTTTCTACAAAGATAATCTTAACTGTTAATTGGACCTTGACGGTTGTCTCGTTGGAAATAGATGTTCACAGTGGCTCCAGTGCTAGCAATGATGCTCAATATTTGTGATGTTTTTGACCAGAACTGTCTGCATCTGCAGAATCTGCTTGTACTGAAACGTGATCGACCAGGTCGACTTTCCTTTTCTAGTAAAAAAACCATTTGTTTACAATTGTTAAAAATTGGAATCAATATTCCTATATATATGAACAAAAAATTACTTTCTGTAATTTTTATGGCATTTTCTTTGTTAGCTTGGTCATTATTCTAAAGACTGGGTAAGTCTGTATCCGATGGACGCGACTGTTTCGCAAAGAACTTACGTATATCCATGTCAAGTATTTTTAGGATTTAGAATAACCGAAACTAGGATCACATTTTTCCAGCATTATCACACATTATGACAATATATCAGATGCAAATGTAAATTATTTTGGCTAAAAGCAACTTTAAATCCTATACACCAGTTTTCATGTGTTGACAGAAGCTGTCCAGCTTAAGTGATGTTTGATCTTTAACAAGTAGAGACCTTTATCCCACATGGTTAAACTCATCGACATATAGTACAGGGGTGAGACTCCGAAGCCTTAATTCCAAAGGACCTCTCTTTCTGCGATGTGAGATAGACAACGAAGTGCGATCAAAGTGGAAACGATCGTTTTGCAAATTCTCTTTCTATCGCATGTGTTAGGCAAAAAGGATCCGATGGTGTTTCAGCGACAAATCATACTTACCGTTTCAAAACGATGAGACCCTCTCTGTCTAACATAGACGCTAGAAAGAAAACCCTGGAAATTATCGCTTCGTTAAAGATCACGCCTCGTTGTCTATCGCATATGATAGAAAGAGAGGTCTGTTTGCCTTGAGGCTTCGGAGTCCCACTGCTAAGGTACTATATTAGGTATTTTCACGACAACCATCAGCTAATTTCACTTTGTTAAAAGCTGAGGGGAAAACAATGGATCAAATGCATGGAACAAAACTTTATTTCTGTAATAACTTTGTAATTAATAATCATTATTATCACTTTATTATTTCATTAAATAGTAATTAAAATATAGAAACTATTTTTCAAACACACTTATATAGAAAAAATTAGCTTTTACCAAGATGTTAGCAAAATAAGGCAAAAATGAACTGAATCCCATGCAAATATACAAGCTGCCATTCTGGTTCCCCGCCAAATTTAAAATCGCTAAATTGATATCGAATTATGTAAATACACTTACATGATAAAGATTACTTACTTTAAAATTATACTGAAGCATTGTTATCAAAACACATATTATAAATAAAATTACATGTGATATAATATATGAAATATTTAAATTCGATTATATGATTTTTTAACCCACACATTTGCAAAAAGTAGCTCTTGCAAAAATTATAATTGCAAACGAAATTTTACTTAGTTTATAAATAGGCGTGCGCTAAAATTATAATCATATGATTTTGTAAATAAATATTAACAGTCTTTCTCTTCGCCCTAGCGGAAAACGATAAAGTTTAAATCTATCCTCGCTTCTTTTTTTACAAAACGGGGCACTGCAGCAGAACATTTTTTTTATAATCTAAACTTAATTTTAATTAAACTATACGACATGCTTGTCGCACAGTTTCCCGCGAACTGCCCAGTAACCAGAATGGCGGTTGCATATTCCTGTCTATTATAGTACCCTACCACTGCTGGTCCGGTAGCTACGACAGCCGGAAGTGGAATGGAGTAGGGAATAGAAAGAGAGGGGGAATCGCGAAAGTCAGTCTGACCTTTTCTAACGGTGGCGATTGGTTGATTCATTTTTTTCTAATAAAAGCAGATGGAAGTTGATTTCTATAGTTTGACATTTTTTCGATTTTTCAAAATTTCATTTTTTAACTTTCTGGTATAAAAAGTGATGACCGTATCTCGGAGTGGGGGGGGGGGCTTCAGCCTGCATAGCCTACCATTGGATCTGCCACTGAGTGACCACCCAGTTTTTTCTGTGTTCAATAAAAAAATAATTATCACAAACACTTTCCCAAAAATCTTGTTCATATACTCATCACCAAAGTAACATTAAACAACAATTAAGAAATACCCTTATCACACTTAAAGAACCAAGTCTCACCCTCCATCCACTAAAACCTCCAAAACAATCTCAAATTAAAAATAATCACCAAATGCAATTTTTCAAGACTCCAGTTAATATACCTATTCCCACAGTAATATCACAAAATCCCCAGGAACTGCACCTATCACATTTCACGAAACAAGTCTCAGCTGTCTTCAAATAAAAACGCTAAATAATTTAAAATTAAAAAGAATAGCCCCAGACAACATTGCAATACTCTAGTTTATACAGGGTGTCTAAACAGTCCGGGGACGGTTGGATATTTCCTCAGGTAAAATATTTTTCAAAAAGGTGAAGATCATTCCTGAAGTAAATTTCAACGAGGAATTCAATGGTGACCTTCATTTTGACCTTGAAGTTGACCTTCATGGCTTTTGAAGGTCAACTTTGTTTTTTAAAATGAAAACCCCCTTTTTTTACATCTGCAATCGACAGAGCGGAAAATTCTACGTTCAGGTACGTGCCCAAGTCATAGGTCAATTGTGACGGTCAAGCTCAGTTAGAGGTTATTTGAAATTAACAAAGTTTTCCAAGAGGTCAGTGTAATTCCTGAAGTAAATTTCAACGAGAAATGCATTAGTGAGCTCTGTATTAATCTTCGTTACAGCGTTTTGAATATTGTAAAATCATAAGGAATTTTTTCATTAAAAGTTTCAGGTGTTCTGGTGAGAGTTCTGTTCCTCCCCGAAGAATTATACCGTCCTATACCGTTTTTCGATACCTAAGTCAATACCTAAGGCGATACCATAAGTCCTATACCGTTTTTCCATACGAATATTACGAATCGAAACTAAATTTACGTATTACGAGTACATACTTACTATCTTTCGCTAAAAGATTATTATTGAGCAAGCTAAACTTTTGGAACTAGAGAGGGTATCTGTATTAATGATGCGTGGTTGGGGAGCTCGAGTTCGATCTTATGATCAAGTTCGTTTGCTTTTTAATCACACTTTTCGTAATGGTCAACTTCAAGGTCAAAATGAAGGTCAACATTGAATTCCTCGTTGAAATTCACTTCAGTAATGACCTTCACATTTTTGAAAAATATTTTACCTAAGGAAATATCCAACCGTTCCGGGACTTTTTAGAAACCCTGTATATATATTCCCTCAGTAATATTCCACAACCATAGAAGCTATCCTTGTACTCACTTTTTAAAGTATGATAAGGCTAGTTCTCAACTGGTTTTTAATGTTACTGTGGAGATAAGGATATGACAAAGATTATTAAGAAGGTCTTCGTGGTAATTATTTTTCTCTGAAATCTTTATTGATTTTTTAATTGAAGGCAGCTGAGCATTATTTGCTTAAATCCGTCAAGCGTGTTTTTTATTTTTTTTTTCTAGATTATTATTACTCTAGGAAAGTGGGTATAGTCTAAAGTTTTTGATCGTGAATAGTATGATTCTTTTTGATTTTGAGATTTGTCGGCAGTTTTTTGTAAACCCTGGAACACCATTGACTTTTGACTTATATATTTTTTTAGTTTTGTTGAATAACTATATTTCTAGTTAGGTGTATCCGTTAGTGTTATGGGTTGTTTTCGGACAATGTAATTTGTTATTTTTAATTAACTCAAAACTAGCTCAGACATACGGTGAATTTTTTATCGTACTTATTCCATATATTTTTCTTTTGGATTTTTTTAAGGCTTTGGGTTGACTTTTGGAAATAATTTGGGAGGTGTTTTTGGTAGCCCAAAAATAGCATAATATTCAGATATGCTTACATTTAGGCTGGGTGCGTAAGTTATTTTGAAGGGTAATTTTTAGGAGACAGGGGTTGTTTTTGTTAAATTAATTTTTGCCGTTTTTAAGAACCCAAAAAAGCCAAAAATTCTGACGCTGTTTATTTTTATAATTTTTCAAATGTTCTGTAGTGAAAGTGCTAGCCGGCAGCACCTCCACCCTAAAACTCCGTTTTTTAAAAACAAATAAAAGAGCCCAAACGTCCGTATTGGTGCCCAAGAAGAGCCAAAAAAATCACAAAATTCCGATATGCTTACTTTTAGTTTAAGTGCATATTTCATTTTAAGAGTAGTTTTTCGGCGATAGGGGTTGTTTTTTGAAAATTAATTTTTGAATTTTTGAAGAGCCGAAAATTCTGATATGCTTTCATTTAGTTTGAGTGTATATTTTATTTTAAGAGTAGTTTTTAAAAGAAAGGAGTTGTTTTTTCATAATTAATTTTTGCAGTTTTCGAAAACCCCCCCAAAAAAAAAAATTCTAGCGTGGTTGATTTTTTTAATTCTTTAAATTTTCTGTAGTTAAGGTGCTGTCTGCCAGCACCCACACCCAAAAGCCGTTTTTTTTAGAAAACTAAAAGAGCCCAAAAATAAGCATCGATGCCCAAAAAAGCCTAAAATTATGGCATAAAGAAAATATTCAAATTCCGTTGTGGAGGTGCTAGAGGAATGCACCTTGTATTTTACATTTCACTACGCATCACCAGAAATGTTTCCTACAACCGCAGTACCACACACGTTGATCGCACATCTAATAATGTTATCTCGGAAAATAGTCTATGCGCCCTCTATATCTTTGTTGCTTATCAGCGTTTCCCAAGTTACCCTATATATGCGCTCGTTTATCTTATTCTGAAAATCTATTCGCAGATTTGGCTTCTGTAAATTCTCCATCCTGATTAGCGGTTGTTTCGTTTGTTTGGTTCTCATTCTTCTCCATCCAAAACAGTTATAAATAAATATACAATATGAATATTATAGATTAATAAAATCTTTCGAATGATGTCTATTAATTTGAAAATTTGCCATTGAATATCATTTCTTAATCTTATATCAGGATAAAGAATCACTTTGTCGATAATGTTTGATATTATAATTTGTTTATAACAAATAATAGTACTTACCAATTCCTTTTCGATTGTACACACCCCTGAGCATTAAATCTAACAGATTCTAAAGGGTAGGAAAGGTGTTCACAAAAAGATAGAAGAAAAAAGGAAGAAGCAACATTTGTTCGCTATTTACATTAACATAGAATTTTAAACTATGCGATTAAGAATCGATTGCAAATATCAATTTTAAATCATTAATATATTCAAGTATTGGAAATTTTAACAAAATTCTTCCAACTAAACTGTTAAAAATTTATGTTGGAAACTTTCACTACATGTTACGGAAGTTTATTTCGGAAACGTAAGGTAACGCTCCAATACATAATGTTGTAGTTTTCAAATGCTGACATTGGTATGGTACCTGACACGTATTGGAATTTTACAATACAAGTCCAGTAACCAGTAACACTTCTGTATCATACTCGAGGTTAGATATCTCGACACCATTTGAAGCGAAAAATAAAAAATATAAATCAATTTTCATGATACTTGTTCGTGGCTAAAAAAAAAAATTTCGGAGCCAAACTTTTGTCTAATATATAGTATATCACGTGCGTATTCGTTGAATTCAAGGAATTCATGAAATTTAAGGAATTAGTGAAAGTGTTATAGAAGTGTTGTAGAAGTGTTGTAGAATTACAAACATTTTTAACAGTGTAGTTTAAATAATACGCATTACATTTTTTTTTCTAACACACGCACGAAATGTTCGATTTTCGACGTATGTACTATATTGCGTGCTGGAAGTGGCCAATTCCGAAACCGTGGTAAAAAGCAGTTATAAAAGACTGTCTCTAGCTGCTACGCTTGCGCTGTTTGAGTAAGATTACTTTTTCTTGCTGTTCCGCTTGCGCATTTCAGGTCAGAATTACTTTCCAGGACTGTCGGAGTCATAACCTCACTTCATTATGATTTGACGCTTGAGAGACTGATTGTGACTAGTGAATAGTTATTGGACATACTCGAAGTGATAAGTTACGATAAATGAGTGATAAATTACCGAAAATTTTGGAAACTTTTAGATATCTGAAATTAACGGTAATTTGCTCATTTTTCATAAATTTCTGAAAATTTTGGAAATTTAGCTAATTTTTCATAAATTTTAGGAAATTTTTGAAATTTAGCAAATTATCTATAAATTTTTTGAAATTTTTGAATTTCTTCCAAAAAGCTTCGGATACACTAAATTTCTATAAATTTTCGGTAATTTACAAATTTACCGAAAATTTCTGGAATTTTTAGGTAATTTTTATAATTTTACCATAAATTTCCAAAAATTACCATATATTTTTTGAAAATTGGTTTTTATTGTTTCTCAATTCTAAAATTTGCCGCATTTGTTAGGAAAAATATCGTGTGCTACAGGAGCTAAAAGTATGCTGTTGAAACTCTTGTGAAGTTTACAATACTTGCCATCGGCTCATCTTCGGGTCGTCTCTGGCTCGTATAGCTAACTTCACACTCGTGTGAAACTGCCTACTTTTCGCATTTGTAGCACAATATACTTTTTTTTTCTTTACAAAATATTGCACAAATATATCAATTTTCGGGTTCAATGTAATACAGGCGACAAAACTTGTACCCAAAGAACGGACTAGATGATTCCGAAGGATTTTGATGTTCTAAAAACGAATTCGCTGTCCAAATTATTTCTATACCTCAATGTTTCAAGGTATCTTAATGTAAATTGAAAAAAATGGCTATATTTAGCCCTATTTGAAAAAAATATAATACGAGCAGGAATTTTTTCTTAAAACTGCTTACACCATCGTTTAGTACTTCTTTTCACTTTTAATTTCTATTTTGAATCATAGAAAACCGATTTTTTTTTCGTTCAAACTCAAAACCCTGTCGATAAAAAAACCCTTTATAAATCGATTAATGTAAATTTTATTCGTTTTCTTAGCCTTTTTTGTTTATCATTGTAAAACTGAAATAGTTAATGTTCCAAATTTCGCAGAGAAAAAACTTCTGCTCGAGTTATATTTTTTCAAATATAATCTCCATTTTTTACTTCTGCGGTTTAGGATATTGCGAAATCCTGACGTATAATAAAAATATGGTCATCGAATTCGTTTTTAGAACATTAACATTTTCGGGGTCACTCAGTCTAATCTTTTGGTACAAAAAAAAGTTAATTTTTGTCGGTCTGCGTAATTAATCTTTGTATTAGAAGCAGTATTTTGAAATTATAATCTATATAAGGTTCCGGACCCTTAATAATGTTCTTGGGTCAGCAAAATATTTATTTTAAATACTGATTTAAGATTTGGCTAAGCAATCTTAAATATCTGAAATAAAAAAGAGACAGTTTAGCTCTAAAATTCGTTTTCTACACTACCTACCATTGGAATGTATCAGCCAGGCTCTGGAAACACTGATGAGTTTTTCAAGTAGCAGATCCATCTGAGGGAAGCTACATACTTATTGTTTTTAACTCACATAAGGGAAGGTTGATCCTAATTTGCTTTCTAGGCTTTCTAGTTATCCGTTCTCATTTCCTTCCCTCTTTGAGAATAGCAATGCTCTTCCTCTACTCTCTGAACTTTCAACAGCTTAGAAGTTAGAAAATTAGATATTGACATGACATAAATATCGTCTTGTTCTTTATTATTTTTTCTTTGTCAATGCAAAAAACAGTCTTCTAAATTAAACATTATCTTGCCTTACCTTTTTAATAATTTGCAGTGATATGTTTATACTTTCTTTCAAGTAAAGAATTAAAATCTAAGGCTGTATAACCTCATTAGAATTAGTTTGTGTTAGTAATTTTAGGGTCAAGAATTTAGATTTGCGCTTTCCCTAGGGATGACAGCATATTCATCTGGTCCCAGGAGGAGCGAGTCGACTCTCGTGGTAGGAACTCAGATATCTCAAAAACCCACTGGGGAAGTTTTAGATCCGTTACAGAGAAACTGCAACGCGATACTTTAAGTAAAGCGATTTGTAACATGCGGCGAGATGGAGAAATTCATATAGTATTTGCTTTATTAATGGGAATATATGTTACTTAAAAAGTTCTACTAAAATATACTGTTCTACATTTTTTTAGTTTACACTATTAAAAACTATTAAAGTTGAACAATGTAAACATTTGGAAATCCTAGTGTTCAAACTGTATAGTTTGAAGTTAGAGTTCCTATAAATTTTGCAATTGAAAATTGAAAAAGTATAAAATGTAAGTTTTATACAAATTTATATTTTATTTACCTGATAAACTCAAAATTTAGGTTAGTTTTTAACCTTTAGATGGCCGGAAAATCAATATTTTGGCTCAGCAGGTAAACTTATTTAATTTTTTTTTTAGATTAAAATATTTATTCTTGTAATATTTTTACTGTTTGTCAATGTAATTTCAGTTGAATTGATCCTTCCCAACCCCTTTTTAACTACCCCATACACCTCAAATTTACTGTTCCAACTTTGTCAAAACGGTGCCTTGTTTCGTTTGCATGAGATTCTAATTACAAACAAATATTGTTATAAAATGTTTTGAACGTTACTATTTGATATAACGAAATATAAATTCATCCCCTCTCACCATTCTTTAAACTCTTTTTCCCATTTTACCCCTTTTGAGACGAAGCAAAGGGGTAGTTTTTAGTTTTCATCTCATTAGAAGGGTTGTTTTTGATTTGACGGTATTTTTTATATTAGATTTGGATTCAGCGTCAAAAAATACATCGAAAACGTATATTTGCACTTCCAAATACACAAAAATTAACTTGCGTGACTAAGGGGTTGAGACACGCCTAAAACAACCCCTTAAATTTGAATAATCACCCTATATAATGTTTGTATGACTTAACAAGCTTATATACTATTGAAAAAACAATTTTTTTCGAATTCGTAATTTTCAACATTGGCTGTTCCGTACAGGACCGGAAAGCCAATATATTGGCTCACCCCCTGATCGAGACTTTGTCTATGATCAACCAGTGATATAAGATAATTATTGGGCCAATTTTCTGAGCTCGATTTTCCTCCCAAATTACCGGCTCTCTAAAGGTTAATCAAGAGTTTCAAATTTAAAAAATTCACTTAATGCGAATAATAAACCAATTTTAATCAGACCCAATCTTTGAAGTGCTGCATTTTTTAAGTTCAAATTTCATTAATTTAAAGTTTATGAATAATTTATGAATTATACTTTTTGGTCTCTTAAGAAGTGATCTAAGGTAGCCCGTTTTAGTTTGCATAACACTCGATTCAATGAAAAACCATTTGAACCAAGCCAATTGAAAATTACTATAGTAAAGTCACCCACTATTTTTTTGCATATTAAAGTATATTTAATTACTTTTTTCGAATTATTATAATTAAAAAAAATGTACAAATGTCAAAATGCTATTTCAGTCTCGCCCATCCCGCTATTTTAATGTGACGTAGCAGGCCTTCAAAAGCTTATATATAAATAAGCCGGGTGATTCACGTTTTTTTTTTCTCATAAAAATGGAAAGAAGATAAATCTATCAGTAGTGTTTTTGAGCCTAAATGTAACAACAAGTCTATCAAAAATCAAGGAAAAAAATTTATATCGATTGCGAACATAAAACTTGTAATCGACTGATGTTCAACGGTGTTATTTATACGAGCTGCCGGGGTTTATGTCAGCTCTAACCTCATGCAAAATCAAAACGTTTATTCACTTAACAAGTATTATAAAGTCTTTATCAAATCAATCATTAATCTTATAAATATGAATTTGGTAAAAGTATTCATAAAGGCATTTATAAATGCATTGGTGAAAATACTAAGGTTAGATTTTCTAGATGCAATATTGCACGTATGACTAAAGGTTACGATTTGCCTAAAGTAATTATCATTCTAAATTAATAAATTGAATAAACAAAAATAAATGTTTGAAAGGGTTAACATCACTCTTGGCAAATTATCCGTAATGGCTTTAACATATTCGGGCATATTGATCCGCCATAAAAATAAACCCCTTCAATTAAAACCCTTCGATGATAAATTATTTGGACTTTTTTTATTAAACTGACAATGTCTTTTCTTCAAATTTGACGGAGGATGACATCACACCACGTGTTTAAAGCCACGAGCGTGCCACATTTTTGTTTAAAAAATCGACTCTTTCTGTTGATATTTTTCCCTTGTTAATAAATTATTATAAATAATGAAATTTTAAAAAAAAGTTTTTCCTTCAAATTTGAATTGTTTTAGATTCAAAATTTATTTAAAAACTTGACTATAAGGTAAAATAAATTTTTGTGGAT
The DNA here is from genome assembly GCF_010883055.1 of Belonocnema kinseyi. Lineage (NCBI taxonomy): Eukaryota > Metazoa > Arthropoda > Insecta > Hymenoptera > Cynipidae > Belonocnema > Belonocnema kinseyi. Next base: position 63,266,647 of record NC_046659.1, read on the forward strand.
GACCCTATGTTGAAAAATATCGCTACTGATCATTAACCCTAGTCAATGATATTCGACGATTCTTTTACAAATCACAAAAAATATAGTCACAGTCATTTTTTTTGGGTTCAACTTTCCTTTTTTTTCAATCAAGTTTTAGTGCAATTGAATACCTACCAATTAATATTATCTGCACTCTCAGAAATTCCCTCTTAACGATAAAGGAATACTTTTACGGTTAAAGTGCCATCGTTTGAGAATTAAGTTTGAAAACAGATTAAAATGGCATGTACTCTTACCGAAAAACAATTGACGCGCCTGCGTGGAACTTTTAGCGTTAAACTAGATCGTTTAAGAGTGAAACGAATCTGCTTTTAAATTATTCTACTTTAATGATTAAAGGACCGACTTTATCGTTTATAGAGAATTTCTAAGAGTGTAAAGGTCCTCTGGGAAGAGTTGAGACACGTTGCCCTTCCAATGTTCGCTGCTGTACTGGAACTTTGATATTTTCGTGGGGCGCGAAAAGTTCGAGCAGTATTATAATTTATTCATGCTTGCGTTTATGACATTTTTGAAATATTATGTGTGTTTCAAAATAAATGTTATTCTTCCCTAACCTTTATAACTGATCTTCCTAATAATGTATAATGTTCGTGATATGAGTGTTGTTTATATTCTGTATTAAATTCTCTCGCAAATAAAATTGCGATTTGAAAATTTCTCCAACTAAAGCCAATCAAAATTCATAAAAGGTCAACTAGTTGCGTTACAGCAGCACCGATCAGAATTGGAGTACCCCGTGTCTCAACTCTCCCTTGAGGATCTCTAATATTATCAAGATAAACCGTATAGACATCTGGATCAAAATCGAACAGCAGTATAGTTTAACTTTAAGGAGGACCCTATACTTAACATGCCTCCAAAACGTTTATAAATTTTTCTATTGTACAGAAAGAAAACTATTCAATTTGTATAAGCTTACACATCAATCTGAAAGGACATCTTCCAGTTAGAGCCATGTTTCTCTTTTTGATTACGGATAGAATTCTCTCATTCACCCGGCAAACAATTCTGGCAATTTTTAGAAATCGAACCTATGCTTTGGGCTATTTCGAATTTTCTTTGCTTCTTTCACGACACAGGGTAGGGCAGGACAGCATTGAGTTTCCTTTCCAGATTTCTTTCTTAACCATGGATTTGAAAACCGCTACATCCTATTCTCTTTTCCTACCCACAAAGCATCGCCTCGGGTGCAAGTTTACTCATACGGGAAACACGCACTCGAAAAGATATAAGAATATAAGGCACCTACAAATGGAGAAATCGAAATAGGTACACCGACAATCAAAGTCGAAACGTTTTCTCTTTCCTTTTCGCATCCTCTGAATTCTATCTCGCCCGAAGCATCGCGAATCGACGACAATAGTAAGAAGAGTACAAGACTACATCGGAAACACAGAAGTTCCGTGGTTATCCGGGTAATCTAGAAGCAGTGAGATTCGCTGTATTATATTTTCTCCTATTGTCGGCAGGTTTGGAGTGTTTACGCAATAGCTGCTTTGTCCATCGAGCGATGAGCGGCATTGTCTGTTCATCGGTCGATCGGTCTATCTATCTGTCTGCTTGTCTGCCTATACGTCTGTATTTTTGTCTATCCATGTCTGCCTGTATGTCCATTTATCGGTGCGTGGATTCGTTCGCTGATCCGTTTGCCTGTTTACCAAATAGATCGTGGGGTCTCCTTGAGCACGAGATGTACTTTTGTGCCTTTATGAGAAGAGAGCACCCGGAGTTCGTTCTCTTTTGTTCTTTGTGCCCTGGGCTTTTCGTTTTCAAATTCATGAAGGATAAAAAGAGATGAGAAATGAGCGGGTGAAAAGGAAACGCATGCCAGTATTCTGCTGAATCTTTGAAGGGTTTCGATCTTTGAATCTCCCTGAATTCCTAGTCGAAGGTCTCTATATAGCTATCTACACACACAGCTGTAGTGGGTCTCTTCACCGGGCTGTTTTACCAGGAGATTTCTCTCCTTTTAATCGAATCCTCTCATTTTGGAGTGGTATTGAAGTCTTCGTCCTGGTTGTCAATGCAGAGAACTATTCCATGCTTGAATATTCTCGGAATTCTATTTATACGGGTTTACCACGTTTCTAAACCTTACAGGAATTTTCAATAAATTCGAGATATTTTTTATCTGTTATTGCACTAAAAAATGGTTTGTTAGGATAACCGAGCATATATGTATTTCTAGGTTGAAACTAATGAAACACTTTTGTGTGGGAAAAATTTTTTCTCTTGAATCTCCATGCGAATTTACACGTTGGGGGTCTTCTATATATTACATAACGCTTTTTTGGACCATTATTGATCCCCCCCCCTGTAACGCTGTCGTTGCAATGACAATGACTATTTCGTTTCAACATAAGTAATTTTATGAGCAATATTTTGAAAAAATGGTAAATAAACACCCCATTAACCAATTTCAAAAAAGCGTCGCTTTTGTTAGTATTTCATCAAATTCTTAAACAAAAATGATTTTTTCTAAAATATGATTATACATCATTATTTATTATCGAAATCTTTACACATAAAAATTCGCAAGAATTTTCAACCCCTATGTGGCGTCTAATAGTTACATGTACATTTTTTTAAGTAACTGGTTGTCCTGATAGGATACCTCAACTTTTACACATAACGGCAAAACTGCATTTCAAAAAATAATTTTTTTCACTCTCCTCCATACGCTCTCTACGGAAAAAGAGTCTTATGTAATGAAAATTTCGTCGTCAAAGAAAAATTCTTTTTCTTTAAAGAAATTTCTCTTGATTCAAATAATTTGCTTTGACTCAAACGATCAGTTTTTGCTTCCAATACAAATTTTTTTTTATCTATTCATTTTTTTTCATGAACGGTATTTTTTGTTTGATGAAAAAAAATATATGTTAAAGGAACGGTTTCTTTAATTTAAAATATTTTTTGTTATTAGTGCTTTAATGTTATTTTATATCTGGTTTGAAATTTAAAAAAAGAGCACTATAATAGGCATTAAAAAAAGTTGATGGACCATTTCTTGATCTCTTCCCCATCGTAACAAGACCATAGCAGATCCAGTTGAACTTAAAAATTGAACGTATTAATTTTGTATCGCTACTCTTCTGAGTTTCAATTGTATATTTTTTTATCTGCATAAAATGTCCTCTTATTTACTTTTTGGGGCTGAGGATAAAGATTTTGCAAATCTTATCGTATACTATTCAAACATTTTTTATTTCTAAATATCAAATGCATATTCGGTTGGAAATTGTTCAACTTTAAATTTATCCTTTGGTAATTATACAATCTAAGTTTTTATTCTCAAAATTGTTTTCCAATTCAAAATTGTGGAATTTAGGAAAGTATAAATTGAAATTGCAACATTTTATATTTTAGAAGTTAAGTTTGAAATCGTGTACTTGTTATGATTTCAAATTAAAAATTGTAGTCTTTTAAGCGCGTAAAATATCATATTAAATTCTAAACAGCTTTCAGTTCAAAATTATTAATTTGCTCAGCATTCCAATTTAAACTTTTGTTTTGTAAATTCTTTAATTTGACATTTTTCAAATTTTGAACGTCGCAATTCGAATTTGGTCAAATTTGAACTGGATGAACGACCTTGTTCAATACTGTGCTTAATTTCAAATTTTTATTTCTTTGTAATACTTGCTATTTCAAATTGGACATAAATAAACTGATCACTTTTGAACGCTCTCGTTTGATATTAAAGTAGGTTTATGGAACTTGAAATGAAGCTTTAAATGCCATCTGAACAAAATTCTGAAATACAAAAGCAAGAAAGCGTCCGCTCATATGATTTTCATTTTTAATTCTTCTTTGTCAGTGTTTTTGTATATCTAGACATTAGCTAAAATCGAAAATCTGTAGAATTTATATTTTTTTAAATTAGGTTTATATCAACGAAACACGAAATATTTCTCTCAAACGTTTCTTATTCTGAAAATAAATGAAAAATTTTAAAAGATGTTGATAATAAACATCAATCCTCCTTCAAGTGCAGGAAATATTTTCACCCCAAGAACGCCCTCCCTCAATTCATTGATTTCCGGTGCTCATAATATACATTGTGCAAAGAGAACCGCATCTTTCAACAATGTAAGATGCAAAGAGCGATTTGCGATAAGGCTTTGTGATGGCGAAAGTACTTCTTGCGTTGTTAGAACGCGTTGGAAAGAGAAACGGCGTTCAGGCGCCATTAGAGTGGCCATATTTACCACCCCATAGTAATAGTCAATGCCGTGTAGGGGGTCTCCCATGTTGGCCATACTCGCTCAAGCGACATAAGTGGCGTACAGTCGCTCTCAGAATTTCATTTCCTAATATATATATCCACCCCTATTAGTCTCACTATATACCTCGATCATCATATCTCTTTTTATGCCAAGACTTCAAATTCAATTTGCACCAATTTTAAGGTTTTTGGAATTTCAAAAATAGAATATACTAAACCCCAGAGATAGGGCCCCCTGATATAGTCCTTCCGAGAATTGTCGCCGCGCCGCAAGTAGGAGTAAAAGGAGCTGCGCGGGGTGAGCGGCGGTCGCCCAGGCGTGAAAAAAGAAACAAAACCGTTTTCTAAGAAACTTTCCTCTCTCTGGGTAAAGCCCCACCTCCTCCAGCCCCTAAAACCGGCCCAGTCTCAGAATTTCACTATACTTCAAATATAAAATTTCCCATTTCAATTTACAAAACCTTTTTGGTCTGAAAATGTCTTCTTTTCCCTGTTTTCATTCTTCTGTTCCATTATTCTTCTTCCATCTGATGACCCCTTTCACGATAGCCTCTCCTAGTCATTTTAACGACCTCATCGTCACATTTTCCTAAATTCCTTTGATATTTTTTTCAATGCTCTACTGTTTGCAGTGAGTCATAACTATTGCAATATGAAGCACCACTCCCTTCTTCACTTCCTTCGCCCTTTTTTAGTTTGCATTATACCAGTGAAAAAGTGGAGCTCGTTAGTAGTAACTTGTTAGACGAGTCACTCCGCGAAACTAGAGAAGAGTCTCCCTTAGTTCCGCAGTGTAGCCGTGCGAGATCTTCGTTCTTCGCTCTTTGGCCCTCTGGAGCTCCTGCGAAGCCTTAGACTTCAGACTCTAAAGAAAAGAAAAAAAGGAGAGGAAAGGAAGAAAAGGTAGTTCGAGGAGAAACATTGAAGTAGCTTCCTGAACGTACGTGCAAACCAGGAGTCAAGCCTTTGTTTCTTCTTCTTACCCTCCACGCCATTCTTCTTCTTGTTTGAATAATTACTCGGAATTATGCTTTGTAAACAAATTTCAGATTAGAAGCCGAAGTTCCCTGAAAGAGAATAAAATTGTTCTGCTGAAAATTTCTCGGATAAGTATTACAGTGGAACATTCAAATAGTGACTCCTAAGATAGCCATTTCGAGAATTGATACCGCGCCGCAGGTAGGAAACAGGTGGGTACCCAAAACCAGCGCAATAGACGTGTTTCACTGTAGTTGTAATTCAACAATTATGAATTGAGCCGATATTAATTTTACAAATTTGTTTCAAATTAAAAGCCTTAATAGTTGGAATTTACGTAATTGACATTCTTGCCAATGCAGAAAATTCAGATGCGATATTTTTTAATGTAACTATTAAAAATTGGACTGTTTCTAATGTCAAACCGTAATAAGATCAAATTTTAGTTTGGTGACTAAAGATTTGGAGAAACTATATTTTGAACAGTTTTGACATTAACCCGTTTTCTTATTCCTCCATTTGATTTCACATGTAAAGCCTTAATACTTCGTAAATTTTAAGTTTGAAATGTTCATTATTAAATCATTTTAAACGGAACGCGGTTTAATAGACTCTCCCTCTCCCCTTGTAACGCGACGGTAACAAAAGAAAATGTTCCCTATCACCCCCCCCCCTCCGACACATTGTATTTAACTTTCAGCAATTTAATATTTTGACTATAAATAAAATGCTTTCTACATTTGCAATCAATCATTGCCAATTTTTCATTGGTACAGTTTTCGATACCAAATAATAAGATAAGACCATATTTAAGAAAAAATGATTCTTTATGAATTTAAAATGTTTTATGAAGTGTCGTACCGAATTTTCGGAAGGACTATTTCATCCCTTTTACAAATCCCTTAATTTTTCGGGATGACTAGACACAGTCCTTTTTTAATATTAACAAAGGTGGGCTTGAAGGAATTTTTCATTTGCATTAGGGTGTTATAAATATAATTAATTATAAAACGTGCATTTCTTAAAAAAAGGTTAAATTGGCAAACGTTTAGACCACGTATAGGGGTCCTCCTCAGTGCCAGAAAGAGCGAGAAGGAGAGAAGGGCGGAGAGAAAGAGACGGAGACAGAGGGAGAGAGAGGAGTTGCACGACATAGCAAGACTAAGTTTATGCATGAAACACTTTTTTTACCAAATATTGAATAACAAATTTTAATTTTATTTATTATATATACATATGAAACTTGTTCAAATCTGATATCTGGCCCTGAGGAGGACCCCTATCCGTGGTCGAAACGTTTGCCCATTTAACTTTTTTAAAGAAATGTAAGTTTTATAATTAAGTATATTCATAAGACCCTAATGCCGATGAAAAATTCCTTCAAACAAATTTAATAAATGGGTCAATTAAATCCGGCATCTTTCAAAAAACAGTAAAGATGTCACTGAACAATTAACAAAAGTGTTTCATTTCTTGGATTTGGTTAATGGAAAACTAATTTCAGTTAAAAACAATTTCTTGCATATACGTGGTGAGTTAAAAAAGTAAGGTGACTTTCCAATTTTCCGGGCTACGTACATTTAAGTTTTAAATTTTTTGTTTTGTTTTGTTGGTACACTCGTCACGATTATACTTTCACAGTTTCGAATATATAGCTCGTGTTGTTTTTCTGGCAGAGGTGTAAAAGGTTAGAAGGGTTTGGTGTGCTCGGCGATTTTCTTCTTTCGAAAAAAATGGAGCAAAGAGTTTGCATTGAATTTTGTGTGAAAAATGGAATCCAGTGCTCTAAAACTCTTGAAATGTTGACAGTTGCATACGGTGAGTCTACTCTGAGTAAGAAAAATGTGTATAAGTGATACAAGCTGTTCCACGTAGGCCGAGAGGATGTCGAAGGCGAACCTCGCCCTAAACGTCCCAGCACGTCAACAACAGATGAAAACGTTCAAGCAGTGGAAGAAATGGTGTTGAAAAATCGCCGAATTACCATCAGAGAAGTTGCTGAAGATGTTGGCATATCGTTTGGCTCATGCCATGCTATCTTTTCGGACGTTTTGGGCATGAGATGTTCCAAAACTGCTTAATTTTGATCAAATGATCCATCGCATGACCATCGCTCAGGAGATGTTGAGTGAAGTCAATAATGATCCTGATTTTCTGAAAAGAGTTATAACTGGGGATGAATCGTGGGTATATGATTATAACGTCGAAACTAAAGCCCAATCGTCTCAGTGGAGGTTTTGCTCACTGTCTTCTTTGATTACCGTGGCATAGTGCGTCAGGAATTCTTACCACAAGGTCGTACGGTCAATAAGGAGTATTACCTTCAAGTTATGCGCCGTTTGCGAGAGGCGATACGCAAAAAACGTCCGGAACTTTGGAAAAACAATTCGTGGCTTTTGCATCACGATAATGCAACTACTCATTCATCGTTGCTTGTGAAAGATTTTCTGGCCAAAAACAGCACCACAGTCATGCCTCAGCCTCCATATTCACCGGATTTGACCCCCAGTGACTTTTTTCTTTTCCCAAAACTGAAGAGACCCATGAAAGGACATCGATTTTTAACGATTGAGGAGATAAAAACTGCATCGCTGAAAGAACTCAAGGCTATGCCACAAAATGATTATCAGAAGTGCTTCGATGATTGGAAAAAGCGTTGGCACAAGTGTATCCATATCTGAGTGGGATTACTTTGAAGGGGACAACATGAATATTGAGGAATAAATGAATATTTTTTGAGAAAACCATAAAGTCACCTTATTTTTTGAACACACCTCGTATTTTTTCTCGTTTCGTTTGCAGAAACTTGACCACTTTTAATGGTGCTAATTTTAAACTTATTTACTATTTTAAAATGACCTGAAAACCAAAATGAAAAAAAATGTTTGTGTGAAAAAATAGTGGAATTTTTTCTATTCGAGCAGAACTAATTTTTTGAACACTACTTTGAAAAAATGTGAAAATAAGTATCCCAACAAGCAAATATAAAAAACGTAATTCTGTTTGTGATTTCGAAAAAAGTCTAACTTGATCAAAAAGTATTTTTTATATCCTACTATATTATATTATTATTTCTTATCATAAACTACACATCAAAAATCTCCAATAGGTTTTGCACCCATAAAAAACATTTTTAATTTTTCAAATTTAGAAACTTTCAATCCCTCTGTGGTGGTCAGAAGTGATAATTACATCATTCCCATCATCTTATTTTATTTTGGTTTAAATAAAAATTATCACATTTACAAAAATTCAACTACAGAGTGGCTTTTTCTATATGCACTCCTTCTGGTTTTCCTGTCGGGTGCTATTCCGTGATTGTGACTACATTACATTTTTTATTGTAAAATTGTGTTCAAATCATCAGCAAAAATCAATTTCTTTTTCTGAAGTTCGAAATGGCGCTTGGATCTCTATTTTTTTTTAATGTTACGCTTTTGAGCATTATAAAATTCTACATTTTATCTATATAAAACAAAGTTAATCTTACATACATACTGATATCAAAGGGAAAACAAATATGACCATTTAGAGAGGTATATTTTTCAAAATAATTCTTATAAATATATAATGGCACTAGCTTGAAAATCTGATATCAAAGTCTGGAACTGAACAGTTGTTGATGAATATTAGATGAGCAAGAATGAAAGGGACGTTGGAAGTGGTTTTGCAATTGATGCATGTGTCACGAAAAGTAGGAAGGTCTTTGCGAAAGGGTCACCCTATATGTTAAATCCGATTGCTTGAATACGTGTAAATGGTTAGGGAACATGTAAGGGATCTGATAGGCTTCATAGAGTGCCGCAGGGATTCGATTGGCCAAGCATAGAATGCAGGGGCACATACGGCTCGTTGCATTGCTAATTTCTGGATTCGAGCTTACCAAACCCAACTCGGTTTATGGATTTGGATATGGCGGTGAGGCGGCCATTACCGTACTGTGCACGGTACGCGTGCAGTCGTACACTATAACCTGAACTACGAACTGAATTAAAGCCCCATTTCTCCACGTTACATCCATTGAGGACGGTGTTAGGTAGTGAATATTGACACAATTTATAGATATAATCGCTTCCAGAATGGTCATTAATATTAAATGAGGAATATATCATATGTATAATCAACGCTATAACATCTTGCTGTGGTAACATATATTGATCCACTTGAATTTACATTTAGAAATAATCACGGAGTGACTCATAATTATGGTGGATGAAAGGAATGATAGCGTAGTGAGCCAAATTATAATTGTTAGACAAAGGATACAGTTTTAAAGAACTTGTTTGAACTTGGACAGGCTATTCTCAATTTCATGTCATGAAGTTTGCAGGTCTAAATAAAAGTAGTCAGATAAAAGAAAATTTTCTTATTAAGTTCGTACTTAAACTTTAATCATTGGTGAATATAAGCAGATGGGGTTCTGTATTATCAGTTTAAGTGGCTGTTAGATATGTTTGGTATTATGTTGGATGGGATGAAGTGTTTGTTATTGTCCTCTCGAAGGATGTGTCCCTTCAATAAAAACATAACCGTCTTCGATAAAAAATTTTAGTCACTATAATTTTTTTTTCAAGTCCTCGAACCTGGAAAGAAGCAAAGAAAGCGGCTGATAATAAATGTCCTATGATGATCATTATTATTGCGAGACGGCCTTCAGCACACGAGGTGTGCTGAAAGCGGCTAGACGGTTGAAACCGGAGAAGCCGCCCAAACGCTTGCCCATTCGCCGCTGGCGTACAATTCGAGTTTCAAAAGACCAACTGTCATTGTGTCCTCTGACTTTTTTTCAAATAATAACATTATGTTTTGAAAGTCTACCAAAAATTTGGAAAACTAAATTTAAAAGATGGAAAATTCGACATTGCTTCATATTTAATTCTCTTAAAAGAGGAAATGGGGCTTTGGAGTTGAAACTTCTTTTACAGAAAACGTATTCTGATGGTTGGTATGTGTGCAAAGAATTTGCAGGAAACAAAAAGTGGAATAATGCTGTTTGGTTGGAAATCGATTAGAATTGCTCAAAGCGAAAGATTAAACTCGTGAAATTTTTTAACAATTCGTCCGTGGTCTGTTTGTACACCTGAGGTCACTGCGCATCAAAATATCGACAGTATTATTTCATGGCAATGTTAAGTCGAGGGTCGGTGTGGGTTAAACTGTATCGAATTCATCGAGTGGCGAAAAACTAAATTCAGAAAATTGCAGTCCATTCAATCTTCTGTTTATTCATTCATTGAATGTAAAAGAAGAAAATTGAATAAATCGATCTATCGAAATACTGTGTGTTTACAAATAATACATTTTGTAGGTCTGTTGCGTTTTTTTATGTTTACAATTAAATTTTAATAATTGTCAACATGTTTCGACTTGGTGTATTGTCCTTATCTATGTCTTTCAAACATCAACTTTTTAAAATTTCCTGCAAGTTACAAAAATCGTTTTTACCTACTGTTTAAAATATCAAATAAAAAATTTAAATAATATTCTAACCTTTTAGATATATGTTTTTAAGTGAGAACATAATTTTTTTAAGCTATAGCAACCAAAACTGTTATTTACAGTGTCTTTAATTACTTATGCAACTTTTTAAATATAGCAACAGTTGTTTCGTTTTTAATTACAATGTTGCCTACAATGATTTCAACTAAATTATTTTTTAACGTTAAAAAATATACACAAAAATGTGATCTAGCAATAAGTCTAGAGTTTAAATTTTGAATTAAGGAAGAGTAACTAGATGGTAATATTGTTTCAGAATTTTTTGCATTTTTATCGATGGCATGAATAAACAAAAGCGGTGCGGGCTATAATGAGTCTCTTCTCATGCACCACCAATCCCAAATCGGCTTTATAGAAGAGTTTCACTGTATTTAATTTAAATTAAAAACTGTTGACTGTGAAACTTAATATATGAGTTTCAACATCTCGAATAAATAAATCAATCTATTATTAAAAAACCATATTTAATAAACTTCAGAAATTAAAG
>NC_046659.1:63277980-63279905 GCF_010883055.1 Belonocnema kinseyi
AAATTCTCCAATTTTTCTTTAATATTCTATAGTTTCTCGTCTAATTCAGATATTCCAATTTTATTTTGATATTTTGTCGCGTTTTGTCATAATATGATAAAAATTTGCGTTTCTAGAAAAGTTCTACAAAAAATACCTCTTGCTTTTTCGTGATATTTGACATTGTTGACGAAGAAAATACGAAAATTATATTTTGATATAAAAAAAAACTCTGGTGAATTGAAAAATTGTTTGGTCCAAATCAAGTTTATAGGATTATTTCTTTATACAAAAGCATAAACGTTTAAAAAATATTGCAAAAAATAAGAAAGTTGGAGTTCTCCAGGAAATCTTCTTTTAATGTTTTTAAAATTCGAAGAAAAAAAAATACCGGAGATTTTCAACATTTAACAAATTTTTGAACATAGGAAAGAACTGGCACACATTTATTTGGATTTATTTCTGTCAACCAATTTCCTCTAAGAATAATATCTTTCGATCTTTGTTTCTAATTATATAGGATACTGTGCTAGGTATGTACAAGTCAAATACGCATATATTACAGAAAGAAATATAAAGACCTTACAAAAATGATTTTTTCCATACAAATGCGTATAACAATTGCTTATTTACATATATAATTACAAAATACATATATCATACTTTTTTAGTATAAGGGAAAAATTTCTAATGATTCCACTAGAAATATTAAGCTTTAGTTTTAGAATTATGAGACCTTTGTATTTGAAAAGAAAACTAATAATCTGTTTACGGTTGATAAGTGCGAATTTATGATTTTAATAAAAAAGAATTCTAACCTCGGTTTGCTGTTACATTTATTTAAAAAAAATTAAAGCTCTGAAGGTACAAGTCTAAGAAAAAAATTTTAGACGTATATTTTTATATGATTGAAAGTCTTTTTTTCAAGAAACATCCATGGAAGAAAAGTGAAAACTTGCAATAACGCTTCCTTGCCCCGGGATTCGAACCCAGGATATTGCGAACACTCAATTAACGTACTAGAATAACCAAGCACGTTAATATCTGAGCCACGCGACGTCCTGATTCAGAAAACTAATAATTCTTGTATTCATTGCTGATGTAAACTAATCTCCTAAAATAAAAGATAAATTAAACATTGGAACATAATCAGAACTGGTCAATCTTTTACACGATTCATAAACTATTTTAAACTTTATTTAGTTAAAGATTTCCCCTTTTTTAATGTGTCGTGAATCCTAATGTGAAATCATTTATCTCTTGTCTGAATGAATTTGGAAAATTTAAATTCTGAAGTTGTGCGAAATGGATGCTTTATTAAAACTGCATCTTTGCGTGATCAATATAAATAATTGCGAATTGCTGCACTTCTACGATAGCTTTAAATAATTTATGATTGCGACTGTTTCAAGTTTGAGACCAATGTTTTTTAATGTATAGAAAAAAATGGTCACAACTTGAAGAAAACGGAATATCAATTATTCATGTTATAAGGTGTGAGACTGGTATCAGACATCTTACATTATGTTTTTTCGTGCAAGATTTTTTCAACATAAAATTTTTTATCTTGTGGAAGATACAATTAATAAGAGCATATTCTAAGAGATATGATAAAATAGGAACAAAAGTACAAAATAAGACGTTCGTATTTTCTTTATGCACATATACAAACACACAGTGAGATTCGGACACCTAACAGCGTCAATTCTCGAATTATGATACATGAACGTAACCTAAGTAATTACCTAATTATGCATTCTTAATAAAATTTACTATTAAATCTATAAACCTTGTTCGAAAGCAGATATTATATTGATTTAAATATATATTAGTCTATTAAATGTACAGTATTATATAATTTATAGTATAGAATAGCGATGCCATAAATTCTATAGTACCTATATACATTTAAATCAATGACATATCTACTCTTGAACGAGGTTCAT
>NC_046659.1:63280005-63299641 GCF_010883055.1 Belonocnema kinseyi
TACTCGTAAATTGGTGGATTTTTTTTTATTAATTGGAAAAATAAACTTCACCTAGTTCCCTATAAATAAAGATGACACATTTCGTATATGCGTGTCACTTCTTTAAAATTGAAATTTAATTGTAGTATTCTCTAATACTATTATAATGCTTGATTTCTTTTGTTTATTGCATAAATTGGCCATTTGGCAATGACTATTTGTTTAACCTTTTATATATTTTTCGAAAGGAAACAAAATGTGTGTATCTCAATTCTTTCCTATTTAAAAATTTGTTACATGCTAAAAACCATCATAAATCTGGTTATCTCTAGAATTTCAATCCATCGGAGAAATGACAGTATGATTCACCCCCAGAATCAGTAGTATGATTCACGCCCAGAATCAGTACTGCATACTTGCATATAACAACCCGCCATACAAACGGTTTAGAGGCATCCGAAGTGGCGAAAGTTGCGAGGCGGAAGGTAACCATCACAACGGCATTAGTTTCACCGTGACATTCTTAAACAAAAGAGTTATTTCGTAAATTCAGTTGGCTTTCCCCTACAGGGTGTCAGTGCGTCTGTCCACCATATTGATCGCGGAGGCGTAGGCACCCTGTCTACCTATATATGTTGTGGAGAGACTTTGGGGGTGGTTTCGAGTCCCCTTTCCATCGTTCCACTCTCTTTGCCCCGCCATCCCCTCGTTCCACCTCTGCTGGGGGTTCGGAAACTGGCGGTATTGGGGGTTGCGCGGGTTTAGGGGGTTGGAAGATGAGGGATTCGGGTGGCGTTGGAGCCGACACTCGCGGGTGCCGCCGTTTCCATGGCTACCACCACCCTCGCTGTGAACAAGCCCTCCACGTCATATTGGCATAGTATATTCCCCACACCATAAAGCCAAATAACCTACCGGGTGATCCACCTCGGATAACCTCGAATGGACCGCTGCGCCTCCGTTTCATGCTTCACGATAAGATTCACTGACAATTATATTTCAGAAAGGCACTTGAGCCGGGAATTATTCATTTTAACATTAAAAGTAAAGGGTTTATCGCTTTTCTGATAAAAATATATTTATTTTCGTATTTTTATCTATTTATAATTTTCGTTTGAATAAGCGCTGGGATTTGTGAAACGCGCTGACCAGAGAAGAGTTTCAAATGAGAACTGTATCGATGCGATATCTGGCGATCAACTTTTTACCTGTTTTAAATATCGAGATTAAAGTATTGAAATTTAAGGTTTTAGCTTCATAGGACTTTCTCGCACCATTTCGATAAACGGCTGTGTGCCGCTCACTTTTCAAGGATCTCCACAGTCTTATAACATGGTGGTTTCGAATAAAATATCATACATCACTCGTATGGTCATTTTGATTTTGAAATTCGTGCTGTCGAAACAATTACATAGTTACAGCAACTCTATATTTTTACAATACGAAGTGTCTAGACACACCGAAAATATTGAGTCCGCGCTCACCGTTTTACGTTGGACCTGGCCACCCCGCCCCGTTGTCCTGGGTTCACCGAAAATATTTATGCTATAGTCATTAAACTTATAGGGAAAAAATCTAGCCATTGATTATAGGCCTGACGCGTGTCATTTCACCCCACGTGTGTAGTGGTTGGATATTGATACTTAATTTTTATATCCGAGTGGTGGTATTGTCGAGTAAAACTTGTAAAGATAAATCTATATCAACAATATTATCATAACGCCATAAATTGACGTAATTAATAGATTTCGTTTCTATTTACAATAAAATAAAATGCAACATTTTATTAAGTTTTAGATGGAAGCAAAGGCACCAAACCTCAATTAATTACTGTTAAATAAACTAATACGAATAACTAAGCCGTTCTTTCTAAAATTGCGTTTCGGCACCTTTCCAAATTCGTTACAACTGGCTAAGATATTCAATCATATTATTTATAATGTGTTTAAGGTTCGAATTGTCCAAGTTTGGATTCTCCAAAATTTTGCAATTAGTCATATTGTATATATTTTTTAAAAATTCGTAGCATTATTCCAAATTTCTAGAAAACCTAAAATAGCAATGGAATTTATAAAAATTTCTGGAAAATAAAATTTTTTATTTGCGAATCGATGCGAATTGATTTTTTTACTAATAAAAATAACTTTATAATAATTTTAGAATTATTTAAAGATTCATTGTAATATTAATAAGAATTGATTAAAATTTAAAATTTCTTGAGAATCCTTTTAAATTTGCAATAGGCAATAATTTTTCAAGACATTTTTGGTGAATTAGTTTGCGACCAGTAGAATGTATTAAAAATCTGAAAAAGACGTGGAATTTTAAACCGGACTTTTAGCAACTCTGCGACGATAAGAAACATTCAGTCATTTAAGTTTGGATGCTTTTATACAAATCCGTATAGTTCAAAATTTTTATTTTAAAGTATATATTAAAAATGTTAATTCAATTCTAAGTTATTTAATTCAAAAGTTAATTCTTCCATATTTAGATGTTTTTAGAGCTAAAGACTTTTAAATTTTAGTGTTTTACAGTAAAATTATTACCTTAAATTTTTACACCTTAAAATCGTTAACTTTAAATTCTTTCTAATTTATCTAGACTCAAGCAAAATTAATCTAATTTAAGTAAAGCTTGTTTCGGATTAAGTCTTAATTCAGGAGTCTAAACACTGAAGTCTTAAATTTATACCAATTTTATACTTGAATGCAGGCAATTTCACATGAATCCAGACAAATATTGATTCCATTCCAAATCCGAAAAAAGAAATTTCCTAATTTTTTATTTTTTCATTTTTCGATTTTAACAGGTGCCGGTTTTGACTTCAATTTTCCCATGTAAAATGCATGGGGAAAATCACTTTTTTGAGTTTTTGGAATAATTTTTTAGGGTTTGAAAAAATGTGACGGGAAAGTATGGGGGCCTGTAGAGAATTATCCAACGAAAAATTTCATGTATCAAATATATGGATTTGAAATACCCCTAACACACCCCCACGAGTACCTGAAAACTACCCTTAAAACAAAAAATGTCAATTCTGCATGGAATCGACATTTTAAGCACAGTATTCTGATCTTTTTTTACTTACAATTATTAATATTGGTCTAATGGAATATTTATTATCATTGGTTGATTAATTTTTAATTATTCAAACAAATGAAATTTGTTTAAATATTTTTTGTCGAAAATTTATTTTTGTTTCCTTAAAATTATTACTCTTAGTCTAGTGGAATATTTAATAACATTGGTTCATTACTTTTTAATTGATCTAGTGGAATACATATTAACATTAGGTCATTCGTTTAAATTATTTAAACAGAAGTAATTTGTTCAAATAATTTCGTTTCGATTTTTTTTCATATAAAAATTATTACTGTCGGTCTAGTTACAGAAATCGCATTTGTTTAAACAATTGAAAATTAATGAAAGTTAATAAATGTTCCACTAGGCCAATAGTAATCATTTTTAAGGGAAAAAACGAAATTTCGAAAAAAATTGTTTAAACAAATCCCATTTGTTTAAACAATATAACATTAACTAACCAATGTTAATACATATTCCACTAGACTAATAGTAATAATTTTTAGGGAGGAAAAGGAATTTTCGAGACACAAAAATTATTAAAACAAATTTCATTTGTTTTAATAATTGAAAACTAATTAACCAGTGATAATAAATATATCCACTAGACCAATATTAATAATTTTATGTAAAAAACTACGACACTACAGTGTTGAAAAGGTCGATTTTATGACAAAGGGACATTTTTAGCTTTAAGGGTAGTTTTCAGGTATTCGTGGGGGTGTTTTAGGGGTGTCAAACCTATATGTATGATAGATGAAATTCTTCGTTGTATAATCCCAGCACCTCCACTTCTTTAAAACACTAAATAATAAAAATTCAATTACACCAGAATTTTGGGCTTTTTTGGGCTCTTAAAATCCGCAAAAAAAATTTTCCCCAAACCAACCCTTAACTTCCAAAATCAACTCCCTTCAAAAAATTGAAAATTTTCAGTTATTTATTAACGGGATATTTTTGGGCTTTTTTTGGGCTCCCAGAAAATACCCACTTCGATTTTTGGGCTCCAACCCTTACAGTAAAAAATTAACCCCATTGAAACACGCAGATGTGAAATTGTCAAAAAATAACTTTTATTACATTTTAGAGCTTGAATAAAGTCTCTGATTTTCGGGCTCCTCGAAAATACACGCTACGATTTTTGGGCTTCAACCCTTAACGTCAAAAATCAACCCAAGTAGATACTACTTTGTCAAAAAATGAATTTTTCTAGATTTTTTCAATGGAAATAAAGTCTGATTTTTGGGATCCTCGAAAATAACCGCTACGTTTTTTGGGCTTCAACCCTTAACGTCAAAAATCAACCCCTCTCTACCACGTAAATACAACTTTGTGTGCAAATAAATTTTTGTGGAATTTTTTAATGGAAATAAAGTCTCTGATTTTTGGGCTCCTCGAAAATACCCGCTACGATATTTGGGCTTCAACCCTTAACGTCAAAAATCTACCCCTCTTTACTACGTAAATACAACTTTGTCTGCAAATAAATTTTTCAAGAATTTTTCAATGGAAATACAGTCTCTGATTTTTGGGCTCCTCGAAAATACACGCTACGATTTTTGGGATTCAATCCTTAACGTCAAAAATCCATCCCGCACTTCCACGTAGATACTACTTTGTCAAAAAATGAATTTTTCTAGATTTTTTCAATGGAAATAAAGTCTCTGATTTTTGGGATCCTCAAAAATAACCGCTACGATTTTTGGGCTTCAACCCTTAAGTCAAAAATCAACCCACGTTGATACTACTTTGTCAAGAAATCAATTTTTCTAGAATTTTCGAATGGAAATAGAGTCTCTGATTTTTGGGCTCCTCGAAAATACCCACTTCGATTTTTGGGCTTCAACCCTTGACGTCAAAAATCAACCCCTCTCTACTACGTAAATACAACTTTGTCTGCAAATAAATTTTTCAAGAATTTTTCAGTGGGAATACAGTCTCTGATTTTTGGGCTTTAACCCTTAATGTCAAAAATCAACCCCTCTCTTCCACGTAAATACAACTTTGTCTGCAAATAAATTTTTCTAGAATTTTTCAATGGAGGTACAGTCTATGATTTTTGGGCTCCTTGAAAATACCCGATATGATTTTTGGGCTTTAACCCTTAACGGCAAAAATCAACCCCTCTCTTCCACGTAAATACAACTTTGTCTGCAAATAAATTTTTCTAGAATTTTTCAATGGAAGTACAGTTTCTGATTTTTGGGCTCCTCGAAAATACCCGATATGATTTTTGGGCTTCAATCCTTAACGTCAAAAATCAACCCCTCTCTTCCACGTAAATACAACTTTGTCTGCAAATAAATTTTTCTAGAATTTTTCAATGGTAATACAGTCTCTGATTTTTGGGCTCCTCAAAAATACCCAATATGATTTTTGGACTTCAACCCTTAATGTCAAAAATCAATCCGTCTCTTCCACGTAAATACAACTTTGTCTGCAAATAAATTTTTCTAGAATTTTCCAATGGAAATAAAGTCTCTGATTCTTGGGCTCCTCGAAAATACACGCAAAGATTTTTGGGCTTTAACCCTCAACGTCAAAAATCAACCCCTCTCTTCCACGTAAATACAACTTTGTCTGCAAATAAATTTTTTTAGAATTTTTCAATGGAAATACAGTCTCTGATTTTTGGGGTCCTCGAAAATACCCGATATGATTTTTGGGCTTCAACCCTTAACGTCAAAGATCAACCCCTCTTTTCCACGTAAATACAACTTTGTCTGCAAATAAATTTTTCTAGAATTTTTCAATAGAAATACAGTCTCTGATTTTTGGGCTCCTCGAAAATACTCGAAAGCTCAAAGTTCGTACAATTTCATGGAGATTGAAGAAACACAAGCCAGACACGTTACCACTTACCTGAAACACATAAGATACTATGGATGTTTTTTTGATGTTTAAATATTCCGTAAAAAAAATATGAAATATACGTTTTAAATATCCGCATTTTTTCCATTACAATAGCAGAAAATGTAAAAGGCAAATTAGGGATAGCTCGGATTCGGTCTACTTTGTGTTAAAGCTGTCAAAAAAGTTAACCAAAGCTGTCAATTTCCTCGCATTAAAAATAAAAATGCTCCAAAATTGAAGAATGAAGGCATCGATAAATAACGAACATGAGAGACGCTTTCGTATTCACATATTATTTGATTTATTATTCTAAATTTTAAATTAATTAAAAATCAAAAATTTGAGGGAACGTGTAATTTTATTTCCATCGAGTGTGTAATATTACACTGCTGTTCGAGGGTCCTTTTATTTACATCGATAGAGGATGTAATTTCACATATTTTTGTAAAATCGCACAGTGGAGTGTGTGATATTTACAATGATACAATATTTAATTTTCCGAAACTTTGTAATTTTACACAAATCTTTTTTTACAGTGTGTCTACGTGGCAGAGAGAGGTTCATTCTTGACGTTAAAGGTTGGATCCCAAAAATCGTAGTGTGTATTTTCGAGGAACCAAAAAATCAAAGACTCTCTTGACATTGTAAAATTCAAAAAGAAATTATTTGTTGACAAAGTCGTATGTACGTTATAGAGAGGGGTTAATTTTTTATCTTAAGAGTTGAAGCCCAAAGATAGTAGACGGTATTTTCGGAAAGCCTAAATATCAAAAACTGTATTCCTGTTGTAAAACTCTGAAATCAGTTATTTTTTGACAAATTCGTATGTCCGTGGTAGAGAGGGGTTGATTTTTGAAGTTAAAGGTTGAAGCCCAAAAATCGTGACGTGTATTTTCGAGGACCCCAAAAATCAGAAACTGTATTTCCATTGAAAAATTCTAGAAAAATTTATTTCCAGACAAAGTTGTATTTACGTGGTAGAGAGGGGATGATTTTTGACGTTAAGGGTTGAAGCCCAAAAAACGTAGCGGTTATTTTCGTGGATCCCAAAAATCAGAGACTTTATTTCCATTGAAAAAATCTAGAAAAATTCATTTTTTGACAAAGTAGTATCTACGTGGGTTGATTTTTGACGTTAAGGGTTGTAGCCCAAAAATCGTAGCGTGTATTTTCGAGGAGCCCGAAAATCAGAGACTTTATTCAAGCTCTAAAATGTAATAAAAGTTATTTTTTGACAATTTCAGATATGCGTGTTACAATGGGTTTAATTTTTTACTGTAAGGGTTGGAGCCCAAAAATCGAAGTGGGTATTTTCTGGGAGCCCAAAAAAGCCCAAAAATATCCCGTTAATAAATAACTGAAAATTTTCAATTTTTTGAATGGGGTTGATTTTGGAAGTTAAGGGTTGGTTTGGGGAAAATTTTTTTGCGGATTTTAAGAGCCCAAAAAAGGCCCAAAAATCTGGTGTAATTGAATTTTTATTATTTAATGATTTAAAGAAGTGGAGGTGCTGGGTTAATGTAAGCTGGCACCTCCACAAGAAAATTGATTTTTTGAAAAAAGTAAAAGAGCCCAAAAATTTGTATTGCAGCCCAAAAAAAGCCCAAAATTCTGAGCTATGAAAAATTCAAAAATTCGACTGTAGAGGTGCTAGCTTAATGTACCTATTTTACATGGGAAACTTCCAAGTCAAAACCGGCAACAGTTAAAATTTAAAAATTTTAAATTAGGGAATTTCTTTTTTCGGATTTGAAATAAAAAGGGGGGATCGTTGCCCTCTATCATGCAAAAAAATTTTGTCATGCATTTTTGGACAACCCTATTGTACACCTATTTTAGAAATTGCGATGCATGCCATTACATTTATGCGCTTAGAAAATAGTCAATCAAAGAAAAATAACTGTATTGACTCTCAGAAGAAGAAAAGTTACTTTGATATAAATGAATATTTTGGCGACCTTTATTTGTCTGATTAAAAGAATTTTTGTATCCAATAAAAATGTATGTTTGATGTAAACAAATAGTTACTTCAAGAAAATTATTTCTTAAATTTATATTAGTATTTTCTTCGAGTCAAAGGAATATTTCTTTAAAACCGATGACAAACGATTTCTTCAACTGAAGGATAATATTTTCGTGTGTTTGTCATATTTTTTTCCACGCTCCGAAAATCCTAAACATTCTCTGAATGAAAACATATTTCTTTCTTATATAATACTGATAACATCGAAGAAAATAATACAGGAGCTTCCTTTACTTTCCACAACATACGTAATTTTTCCCCTCTTCCAAAAAAAGAAATAATGGGGAAAAAATTACAGCCATTGATACATTGTTTTCGAAACATTTCTCATTACACGAAAAGTTTTCGTTCTAAGCTAAGGACACGATGGGCCAGGATGATCCTCGCTAGTGGAAACGTCGAGAGTATTTTCTCGCTGGGTTTTTTTTCCCCCTACCTTCATGGATATGAGGAAAAGCAGAGTCTGGCACGATGTAGCTGGGGTTGGTCGGAGGTGGCTGGTTGGTGAAGCGAGGCTCATTTTGCCGGCAGTAGATGGCTCGGGCCCCCGGGGGTGGTGTACGGGGATCGAGAGTTGGGGGTTGGCATAGGGAGCGGGAAGGTAAAACGCCTGACTGGCGACATTATTAGACGCCCCCGGAGAGAGAGCTCTCTATAGTAAAACTGGGTGCATCAGTGGTGGCCCCAGGACTGGGGGGCACAAGTTGAGTAATGAGAAGAAAAGATGGAAAGCCTGATAGAAGCAGAGACGGCGACAAATTTCTCCGCCTCTCATCGTGCAAGCTCTCTAAAAAGACAGCTTTCGCGATGGCTTTTTCCCGGTCTTTTTTTTCCGGTTTGTTTTCTTCGCTGAAAAGGAGTAGATATCGAATACTCGCTTACAGAAACGTAGACAATGGACCACTTTTAGCGAAAATAATTCATTGCCCTGAGAAATCTCATGAAACCCCTTTTTCTTTTAAAAAAATATCAGTCTCTATCTTATAAATTAACGTAGTTGTGCCAAAACTCATATCTCTGAACAAAATAGTTTTTCTATGATCTTGTGAATCAAAATAGTATTTCTGATTATGTCATTTTGAATAACTCGTTTAATGTCCTAAACTTAAGGTCAAGTTCGTTAGCCAGCCATTTTGGATAAATATTCAACAAGTGGGCACATTTTGAATATTTTTGAGACTACTTTTTTCAAAATTCAAAAACTCTGTATTGTTATTAATGCTATTAAAAATGTCGAACAATTTATCCTGATGACTTTTTTCAAAAAATCAACAATTACCAGAGTTACAGCATTTACAAAATTTCGAAAAACACGAAAATCAACATTTTAAGCCAAATAACGCACGACATGAAAAAATTGCAAGAGAAGAAAATGTTTGATTTCTAAATGCCTTGGAAGATTATCATAACAACTTTTTGAATTTTCTTGATAAATCAACAATTAAATTTTGAAAACATAAAAAATAATGGAAAATCCAAAAGTCACGTTTTTTCATGCAACATTTTCACAGTATTTCAAATATTCTCAAATATAATAATGTATTTAAAAATGTGTGTGTGTGTATACATATATACATAATTTAATAGTTAAAAAACGGTAATGCCGCTCAGTAGACCGTAGTGTAAAGTTTAAATCATAAAGAAAACATTGGAAATGAGCAAGTTCAGTTTATGTAAAAACAACAAAAGTTGCAATAAAACGTTTATTAACACAATTTTTCTAAAACAATGAGCATTTTTTTTAAACGGGATATTGAAACTTCGTCTGTTTTAATACCAATGCAAGTTACGAACTATAATAATATACATTTATGGGAATGATATAAAATTGCAAGGATAAACTCGAGTGCGAAGCACGAGATACGTGATGAGAATGTTTTCGTTAAAGCGGAAGGAGCTTTAACAAAAGAGAATTCACAATCACCAATTTAGTGTTGTCGATACTTTCACCTTTAGTTTTCAAAAGTCTATGCAGAAAGATCGAGCGCGTAGCGCGAAGTAAATACATAATCGAGCGTGAAGCGCGAGATAAATATATTATAGATATATTATTGAGTTTTTAAATTTGGAATTTGATTGATTAAAAATTTTCATACTTCAAATGTTTCATGTTTAGTTTATAAATATTTTATAATGAAATACAAATACTACCATTTTTAAGCCTGTGGTGCCTCCAATTTTTATTTCTTTAAAGTTTGTATCCTATTAATTTACATTTCTTAACAATTATAAAATTTTAATTAATATCTGCAACTTTTCTTTCATTATGGAAATTCGGAAACCTGTTGAATATAAAAAAGATAAAACTATCTTTCAGCCCATTTTTCGTTATAAAACTAGACCCTAAGTCTGTTTTGTTCTTAAAACTAGCCCCCAAGCCTATTTTTTATTATAAAAAGATCCCTTTATTTCAAAAGAAATCCTTTTTTCTACGTGAATTGAGTTTCATAATAGGAAATCTTGTTTCAATTTTTTTTTTTAAATATAGGTAGAATTGTATTCCGTTTTATGATATAAATAACAATCCTTTCATTGCCTAAAACTACTTTACAGTTAACAAAATTAATATTGATATGCCTTATTAGCCTTAGTATATAAAGACATAGAATGTTATCTCAACTAAAGTGCAAAAGTGACCACTTAACCTTTTTTATTGTCGGCAAAAGGGGATAGAATTTCATTAAGAGTCCCAAAGCAGTAACCCCCTGAATATAATCAATCAAAAAACGTATATTAGATGGCACAAAAGTAACACAATTGAATAAAATTCTGAATTATTCTAATTAAACGCTCATTTTTGTCCACTGCTGTCTAAATTTTAAGTTAAATAAAACTGGAATCTACACGAATTACATGACTCTTCAGTGTAATACTTTAACAGCACATAATTGATTTCTTTGGATTTGGGTTTTTTCGGTGCCTTTTTGTAATAATTTTTTAATATTCAGGGTTATTCTTTTTGTACTATTAATGAAATTCATTCCCCTTTTTTGGTCGAAAAATGTTGTAGCGGTCACTTTGGCACTTTAGTTGTGATTAGATCATATGTTTTTGTATACTAAAGGCCATTCATAAAAAACCATATTATTTGTTTTTTAATGTAGGGCCTATTTTATTTTATCTTGGGCACCCTAATGTGGATGTTTTTAGAACGTTAATTGTGAAAAAGGGTTTGCTTTTTAAATTTATCTATCTAAATCATAAAGTTTAAATCGAAAATTTTTTGAAATATATCATGAAAATTTGGAGATTGTAACAGTTTTCCGTTCTTAGTATTTTTTATTAAAATTTTGTTTTTTTTATATTATAGTTTCTTGTTTTCTATTCTTTTCGGCTGCAATTTTCATCCATCTACAACATTCATCACTGAATATGAGGAAGAAAAATAACAGTTTTTAAACTTAATTTTGAACTTCTGCAAAATAGTATAACAGGTGCTTATTTTGTAAATATATTCATTCTTCATAGAGACTGTACCTAGTTTCCATTTAGCAGCATTCGAGAGTTTAATAACTCGTGGTGCGAACGCTCTGAATCCTGAATATCAAAGTTGAAAACTTTCCTCAAGTGCCTAAAGCTGTTCCTGCAAAACAGTGTGATTTTTTCAGAACTCTGGAAGTTTAAATGCTAAAAAGGCAGGTTCTGCTAGAATGATTATAGCCCATAATATTATTTTCTTTGTTATAAAAGTAAAACAAAAATATTTCTAACGAATGGGGACGATAGAATATGAGTGTATTTCAAATAAATAAATACTTGCTACCCTATGCTTGGAACAAGTGTACATTTTCTTAATCTGAAAAAATGTATTCTTGGATAGAATATCGCATTTTATTATTCTAATACTTTATTGTGTTACTTCATATAGAGATATGTTCAACTGCAGAACATAGTATACTTCCAAGAAACGATTTCTGATACACTTCAAGAATCTATTTTCTTAATCTAAGAATATGAAGTATCGGAGCAATAGACTGAGCCTGAACTGAACACTATTTCTCAACGAACAAAAAATTGTTTTCGAAATTATTCTTATATAAGCTTCATTTTTCAAATTATTAAAATACGTGATTCTCGCACACTGCTGCTTACAAATATAATTCGCACTCTTAAGGGCATGTGATACTTACAGTTTCCCCGGCTTTTTTTCCACAAAAATGGAAATTTTTTAAAACTAAATTTGGAGGTGCTATAAAATATCATAACGGACGTCCCCGGACTCTTTTTTGAGGGATAGTAACAAAAAATTTCTTTTGCTAAATAAAAATTGTATGCATATGCATTATTTTGAGGTTACGTCGTTTTTCATCTCTGCCTTTCCGATAATCTAACAAGGTTAGTCCCGGGAGATTACTTACTATGTTTATTTGTGAGTCCAAAGTTTTCGGCCAAAAATATTGTGTAGTTTGGAAGTAACGCTCGGGTGAATTGTAACACACATAACCTCGAAATATACACGCACGTTGTTAGCAATATCAAAAAATTTTTGATAAAAAAAACACAAAAAAGGTATGTGGGGACGTCCGTTAGCATGTTCGCTATCATTTACCAGATTTCCAAGGCAAAATATTTCTTGTCCTCGGAATAAAGCCGGGGGAATCTAACACTGAAAAAATCGATACTATTTCCTAAGCGGTATGCAAATTAATCACATTTTGCTCAATTAAAACTTTTTTTAATTAACCTACAAAAAAGTGTGTGGGGACGTCTGTTAGCATGTTCGCTATCATTTCCCAAATTTTTAAGACAAAATATTTATTATTCTAGAAAAAAAGCCGGGGGAACTTAAAACTGGTAAAATCAACAATTTTCTAAGTATCACATGCCCTTAAACGCTTTGAAAAATCGCACTCCTCGAAGATTTGAACCCTACGTCTAAACTATACTCTGTTCCCTGAGAGAAGATCCTCTAGGCGCGCATATGGGTTGGCGTTTCTGGATGGAGGAGTGTCCTTACCCGTTTTTTTCACACGTAGTTTATTAAGTTCTCTTCTCTTTGGTCCCTTGGTCTTAATTTAATATTCATTATAAAAGAGAGCACTCATTATAAAAGAAAGGACCTCACCGCGTAGAGCTCGAGTTACAGGGGTCTACGGTAGCCACTTGAGTTTTCGACTCAGTCGCTCTTTTTTGTAATTAAAAAGTTAAAAATTAATAATTAATAATTCTGCAATCCCCGACTTAAAAGTAATGTATTAAGAATGTTCGAATTATTCAGATTCCAACGATATGTAATTTGTATTTAAAGTTTGAAAATTGGGGATGTAAGAAAAATCAAATAGAATATTGAGCTAAAGTTTCGGCGATTAAACTTCTTCAAATTTTCAACTTTCCTAGGCAAGCAATGTATCATTGGAATCGGAAAAATTCGTAGATGCGGATTTTGCTATTTTCAAATCGCTAATTGCAAAGTTTAAATTCTGTACAATTCCTTATTTTGACAGGCTGTGGACCAAAGACCCCTGCTGGGGTGACCTTATCCACACTTAGTTTGGTAAGCAAACAAATAAGTAGTAGAAAACATAAAGCCAGTGTCGTAAATTAATCAAAGAAAATAGTTTCTAAAGAATTTTAAGAGGTTCACTCAGATTGGCTAAAACATCTCAACAAATCCCTTCTTCTTGACAAATTGAACAATGGGCTACGCAAAGAACACCAAAATTGGTCGTTCTACTGGATCTTCTCTCAGGGAACAGAGTATAGTGTCCTTACCGCGCGCTCTACCGACTTCGCTATCGAAGCACTTGGATCTCGGTGACAAAATCTTGAGTAAGAATTTTAAGGCAGTGTCGTACGAAGTCGTATGGTGAGCCTCAACCATCTTCATACTAAACGTTGTGGAACTCAATGTTTCGTTTAAGAAAACATCGTTCTGATGATGCTTGAAAATTTTCGAGAGACTTTAATATATCATTTTTTATTTATACACATTTTAGAATTGAATTCCACTTATTTCGAAAAAGGCTCTATACTTTTGTTTTCTTAATATGTTTAAAAATGTTATAAAATATCTAAAAGTAATAAACGATAAACAAAAATTCTCCGAAAAATGCGCAGTTTTTAATTTATCCAACTTTTTTATTGTACATAATACCCTCTTACTCAATTTTTAATGAAGAATAACATTTCTTAAACCATAATATCAAATATGGAAAAAAGCGAAGGAAATTTCACTTATTTAACAAGGGACTCAAAACCTGTTGTTTTTAAATATTTAAAACTCTTAGAAACGACCCAAAGGTAATGAATAATAAAAAAAGTTGCATGTACAAAAATTCTTTAATAAGATCAATGACAAAAAATAATATTCTGCTAAACGAAAATTTTCGTAAACCGCACAGTTTTTACTTTATCGAATTCTTTTATCATACGTTGTTTACTAAGATTTGAATATGGAATTGCTTTCCTAAAACAACAATTAAAAATATGCAAAAAATAATTGAACTTCACTTATTTTACAAAGGGCTCAATACTTTTTTTTCTTTAAAAATTTAATCCGCTTGAAAACGATCTAAAGCTTATAAAAAATGAATAACTTTTGAGTTGAAAAACGTTTTAATAACCTCTGTGACAAGTAAATATCTTTTGATTTTAAAAAACCTCTGTAAAACACACAGTTTTCGACTTATTTGATTTTTTTATAGTACTTTTTAATTCAGCTTTTAATTTAAAATAACAATTCCTACAAAATAATTTAAAATATGTAGAAAAAATTGATCGCTAGTTTAAATATTACCCATTTAAAAAAGTGCTCGATATTTTATTTTTATTTGAAGTATAAAATACTTCGAAACCAGAAGAAAAAATAATTCTGTAAAGAAACATTTGGTGCAAGAACTTGCAGGTTAAAAGTGATAGGGTCTCACGGTGGTCGAATGAAGAATATTTGTGTGCTTCCTACTTGCATTCTCAATTATTTCATTTGAAAAAGTTTTAATTGTCAATTTTTTAATTATTCTTTCATAAAATGACATGCGTTCTTAATAAAATTTTTAAAACTGTTATTGAATTCTTTTTCCTTAAATATTTTGCTATGTAAGCGCATACCATTTTTTTAAATTATCAAGAAAATGTAATAATTGTATTTTAAAGCATTTTTTAAAGCCTATAACTTTGTTTTATGCTGTCATATATTTATTTTTTATTATTTACAAAAATGTTTCGCGGTTAAAAAAATTCGAAATGGTTTAATTTGAAGTAGATTAATACATACAAGTAATCAGCGAAAAAAATTATAAACGCAGTACATTTATAACCTTTTAATAATTTTAGGAATGAAATTACTTTTGAGTCTTGCATAATTATTTCAAAATTAAAAACACTTTTTCAAATCTATTTGAAAATTTTTAATTCTTATCAACAAAAACTTACCGGCGCAATAAACTTATACATTTTTTTGTAGTTTTATGAGTGATTTGATTTGTGTATCAGCCTAAAAGTTTGTCGTTTATCAAAGTTGCAAATTCCTATATACATTTGCATAAATAAAACTGATTTTGTGCACCAATGTTTTGAATTTAATAAATATTATTGAATTTCAAAATAATTGTCAACGGTGAAGAGTACCTACTTTATGCCATGTCAACTTGTCGATTATTATATTTAATAAGATACTTATGCAGTAAGAAGTAAATTAATTTAGACAAATATATTACTTTTCATAATATTGTGTGCTACGTCTATTGTATCAAGTCTACAGTTTTCATATTGAAGAAACTTATTTGATTCTATCTTGATAACATAGGTATCTTCAAAGTAAATCTGACATTCGTTTCAAATAAGTAATTATTTGAAGGAAAATATCCAAGCATAATTCTAAGAGAAATTATTTCTTCGCTAATACAGTCATTTTCTCGTCTCAAGAACATAAACATTGTTCCAATTAAAGTAGTAGGCAAAATAAGTATATGAATTTACTTGGATCATGAAACATTTTGTTAGAGTTTTGGTTACTTATCATGAGAATATAATATTTTTAATTCAATATTTTCTTAACTTCACGCAAATAAGTATAATGAAACGAATTAACTCAATAGTTTTTTGCTTAGAATAAATATATCCTTGATTCAAATAGTTTTCCTGTTTCTATTCTTTTCTTGATTCAAGAAAATGGGTCCCTCATAAAAAGAAAATACTTGCTTCTTTTAAGTAAAATCAGCCAAGTAAATTAGCCGCTGCTTGATTCAATGCAAATTTTTTTCCAGTGTAGTGATTTAATAATCTGGAATAAAAATCTTGAAAATGAATTTATAATCTTGAATTCTCCATATTCTTACCCTGTAATTTAAATCATGGACGTTGTTTTTAATTTTCGAAAGTAGTTAAAAAGACCTTCTTCAAAATCTGTTTATATAACTCGAAAGCCAACAAAGCAGCACGTTTCTAATGTGCTACACTGTAAATGCAGAGAAGCATAAATTTCCAAAACAATAATCTTGAATAAAAAGCTTGTAATAACTTGGATTCTTGGAGAAAACGGGATTGACGTCATGCCTTTATTTGGTGCCGGATAAAAGGACGTCAGCATTTTACAAGAACGCGAGCGTCTACTCGTCCTTAATGACGACCACGTGACTTATTCGCTTCGAATGTATCCATTATTGCGCTTAGAAACCGAGGAAAGGCTGCTTAAAAGACAAAAGCGTACCTGAAACTTATCATGGCTTATCCGGAAATTAAACGCTGTCGGTTACCCGGTGCTTTTATTCGATTCGAGATGCGACAGTCGAGATAGGGTGCGGACCGCGAGGGAGCGAAGATCCCAGAACTGAATGAAAATCGCAGACCCTTGAGGGTTAGAATTAAAATGGCTGTCACATGCTGTCGGGGAGGTCTCACAATCAGCCTTCAAGCATAGAAAATGTCCGCGATGTAGATTGTGGACGCGATAAATGCTCATCTTTCATATTACTTTTCAAATTTAAACAATAGATTCACCTTCATACATTCAGATATTCCTGAAATAATTTTTTTTTTTAATTACATAAAATTGAAGCAGTTGAAGATATGATAATGACAACTGGATAAGGACAAAGATGAAATTGTACAGCAGAAAGAAAAAAAGTTTTCTCTGATACGTTTTCAAATATAACATTTTGATAAAGTATAGAAGCATTTGTTTCCTGAGAAGTCTGCATCGGATAATATGTTTTTTAAACTTAACATTGAAAATGAAAAAGTAGGAAAATTTTTTTCTGTGTTGCAAGGTGGAAACCCAAATTAATCCTTAATTATTATTAATTATATATAATTGTTCAGTTTTCTATCTCATAAATTTAAAAACTACGTATTTGTTTACAAACTAAACGCTCACTTATAGGTATAGGGCTATAAGTATTAAAATATTTTCCTTAATGTTAGCTCTGAACGAGCTGCAAAAGGAATTAGTCTTATGAAAAATTACTTAACGGTAGACAGTTCGTTTAAATAAGTATGAAAATTACAGCTGGACAAGATGCATAAATAAAATTATTTCTGTTGCGAATGGTGGACGACCATTTCGCCATCTGGTACCGAAAATCTGATCTAGAAAAAGTACACTGAGAAAAAAGATTACTTTATTCAAAGAAGTGTAGTGCTGAATACGTCCAATCAAACATTGTTTTGATCGAAGACAATTTTTCTTATTTCAAGAAATAGTGTTTTTCAAATAAAAAACAGACATTTTGCTGCAAGCAAAATTTCTGTAGATCAAAAAAAAACTTTTGATTGAACGTATTCAGCAGTGACGTAACTTTCTTACCGCGAAACCCCGCATTGCGTGGGGGCCTCCTTCTGTGAGATGGCTCCTTACGGCCAGTGTAAAAATTATATTTTAATTTCCATTTTATATATTTTTGTGCATTTTTAAATAATTATTTATTTGAATCATAGAAATTCGAAAGAATATATTAAACATTCTTTAATTATTTGAACAAATCGAATAAACAATTCTTTTCTCAAAAATATTTTAAAACCGCATTTCATGAATTAAACTTAATATTCTATTATTTATGAGGAGTAGTAAATTTTGCTAAAAGCTTTATGGCAGTGTTTATAGAATTCATTTTTTTCCTTCCACATTTCTTTTAAATTGAGCATGGATTGCTTATAAGAAAAAATTGTTTAAACATTGACAGGAAGTTTTTAACCAAATTTACTACTGGAAATCATTCAATATTATGTTTAATTCATCATTTTTAAACCAATATTTTTCAATAGGTTTCAGTGTAATTCAACGGATATCAAGAATTTTCAATTTTAAGAGAATACTTCAAACGACTTTAAAACATCACATAAGATTTCCAAAATGATTACTCTCTAATTTTTTTCATTTAGTCCGGTCAGCGTGGGCGTGAATATCTCAGACAATGGGACAAAAAAACTGTATATTCTATGCCAGTGTGTCTTTATTTTTTCGTCGATTGCATGCTTAATGGTTATTGTGCAAAAATGTGGTGAGGAGCTGTCATCATTCATTTGTCGAAAAGCACCGAAATAATGAACGTCGAGAACATAGGTCAACTTTGAGAAGCTCCTGTATCGTCAAATTTGCCTAGAAACTTTCGATTTTTTTTATTTATTCTTCAAGGTCTTAACAGCTTCTATATTTTTCCAAAATTAAATATTTTCAAAAGCGTGGCTATAAAGTAGTTGACAAGAAAAAAAATTATCTTCAATACTATTGCACCTACCGCAACGAGCCAAAGCTGTTAATGTTTGCAAAAGGATAAGAATTAACACCATATAAAAACGTTCGATTAATAATGACAAAGTGAGGATACTTGTTTCATTGAAGAGTAACGGTACATTCAAA
Source organism: Belonocnema kinseyi (assembly GCF_010883055.1). Lineage (NCBI taxonomy): Eukaryota > Metazoa > Arthropoda > Insecta > Hymenoptera > Cynipidae > Belonocnema > Belonocnema kinseyi. Next base: position 63,298,740 of record NC_046659.1, read on the forward strand.
GAAGCGGGCGGGCTTTGAAGCACAGTAGCACGCAGCTTCTGGTTCCTCAATTCAAGGCTATATAGCGCGCAAATAATACATCTGCACCCTGTCCTATCAGCGCTGATATGTATCACTTTGCATTGTTCTTAATAATTACATTTTTGTGGAGGGGATTTTTTTTCTTTTATACTTAGTAAATGATTAATTATTAACCTTGTTTAACTCGAATATTGTTCGCTATACACGCGTACTGCTAGCCGGATGGTCCGGTTTATTTGATTCCTAAACTAGGCCCACGGCCATTGATGGAGTGCTCCTCTCACTGTTTCATGGATAATATAATAATAAATTAAAGGGACATACCTTGCCCTTTGTACCTGACGATAAACATAATATGAGATGGGACAGGATTTGTGAACTCTTTTCCTTCTTCAATATAAGAATACTATTGTTCGTACACTTCATTTGTTACTGGTACTATTAAAAATACTACTTCCTCGTAACGCCTTTAGTTGTGGTTTAAATTTCTTCGTCAATACCTCATCCTAATTATTAAGTGTAAACTCGTAAATAGGTATAGTTCACTGTAACTTACTTTTAAATATCAAATAATTTTATTCACCATTATCTTTTCGAGTGATTTTTTATCAAGATCGTTGAAATTCTTTAAATAAATAGTATTTAATAAATATTTAATGATAATTAATCATAATAACAATAATTAAAGTGTAAAATGTTTTATGTTGTATTCATTATGAAATTGTTATAATTATAAATTTATTAAATCATTATTATTGTTATAATTATTAAAATAATACATACTATACGGTAGCGAGACATGGACTTATCAAGAAAAAGATAAGAGTAAAATTAACGCAATTGACATGAGATTCATGCGCATAATAAGCGGGAAATCCCTA
>NC_046659.1:63299741-63312901 GCF_010883055.1 Belonocnema kinseyi
AATCTCTATCCCATCCACATACTACTCCTTTCCCCTGCCGAGTGAGTCACGCCTACCCCGAAAGGGAAATGGCTTAATGGTGTAATAATAATAATAATAATAATCTCTAATCATTAATTATGTATTATTAAAGCAATCGAGTAATTTATTAAAAATTAATAAGTAGTACTTAATAATTAGTCTATAATTTTTAACAAACATTACATTGCTAGTCATTATTTTTAACTGAAGTAAGACACTAAGTCACTACTTATTGAAAATTAAATGAATAATAATTGATCATTAATTCCAACTGATACAATAATATTAATTATATGAATAACTTAATAGAATCCAAATACTAACACAGTTTTAATACCAATATCTAAATTTTAAACTGAAATATTAATCATTAACAATGGAATATGACAGAGACATCTGTAGAAATGCAATAAGATTACGATAAGAATGTGGCAATTTGGGACTCTGACGAGCTTTCAGCTTTAACAAAGGAGCAGGTCAAGTTCGAAAAGAGTACCTGTTAAATTGCTGCTTCACTGCCAATCTAAACCATGCTGAGTATTAAATATTTAGAAAACTTTGCAAATAATGCATAGCCCCACAAATTATTATTGATTTTTATTACAAAAAATATTTATTTTCTATTTTCACGTATCCTAAAATATTTTTCAATCTAATTTCAAAAATTCAAAAATGCCTTTTTCAAAAATAATTTCTTATTATTTTATTGCGTATTGATATGCGTAATTTTAGTTTCATATTATCCGGATAGTTGATAACATGTGCACTTAGAGTGCGCCCAAAGTAGATACGACCCTGCTTTCAAAAGCCCGCAGAGTGGCAAACGAAAGAGGCGGCACTATCGCTTACACAAAGGAGCTATTGTATTTTGGTTAAAATATGCCAGCATTTAAATTCTTATTATTTCTGTTAAACAAAGTTTTTATGCAATCTATTTATATGGTGTTAATGCTTATCATATTGCAAACATTAACAGGTTTGGCTCGTTGCGGTAGGTGCAATAGTATTGAAGATAATTTTTTTTCTTGTCAACTACTATATAGCCACATTTATGAAATTATTAAATTTCTGAAAAATATATAAGTTGTCAAGGGTTTGAAGAATAAATTAAAAAAGAATCGAAATTTTCTACTTAAATTTGACAATATAGGAGATTGTCAAAATTGACCTATGTTCTTGAAGCGCATTATTTCGGTGCTTTTCGGCGAATAAAGAATGAGAGTTCCTCACTACATTTTTACACAATAACCACTGAACATGCAATCGACGCAAAAATAAAAACATATTCGCATAGCATATACCGTTTTTTGTACCATTTTTTTTCTTTGAGATATTCACGCCCAAACTGACCGGAATACATGAAAAAATTAGAGAGTAGAACAAAATCTTGAAGATTTGAACACAATTTTAGGGGTCATTTAAGTTAGTTTGAAAGATATTTCCGAATTTTTTAAATTTGAAAATAGATCAAATACATTTTAATACAGCTTCATGGAAAGCGATTTTTCAGAAATAATCCTTTAAGAATTTATTTAACTCTGCATGTGACAGTATGGCAACTTACGAAAGAACGTTCATCAAATTAAAAGTTATACAATCATATTTACAGAATAGAATGCATGAAAGTCGATTCTTAAATCTATCTCTATTGACAATCGAACTTGATGATGCAAAATAATTGGAAATCAAAATTGTTATTAATAAGTTTGTCAAAATGAAATCGAGACGAATTGCAATATAGCAACGTGCAGATCATTTGTTGAATGGAGCAATACTAATTTTTAAGCCAGAGCTATGAATGATTTATCATATAAATTATTTAAAATAAAATATAATTTGTAATATATCATAAAAAGAACTATGTGAGATATTTTTTTTTAAATGTATTTCAGCTACACTTATACGCTGTTTGGTTTTTAATTTTATAAGAGGGGCCTCCTAAACATATCTGCGATGGGGCCCACACGGTTGTAGTTACGCCACTGGTTTTCAGTACTGCATTTCTGTGGATCAATTCATCTTTTTTTTCAGTGTAGGTGTAATTTTAAAGATTCTTTGACATTTTTGCGTAAAAGTGTTCTTTCGATTGTTTTGTGGAGCTTAAAAGATTCATTGAATAGTACAAATGATACCTTGTACAAAACAAAGGGTTTCAGATAAAATCTCTATTATATACATTGGAAAGAAAAACAAATTTCTGTTCGAAATTAAAAAAAAATAAAAACCAATTATTTTACTATTCCATGTAAGTTTCAACGCATTATAAGCTTAAATGAACCTTAATTAATTTGTTTAGCAAAAAATAGAAACTATTTCATGTATAAATTACTAAAAATTTACTTTGATTCCGTCTGAAATACTTTTTTTTCGATAAAAACTTATTTTTAGTATGCAATGAATACTTCAAGCTCTAAACAAAATCGTAAAAGCACTTCTGTGCACAAATTAAAATGTATCTAAAATTTTACCTAATAGTCTTTTTCTTCCTAAGTTAAACCATTCCCAATACAAACTGGGTAGAAAATTTATTCCATATTATAGACGTATGGAGCCATTTTGATATATATTGTTTATTTTTTTAATTTTATGTGTTTGAGGGCGAAAAACCAAATGGTCCTGATTCAGTTTTAATTTACATAATTTTTAAATTAAATTATTAGAGATATAACTGAAGGGTTGCAGTACAGAACTAGATCACCAGCAAAATAGGAATTTGTCTGGCAGGCGAAATAAAATTCTCTTAAATCGAAGTCAACATTTAAAAATAAAACGAAAGTTTATTCCCGAGCTGAAATGTTTCTGAATTGAGGCCAAAAAAGAAAAATTGAAAGAAATCCAATTCTGGGTAATCGAATGTGGTAGTTTGAAATCTCAAAGTGATAGGAGCCTAAAATTGGAACAGACGCGGCTGCACATCACGATAAAAAGTACATTTTTCAGTTTCAATAAAAAAATAAAAACTTATTCCCGAAATCTTGAATTGCTGAATCGAGAGAAGATGAGTTTGATTAATAAAAGTTAAACAAATATGAATAGATCATTCAAGAATTTGAAAGTTTTTTTTTAATTAGAGAAACTTTCTTTAGATATGGGGAGGCTGAATGAGGATAAAAAGGTTTTAATAACAAAAAAATAAACGAAGATACGTAAATGTTTCTTCACAAATAAACTATAATAATTGGAAGAAATATCGTTCCTGATTGCAATGCAAAAAGATGAGTAAAAAAACCTCATAAAAGTGGCTTTTTGTAGAAAATGAAGATCTTAGGTTGGAATTTGATTTGTACATACTTTGGTGCTGAAAACAGTGAGAAATAGTTTTATTTAACAGGCTTGCTTTGAGAAAAAGTATTTTGTTATTTTACTGCATTTAAAAACTTTTAGGAAGAAGCATATTGTCAGAAAGGGTTTAAAAAATGGTAAGGTAGACGCTAAGAAAAAAAGAGGCAAAAGATAGAAGAAAATTCCAGTCAACTGGTTTTAAATTACTAATATTTTAATCACTATGCATATTAAAAATGAGATTCTGAACAAATTCTTTTGATAAAAGATATCTATTTGATTTTTTAAGAATTTTTATGTAAAAAGGTAAATTTATTCACCTGATTTATTCAGTTATAATTTAACTGATGTTCAGTCGAAGTGACAAAACTCTTTTTTCTCCTAAGCTTAAGTTTTTTATAAACTTTGACTCCCAAACAATTTAAGTGTGTGATTGATACTGAAATATGTTTATGCAATAATTTATAATAATTAATGAAAAAGTGGCATTGTAGCGACCGTAAAAGTTGATTATTCGAACAAAACATGTGGCACCCCGTAGCGCGGAACACGCAGTTTGACGTTAAACGCTATCAAAGCACAAGAAAATAGGATTTATTGTATAAAGTATTAGTGCTCCAATTTCCACATTGCTTTCAGTTTTCATACAAAATGTAGCATAAATATTCCAGTGCATAATGTTTAGTCTGATTGAAAATTAAAACCTTATTTCTAATTATTTTCCTAATATCATTGACAAAAAATGGAATAATATCTATGTAATTAATATATTTGGATTGTAAATAATTTGAACAAATTTTTATATTTAAATAGCTTAGATTCTTCTTGTTTGAATTCAAAAATAAGTTAAAATTTAGCCACCCGTTAAATATATCTGCTGTTTCCACCGTTACCAGTTTCTGCGTCGTCAAGCCAATCTCGCGAAGGGTGCATTCGTACGGATGGACCCCTCAGACTGCCTTCAGGGGTTGAAATTAAAATGACAATGAGGGCAGATCCGAAGGGTGCCTAAAAACACGTTCCCTCACTGCTAGCCAATCAGCGACAGATCTCGCCAGGCCGCCATCGCTTTGCTTCGTCCTCTACTCGAACCATTTGCATAGAATCTCCAAGTAATAGCAAAATCCCATTTAATATTACGACTTGCTTTGATCAATTTTACTCAATCACCATTCGAAATGAGTGAAAATTCAATTTCAACATGACAAAGCTCCACAGAAATATTCCAGTTCTAATTATGACGAATATCAATGATGGTTGAGTTTCGTATTCCGAATTATACATAGAGACTTTCTGTGAAAATTTTTGTGGGAAAATTCAAACATTCTATAAATTTTTGTATTATTCTTTGATTCGCAATCATGATATTAACATTTTCGTGGTCCTGATGAAGGAAACTATTCAGGCTCATCAAGCCTAAATTTTTTTAGATCAATGTCCTAAATCTATACAAAATATATTACGCTAATCAATAAGATTAAATTAAAGTTAATGCAAACATCTAGTCAATATGCACTAAATTAAGTTTAATACCTACATTTCAGAGAAATTTGTTTAGAAATCTAAGTGGGGCCTAATGGGGCTCTGACCTGTTTCTTTTACTAGTAATTTTGCTCAGTCTAACAAGAAAACTCCCCAAAGCCCAAAACGTTTTCTGCTTCAAAAATGATTTCAGGTTTGTTACTTGTAATATACATCTTGCTTTCCTTAATTACCCTAGTATGGCAAAATTCAGGTTTTCCCTACTTTTCCGGATCTGCGGTGAAAAGGAAAAAAGAGGGAAAATGGAAAACTATTTTATAACTTATTATAGAAATTAATTATCATTAGATTCTTGGTGTCCTCTAATTATTTTCGAGTCAAAAAAGAAAAATTGTACATTGTACATAAATGTATTTTTAATTAATTTTTTTTATTTGCATATATTCTATATAGTGTTATTCTAGAAGTCAACCATTTCAGTTAAGCAAATATCCTGTTTTAATGGAGTTTTTTATATTCGAAAGGAAATACCGGGGATCTCGACTGCATATTTATTGCACTTTTTTCTGTCTCTATTGAGTTAAATATTTTCTCTCTTGTGCCTTTTAGATGATTCCCTTTTCATCTTGAACCACTTTATATGAACAGGTAGTCGCGGGTGCAAGCTCGCAATGCGATAATTAGTGGTTTCGAGTATATTATTCTGAAAAAGATGGTACACAATACTGAAAGTGGGTATCTCTCTCTATAGGATGGAAATAAACCTCGCCAAAGTAGCATTGCAGTTTTCAAGAGCGATTCATTTTGCCTTTTTGTATTTATTTTATGTGGATATGCCTGTTAGGCAATAACTAGAGAAAAAATGTAAGCAACGACAAGATTGTTTTTCGGATGCTTTTTTTAATGTATAGTTCTCGTTTAATATTATAGAAATGGGAATGGGCATAAGGATAGACATGATAAATACAGGGTTTCTACAGGTCAGGAAATTCTGGAAAATCAGGAAATTAAGAACTGGTCAGGGAAAGTCAGAGGAAATCTGAACGAGACAAGAAATTTGTGAGAAAATTGAAGTTGAACTATAAAGGTATCTACAAATTAGTAAAGACTTAGCACTGGAAAGTTTTCTGTTGCGTACCTTATAATGCGTATAGTTGGGCGGATCCGAAATAGGAATAAAAAATGTTTAATTGCTGAGTTTTGGCAAAGTTGTAATTGTTATTTTTGTTTCTTAATCTGCATGATATGTCTAATTTTTGCCATTTTTGTCTGATTTTTTATTTGAGTTTATATACGATAAATTTTATTTTTTACGGAGCCCTGAAAATAAAAAAAAAAGTCAAGAAACTCTAAAAATTATAAATAATTTTTTTTTCATCCTAGAAAAACCTTATTTTCAAAATATACTTTCAAAAAAATTAAGAAGATCAGATTATGAAAAATAACGAGTTAATTACAAAAAATCAGTTACTCTTCATTTTGAACGATCCGATCTTCTTCATTTATTTGAAAGTACATTTTGAGTATAAGAAAGATTTTCTATGCTAAAAAAAAACATTATTTATCATTCTTAGAGCTTTTAGATTTTTTTTCATTATTAGGTCTCCATACAAAAATTTACTTTTCCTATATAAACTGAAATGAAAATTCTTGAAAAATGGTAAAAGTTAGAAATATCATGCTGAGAAAAAAAAACAAAAATAACATTTAAGATTTTTCCAAATCTCTGCGATTAAAAATTTTTTATTCTATTTCGAATCCACATAACCACAAGATATTATTAATAAATTTATATTTCCAATTTTTACATGTTATAAGAGACCCAAAAGGAAACTTTTTAGTGCCAAGACGTTTTCAAATTACAATTTTTTTACCTACCTTGATAAATATACATCATACAAATTATGTTAATTTAATAAATTTGCAACCCGAATGAAATTAGATTTAAAAATACAACATATTTTAAGAGCAAGTAAGTCGTACAAACGCACAATTTGATTTTGTTATTGTTATTTTAGAATTCATGTTGTGGTTAAAAATTTGATTATTTTGATCAAAATTCCACAATTTTTGTTAAAAAATCTTTCTTTTTGGTGGAAAATTCTTTTTTTTTTTTTTGGTTGAAAATTCAACTGGTTTGTAGAACAAATTTTGTTATAAAAATGTAATCTTCTTACTTCGAATTTGATCTGTTGGTTGAAAATTGAGCTATTGCTTAAAAATTTTATTTTATTTAGTTGAAACTAAATTTTTTAACTGAACTTTTAACTATTCTTGACTTATCTATGATCTTGAAAATTTAACTATTTAGAAGGAAATTTATCATGTTTTGTTAACAATGAATGATGAAAATTTGTCTTTGGATTGAAAGTTAATATTTTTTGGTTAATAATTAAAATATTTTGTTGAAAAATAATTGTTCCAGCTGAAAATTTAATTATTCCATTTTTTGTCCATGATCTATCCCTGCAAGTTGAAGTTTCGCCTATTTAGTTTGACAATTTATGTGTTTTTTTAAAAAAAAAGTTGTTTTTTTTTGTAGAAAATTAATTTCCTGGGTTAGGAATTCATTTCTTTGATTTAAAAATATTTATTTTCATTTTAAACAATTTTCAAAATTTTCAATTTGAACTATTGTCTTGTTATTTCTTTTTTAAATCTAAAATAATGTTTTTAACTTAAAATTTGACGTTTTAATTGAAACTGGATGTATTTTGTTGGAAAAACGTGTTTGTGGGTAGAAAGTGGTTTTCGTGGGTGATCTTCTTGGTTGAAAATTAATTTTTTTTTATGAAAATTATACCCAACAGCTGAGGCTGTTTATCATTTAAATAATTTAATTTACAATAACTCGTTACTTCTATTTCATATTAAATCTAAGTTATCATATCGCCGACATTGTCGATCAGTACCATCTGGTTCATATTTTAGAATTTCTATTTGAGCTAATGAATTTTTTCGCTTCTTACGTAAAGTCTCCCCCCACTTCCTAATAGTTTTACGTAATTTATGGGGGATACCCCTTATAAAATTATGAATGTCTTGTCACTAAAAGAAAAGTCTTTAAAGTAAATTTTAAAACAAACCAAAAAAAAACTAGATACGTCCACCTTGTATACCTGAAAGAAAAATGAATAGCGACCAGAAAAAATAAAAATTGTTCAGAGAAAATTCAGCTAATTTCGAGGTTAGGATTTTCTAACAACTCGGAACTAAAACTATAGTTGGAGTGTAATAAATATAGTTCTGTATTAAAAAAGAAGAAAAATAAAGGATTATATATCGCTGTTTTTTTTAACGGTGTTGATTATTGAATCGCCCTATAGATCGAGGCGGCTTCGAGTGCTTTGCGGTCTCTCGATTCATCGTATAATAATATGACGGAAATGTCAGTCAATTAATAAGCATAACGAACCTGACTAATTTCCGCTTTTGTTGTTGCAAGCAGTTCTTGGGGATGGATGAATAAGTGGCTATTATGCGGCTTTATGATTGGTCAGATCCGTATCTCGACAGCCGGTTCCGCTTTTCAATACCACCGCATGTCAAAACTTCTAATTGTAAGCGGAACCTTTTAACGGCGTACACGTGCCGGCAAAATCATTTCTTCATTTTCAAAATACGAAAGCGGTGCAAAGGCTGACATCTCACTGATTTCGATACCTGGTTTTCGAATGCCAGACTGCAAGACAAATCATGTGATATTTATTTATTGTTTGTTAGATAAATATAAATTATTTCATTGCATATAATTTAATTATATAAAAACTTGACTTATGGAAAACTGTTTTGAGAAGGTTTCAAAGCAAACATCTTGGCTTATTAAATTAAAAAACATATTTAAATATCGGTCAGTTCGATTTCGGGGGTTTGCAATTTGTTTTTATTTATAACCTTACGCTGCTTATTTGATAAGCACTTTGTTTTCTCATTATTATTAAATAACATGTCACTGACCAGTTTTACGGAATTTTCTGTAACGTTAGACCGAATCGAGCGGGGTTAATCTTACGGAAAATCCCGTAACGATAGAAAGTTTGAAATAACGTTAATAACGTTAATAAGAAAAGTTTTTCTGTACAAGCAGCTTTTTTTCAAATTTTATAAATGACCATAATTTCCGTAATCTTTAAGGACTGTTTTCCATTCTTGCGTCAATTTTGAATTATGTTAATAGAAAAAGTTTAACAATAAAAACAGCGATTTTTTAGATAATATAAATGACCATAACCTTCTTACTTAAAATTATATGTCAATCAATTTACTTCGACAAAGCTTCCTCTATGATAAGGCAATATTATTAAATCATGTAAATGCGAAGATTTTTTATTTGTAAGCATTTAAATTGAGGATAGGTACTTCATTTTTTTTAAAATCGCGAGTTTTCGGAATGAGTAGTAAAATATTTTTTTCGTTACCTTGGCTAGTCGTCCGGATTTTCGGGACTTTCAGGACGACTACTATCGGCGAGAAAACTATAGGCATCTGCCTTTGAAGCTTAACTCCGTAAAAAAAAATGCTAGCGCAACAAAAAAACAGTCATTTTAAAGCTGAAAGTGTTCTACGTTAATGAGCTTGAAGACGTTTATGTAAAAAAAATTTTGTGCTTAGCAGACTGAAAAATGTAAAAAAAACTCAGATTTTTTGGGTACATGTAAGAACAGTCAAGTTTATAGCATTATTTCTTATCCAAGGGGCGATGGAAAAAATTTTTAAAAATTCACGAATATGAGAAAACTATTGGGAACCAGTTGCAATTGAGAAATTTGAAAAATAATAAAAATTGTTGCTTAAAAGTACAAAAATGTGCAACTATATTATCTTTAGTTCTAATACAGATATTAAAGCGATTGAAACTGCAAACTGTAATGGATAGGCTCTGTATTTATTTCCAATCACCCGTAAGGATGTTTTAGTCTTATTTTTGGTGAAAATCGCGATATTTTTAGACATTTTTTTTTGTTGGAAAACAAGTGACAGAAAGCGGGGGGGGCGTTTTTTTTACTGCCGACCGCTGGTGCCTTTCTTTGACCCGTGGCCAGATGCCATCCAAGCATTCAGAACTAGGGGCCGAAGAATGGCACCAGCGGTCGGCAGTAAAACAGAAAAAGCCCCCCCCCCCCTGCTTTCTGTCACTTGTTTTCCAACAAAAAAATGTTGAAAAATATCGCGATTTTCACAAAAAAGAAGACTAACACATTCTTCCGGGTAATTGAAAATAAATACAGACCATTTCAATTACAGTTTGCAGTTTGAATCGCTTTAATATCTGTATTAGAACTGAAGATAATATAGTTGCACATTTTTGTACTTTTAAGCAACAATTTTTATTATTTTTTAAATTTCTGAACTGCAACTGGTTCACAACAGTTTTCCTCATACTCATGAATTTTTTTCATATTTTTTCCATCGCCCCTTGTATGAAAAATAATGCTTTAAACTTGACTGTTCTTAAATGTACCCAAAAAACCTGACTTTTTTTTACATTTTTCCGTCTGCTAAGCACAAAAATTTTTCTACATAAACGTCTTCAAGCTCATTAACGTAGAACACTTTCAGCTTTTAGATGACTGTTTTTTTGTTGCACTAGCATTTTTTTTGACTGAGTTGTTAAGCTTCCAAGGCAGATGCCTAGTTTTCTCGACGATAGTAGCCCATCTTCTTTTCCTGCTCCCTCAATTTTTCAGGAAGACTGGACACAATGATTCATAAACTTCAGAAGATAAATTAATAATTTTAGGATCCTTAAATGTAAAATAATAAATAATATTAAACAGTTTGGAATATTTTTCTAATCCTAAAATCATGAAAAATGAATCTACAGAATTCAAGGAATTCAAAATTTTCAGACTTTTCTTCAAGATCTCGTTGGGGCAAAATCTTGGTCAAACCACTGCGCCTTTCCAACATATCGTGAGGGTGGGAATGCATCCCTGCGACTGCTGAAAGGAATAATGTTGGTCAAACCCCTACCCCTCTCTAACGAATCGTGTGGTCAGGAAGGCACCCAAGTGATCGGTCATAAAAATAACTGGTCAAACCCCTACCCTTTGTCAACATCTCGTGGGGTTGATAAGGCACCCCTGTGAATGGTAAAAAATGTTTTTCGAACCCCTACCTCTTTCCAACATCTCGTGTTTGGTGGGGGGGGGGGCTGGAATGCACCTCAGTGACTGGTCACAGAAAGAACCTTCTCCATTGTTTTTTAGTCTGAAAAACCAACTAGCAAGGTGGCTAATATTGACTGTCAATCAAGCAGTAGCATTAAGCACATGAGAACATAATTCATTTTTTAATATCTTCTTCCAGCAGTCTAGGACAATTTTTTTACTGGTACCGAAATTTTTTTACCGGTACACTAAGAAAAATGGATTATACCGGGTATTTAAAAATATTTTATCAGGTATAATCTTGGACTATTAACTATGGGACAGCGACCCAGATTATACGATTTAAAATATAAAGATATTAAAGAATAGATAATACCGGATAAAATCTTGGATTATAAATTAAAACAGGACATTTTTTAATTTATAATCTAAATATATTAAGGCCTAAAATCTAAGATTTTAGAATCAATAATCCAAGATCCTATAGTATAATATTAAGGATATGACGAACTATGATACAAAGTAATAAACCTACCGTCCTAAAATATTAAAATTCCCAGAGTTCAAAATATCTAAAAAACTTATTAGTGTTATGTGTGTAGCGGGGAAAATAAATTAAAATTGAAACGGGAATAAGTAATTCAAACTATTTAAACAATTACGAAAGTACGGTTTGACACAATGCTTTATTCAGTGTTCTTTTTGATTTTCAAATACAAAAAAATCAGGTCAACGATTTTGAAGTTATTTTATTTACCGAAGTGTATATGGCTCTAGGCAAACCGAAAGTATTTCGTCTGCTATTGAAATTGATTGATTTTTTAAAATATCTACTGGTTTTAGTCGTTGCATTTTGAGTGAAACTTTGTATTATTTCCTGAATAACATATACATAATTTGCGAAACACAGAACACGTGGAGCAGGATGCAGACACGAAATGGATGCGCGCGCATGACTGCATGTTTTATAATATCCAGATGTTACGAATGAATATCTGAAGATTATAAGAATTTAACATCTCGTGCTTATGTTTACTAATATCTTGATATATTAGGAAAAGATTGTAGATTATACGCGATATAATACTTTTTGTTACGGGGTATTATCCTCTACTTGTAATATCCACTTCGTATAATCCATTTTTCTCTGTGTGCCGAATTTGTATACACAACCTTTTAAAAATTAAAATTAGAAGGAAATTTTAAGTGTGGAAAGTATGAAATTAAAATAGTATATCAACACTGTTAGTAAAATCTCTACTGAGGTTTAATATACAAGATACATGTGTGTGAAGCAAATATACAGTACCGCTATTGAAATGTAACATAAATTGGTGTAGTGAATTTAATATACATGTCAGTATAGCAATGTGCGTGAAAACTCAACCTGCTTTAATTTCTTTAAATCTTGTCAAATATTCTCAATTAAATTAATAATCTAGAATTCGTCGACTCAGTTGTTATTTATAATGAAAGTGCAATGTACGGGTAAATTTTTTTCATAATTTCGCTCTAAATAGTCCAAATTCAAGGCGAATACAGTTAAGTATATGTTAAGTTCATTATTTATTTGCTCAATTGAACTTTTCGACTTGAAATCCAATTTTATTTTTTGGTTAACAGGAAGAAGGTATCATGTTTTATTTTTGAAAATCGAAAGTTACAGCTAAACTTAATTTAAATTTGTGAAAAATGAAATTATATGATTTTTTTGTGAGTGATTAACATGAATAGATTTAATAAACGCGCTCTTAACGGCGATTTCATATGCTTGGTATCTAAATTTTAATACTCATGGATATATTAAATTTAATATTATTTTTAACAGTGTACACACAGAAATCCTAGGGATATAATTTATCTGAGGTTGGATAAAAACGCTGCAAGCCATTGAAAACTACAATTAGTCGACAACGGATAATTTTTATCCGCCTCGTGATAAAAATTATCTGCCGCCGGATAATTGTAGTTTTAAATTGCTTGCAGCGTTTTTATCAAGCGTCAGATAAATAATATCTCTGGGATTTACTGTTGTGCGATAGAAATTGAATATATAAGATTAAAAAATGATAATATATTATTTTAATCTAGATACCACGTACTCTCATTTCTTCACTTGGATGCATTGAATTTTGTAAGGCTTTAAGATAGTTTGAGGTTTTTGGGCTATTAAATTTATAATCTTCAAAACACGAGTAATTTTCATTGTATTCTAAATTTGAATATAATGAATTTCGCAGAACATTGATTAAATTATAATATTCA
>NC_046659.1:63313001-63317616 GCF_010883055.1 Belonocnema kinseyi
TTATTTATTTGTAAAAATGTTAAATCATTTACGTAAAAGCAATAGATAAGAAAATAAAATGATGACATGCACCACTACAAATCAATGTAGCCCTAGATTTATTCAGAATAAAACCTTGAATAGTGAAAAAAACCACCCTCTATGGGGTGTAATATTTTTGATTTGCTATTTTTCATAAAGCTTAGATATTTTCCGATTTGAATGGTTAAAAATGACCCTATAAAAGTGAAAATGTGTGTCAGTGATCGAAACGTACCCTTAAACTTTTTAGAACTAGCCCATAGGTTAGAAGAATATTTCTGTGCTTCACAGTTCTCTATATAATTTCTTATGAGAAAAGTCCTAGAATGATTCTTGAAATATTACATAAATATTTAAAATGGTCAAATACCGTCTTTTTGTGTAAAGTGAGTAATTGTTTTACAAGGATGTTGGAAGATGAATATTGGCCCTATTAAAAATTAACATAACCTAATATTAATTAAGAAAAAACTATACAGTCCTATCCTTAGAAGGCAACTGGAAACAACCTTAAAACAACCTTCTTTCAAGGATAGAAGGTTTAATTTTGTTTATTTTTTATTTTAGAAGCAAATTTTTTTAATAACATTTTGTTCATTTCACTTTTCCATATAAGAAACACATATTCCCAGCCTCATTGTCTGATATTCTAGTGAGACAGTTACACACTTTTGACAAAAATACGGCATTTTCTCATTTTCTTCTTAAGGATGGATAAATGACCTAAAAGTGGATCTCAAATTGTCTTTAAATTATAAAAAAATACTCTAAAATATTAAAACAATATTTCTGAAGGCATTCTCGGACTTTTCTTACGAGAAATCATGTGAAGAACTGTGAAGTAAAGTATCGTTCTAAGAGGTTCTTTTTAGAAGTGTAAGGGTATTCTTCTATGAATGGCATACATTTTAACTTCGAAGCTAGCATTTTTAATCATTTAATGTCAAAAATATCCAAGGTATATAAAAAAGCACATAAGTTTTCAACGCCCAATAGAGGATGGGTTTTCACCGTTAAGGGTTATTCTTCAGATAAAAATTAGTGTAATATTATATTTAGAGATGCCTGCCATCATTTTATCATTGTACGGGTTAAATAGTTTTGTTGACACAATTTCGAGACATGAGACAACCTTGGTAAATTGAAATTTGAGAAATATAATAAATTACACTGTTTCAGGGCTGTTGAATGTAAGAATCCTATATAGAGTAGATTTTCGTTTATCCAGAGAGAAGGTATACCACAGTCGGGGTCCGAAACATTCATCCCTGGAGGCTTGAAATTCACAATTTGATCCCCTTTGCGCTGGCACGGATCCCAGGATATTATCCCTCGCGAAGCTGTGTAATGAAACCGTTTCGGCACCCCCATGAAATCATCCCCTTTGTGCGATACCCATAACTTGGACCAAAGCTGCAGTAGCACCACCAAGTACATATAGGAGCACAGAAACATCATCTCATCCCTCACGTGTGCAGTATATGTAAGTACTTGGCGATAATGCTGACCCTCTCCTTATGTACCATGCGAGGGTGAGGCCCTATTTGTGGTATCCTCGTCATTGCCGTCGCCATCGTCATTATCTTTGAGATCATCGGTAAATCCACATAATTGCTTCAGCCTCCGGGATTTGATATCATCCGCGGCCATTTTCAACCCTCCCCCTCGAGATAGGGCTTTTGGCGTCTGGAGTGCATAAAACGGGGATGTAACCTAGGGGTAGCTCTCGTGGGGAATGGGAATAATTTATTAGGCGCTTCACCCTCGCCTCGCCGAGCAAAACTCTTCCGGTGTGTAAAACATCTAGCGACATTGCACGAATAGAGAAACAGAATTCGTCAGATTTATTCACGATGGCAAACGAAATCAGAGGTCGAGATTATCAAATCCAGATAATTTGTTGTCGAGAATTTCTGGAGTTTTAAATACCAGTGACCTTTTATCTAATTATATATTTTTACAATGTTGAGTGTAAATCAGAAATATTTAAGGACTTTTCAAAGTCTTGGAATAATGATTTTTCTGCGAGATCAGACACATTCTCTTAATGCATATTAATGAAGTTTTACTGGGAATCAGCTACGTATTTCTGACCGCGTTCATCAGTGAGACTTCACTGAAAAACTAATTTCAGTGCAGTAAATATTACTGAATTTTCAGTAAACGCGACTCTATGGGCCAGTTTCACCAACCTCGGTTAAAAATGTAATCCTCGGTTAAAGCTAGTTACGCATTCCAATACTTTTTAACAGCCGGTTAATTCGCATTAACCACCGTTAAATCTAACCGATCAAGATTTCTCGGTTAGGGCGATTTAATCACCCTTTAACCTAAAAAGTGCAATGTCATTGTGAAATATGGAGTTTCTGGAAGAAGTTCTGTGTTTATCTGATGACGAAGTGGAAGAAGACATTTTTTAATTTATCCGCAAAAGACCGCGAATTTTCAAAGAAAGAGTGAATTTTTTTTGATAAATTCGACGTCGTTGATTTCACAGCCACACAAAAAAAGTGTGCGGATCTGGTAACAAGACACGCGTATTCCTATGGATTTTGGGGCGCTGAATTCAAATTCGGTATCAAAAATCACCCATCACGTCATGGTTGAGCCATAACCTCAAAAAATGACGAAAAATCATGCACTGAGGCAAATAAATTTTAAAATAATGCCAGTGATGCAAATTTTCACTTCAAAAACATGTCGACAACTGTGAAGGATCAACCCTTGCCAGATATCAACTTATTTAACATAACTTTACCCAACAGAACCTAACCTGAATTAACAGAAATTTATTGAACTACACGTAAAGCTTTGGAAGCATATTTTCCCAGTAGCAAATGTGTGCTAAATCGAATGGGTCAACTTGAGCCTAACCTAGAAATAAATCTATCCTAACCTAACCTAAACTCACGAAACACAATTAAACTGATTGTGTTGTCCAGTCGTGTTTGCGGTACCGTTTCATTCAGCGTCGGCTTAACCTACATAGAGGTTTGACCTATCCTAACCTAACAAAACCTGACCTAACCTTACCTAGCCGAATGAAATTCAACCACACGTGTAGCTATGTGAGCGTACGGTTCTCAGTCTTAAATGTGTGCTATATTTAATAGGTTAAGTCGATCTTAACCTACAAATGAATCTAACTTAACGTAACCTAACGAAATTTTGATTAATGCAACACAACTTAACTCAAGTGTTCCCGTTGTAACACAATAAAATTCATTTCATTGTACTACAGGTGGTTAAAAATTTAGACGCACATTACTGATTTGAAGAAGCTTAGAACTACAAGTAGAATTGACCCCATTTCAATTAACCTGACAATTTTTGTATCAATTAAAATGTAGAACTGTAACTTAAACATGCAAATGAATAAGAGTTTTATTCAAAAATTTTTTCTTTCTGCTTTTCTTAAACTTAAGGGATATATTTATACTATCTTTCGTGTTTACATTTTATCTTGCTTTTTATCGTAATTAAATTGATTTATAGACCTACTTCAGTGTTTTTTCTGCCTGCCAGAACGTGTCCTTTCTTCTTCATTTGTAGGTTAAGAGCCAGTTAACCTATTAAATATAGCACACATTTAAGACTGAGAACCGTACGCTTACATAGCTACACGTGAGGTTGAATTTCATTCGGCTAGGTTAGGTTAGGTCAGGTTTTGTTAGTTTAGGATAGGTTAAACCTCTATGTAGGTTAAGCCGAAGCTGAATGAAACAGTACCGCAAACACAACGGGACAACACAATGAGTTTAATTGTGTTACGTGAAGTTAGGTTATGTTAGGTCAGGTTTTTTAGGTTAGGATAGGTGTGACCTCTTTGAAGGTTAAGCCCAACCTGATTCAAACGGTACCGCAAACACAACGAGACAACACAATCAGTTTAATTGTGTTTCGTGAGGTTAGGTTGGGTTAGGTTAGGCTAGATTAGATTTATTTCTTGGTTAGACTCGAGTTGACCCATTCGATGTAGCACACATTTGCTACTGGGAAAATATGCTTCCAGAGCTTTACGTGTAGTTCAATAAATTTCTATTAATTCAGGTTAGGTGAGGTAAGGTTCTGTTGGGTAAAGTTATGTTAAATAAGTTGATATCAGGCAAGGGTTGATCCTTCGGAGTTGTCGACATGTTTTTGAAGTGAAAATTTGCATCACTGGCATTATTTTGAAATTTATTTGCCTCAGTGCATGATTTTTCGTCATTTTTTGAGGTTATGGCTCAACCATGACGTGATGGGTGATTTTTGATACCGAATTCGAATTCAGCGCCCCAAAATCCATAGGAATATGTGTGTCTTGTTACCAGATCCGCACACTTTTTTTGTGTGGCTGTATTTTCGAACGAGATTTCGCTCAACAGGAGCTTGTGTAAATGATCTGCTGAATCAAATTGAAGGAGCATTAGGAAGAAAATTAGGCGATCTCAATTTATTTTCTTCTATCTTATCACAGATAGCACAAATAAAACAGAAATATAACAGGAACGCTTTTTGCGCTTTTTGCTAAATGTTATTGAATAAGTTCTAATTCCTCTACAATAATCTAATTTATTTCGAAGGAGATAAATCAGTCAGGAAAAATTTTTTT
>NC_046659.1:63317716-63321906 GCF_010883055.1 Belonocnema kinseyi
TTTCTGTTATTTGCCGTAAGCTAAATATTTGATCCGTACATGACCTTCCTGGCATAAACCCACTTTGGACTTCCCAAATCTTTGTTTCTGTTATTTTCATTGTCACCTTAAAATAAGTGGAGGAAGCATCCTCAGTTGCGGGAAAAATTATACATAGTCTTAAATATTATATATAATTTTCAAGTGTTTTATGAATTTTTGTTATTATAACAAATGAAAATTATAAATAATTTCTTCCACTATGTATAAATAATATATATCTTTTCGCTTGGGTCTCCCACTAGTAAAAGTTTTTTAATTAATTTTAAGGGCTGTTTTAACATCCCATAAAGATTCAAGTACGGAAATTGATACTTCCAAAAACCCAAATCCACCAGATTTTTTTTTAATATATTAGCTTCGGAAATAATGTCAAAATAGGTTATGAAAGTGCAGCAAACGAAAAAAAAGTTTGAATTTATTTTAAGGGATGTTAAAATAACTCTTTAAACAATACATCGACTTTTCTGTCTAAAATACATATTTACCACAATTATTGTAAAGTGAATCCTGACCCCAATAGTTTTATTAAAAAATCTTCCGTGGTTCTGTTGTTTCAGATCTTTTTTTGCTTGAATGGTTAAGAAATGTTAAAACAACCATTAATCTGAATTCAAAGACTTTTCTAGCCAGAAGTTGTTTCCTGAAATTATTTTAAAGTAATTTCTAACCCCCACAGTTTCATTAAAAGTTTCTTGTGGTTTCGATTGTTTAAAAGTGTTGATTCCCTTACTTAAAACTTTAAGGGATGTTAAGATCACCCTTAAAATAAGTTTAGGGACTTCTCTTGTTAGATGAAGTTGGGAGTTTGGAAAAATTTTGAGTGAAAACTGTCCATGTTTCTGATTATTTTCTTTCGAATTATTCATCTTTAAGTTCTGAATTATAAAACCAATTATAATTAGACATTTTGATTAAAACCCATTTTCTATACACTTGGATTGATAGGAGGACGAGTATTTGGATATAATGGAGGGATTAACAGTGAATATGCAAAGCACATACAAAATTTAAATTGCATTAAAAAAAACGAACTGTTACTTACAATCTTTTAACTTCTTTTCCTCATCTTTAGCTACTTCACCTGCAACAAGAATAAATATAAATTATAAGGCTAGTGTAATAAAATAAATAATAATAAATTTATTAAAAAGAAAAGTCCTCACCTAGTTTCTATTATAGAAAACGTTAGGGGGAGTTTTTTTGAGAAAAATAACAGTTTGAAGTGAAGTAGCAAAACATTATAACGAGGATATTCTTATATAAAATACATTATAAGATTTGTATCTAAATTATAGGCATTAAAATTCTCGAACTAAAAAATTTGTATACAATTTGCAATTAAAAATGTTCAATTTCTAAGGATCTCGATACGGAAAATCATAAAATGTTAAAGAATTTCTAAAAATTACTGGCATTCTGCCACTTCTGTAGCTTTCGAAATAAATATTTGTAAAGATTACTAGATTACATAATTGCATAAAAATCGAAATGGATTAGAATTTAAAAAAAGTTCATCGATTGCTATAAAAATGGAAAAGGATATGTCCCTCTAACTTTAAGGGATAAAATAATAAATATTCCTTGAGGGCCTTATTTTTCAAATGCATGGGTCCATCGTAAATTTCCCAGTTTAGATTCTCGTAACACAGACATTAAGCTTATAAAATAAATTACAATCTTTTTGATTGGAACGATAAATTTGGAAGCTGATTTCTTGGGAATTGGGCGATGGGACGTTTGTGAAATATCGACCTACTTAGTTCGAATATGAGTACACGGTCCTGTACAACTACCGATAAAAGGTCGTATGTATACATTGAATGGATCTCTGTTAATAGGCATTATATTTTGAGTTTGTATTATGAGCGTTTTGGATTATGGGCCTGTCAGCGGCCTAATAACTGGTCTAAGACTCTCGGCACATCTGATACGGGAAGGGCCCTTTTACAATGTGCGTATTAAATACTAATCGTAATGTGCACGAGTACGTACGTATGCACGTACACACTTTTAATATAATAGCACGAGTTAGGCGAAGGTATGGGATCTTCAAAGGCACCGACGAGGGCCTTACGAGCGACCGACGTGGCGGTGCAGCTTATAGCCGAACTTAATCGCGACAAAAGCTAAGGTTATCAGTTACTATAAAAGAAATGAACTGAAAAAAAATTTGCCACTTAAGGAAAAACATTATTTGCGGTTAAACTATGAATTTATGGTTCACAGAATATTATCTTAAGTGTTTAAGATATTTTTTACGTTTCTTTTTTTGCTATATCACTTTTTATATAGTAATTAATCGCTTTTCAATTTTTCTGTATTACAGGGATCACACTAAAAAAGGAAATCGAAAAAGGGGAAAATAGGAAAAAGATGAAACATTTATTTGTACATGTAGAAAAGAAGAAGCGGTCCTTTTATAAAAAAAAATATTTTCAAATAATGATAAGCCGTTCTTTAATGATCTCTACCATTAGAGAAATTGATTTTGAAAACCGGATATACTTACGGCGTTGAATATCCCTTTGCATACGTTCAAAATGGTTTGTGTAAAGATCCATGACTAATTATCAAATCGAGATACTTTTAAAATAAGTCTAATTAAATATTTGTTTATCCAAGACATAAATATACTTTGCATGTTAATTAGGAACTACTTTCTTCAACGCTATAAAACTCAAATTAAAAATAGTTAAAGTTTAAGCGCGATAAATATTTAATTTGTCTAAATTCAACAAAAAATATTTTAATTTCAACTATTGTATTTAAATTGTAATTCGTTTAGTTTGAAATCGGTGAAATAAATATTTTTAGGTGTTTTTTGCAAGATTAAAACGTATTCAGCTTCTAGTATATCTTTCAAAAATGACGATATATTTTTTAAGTGCTCCAATTTTATACTGGATTACAACTTTTTTCTTTGATTTTTGCAATTTCCAAATGTTTCACCATCAAGTTTTGTAAAAACATTTACGATATATTCTTTTCTTTGTTTGGTACTTTGTTTCTTCATAAATAATTGATTAAAGTGCTTTATTAGCATACAGATTTATATTGCAATCATTTCTCACTTAAGCCTAGAATACTAACTAAAATAAAAATCGCTTGTTACTAAATATACGTCTCTCGGATGTACGTATTATTAAAACCAGCTGAAATTAAGTTTTACAAGAATGGTGAACTGTATATTATTAGGCTAAGGGTTAAATAAATATATCCACAACACACGATTTCAAATATTAACTTTATTTATAAATTGTAATTTGTAAATTACAATAATTGTAAATTGGGACTTTAACAGTCTATAGCGTCCATTTCAACTTCATACTACGTCCCGGAGACGTATAGTTAGTATTCTAGGGTTAATCATCATCATTGTTGCCGATAAACCCAAATCCAGATCAAAGTATGAATGAAAATTAATTACTCAACGTCACAAATGAACCTATTAGAGGAGCGACTCCCATCCAAGTATAGCCTTCCAGAATTTTAACGATTAAGCGAAAATCTGTAACTCATTTTTTAGGAGTTTAATAAGCGAATCGTCACAGGAATTTCAGACGTTATCCTATGATTTTTTAGTAGAAAAATTACCGAAATTCCAGTGACAATTAATTGAATAAAAAAACAAACAGAGTGAAACCCTTCAATAGCCCTCCCGCAGGTCGGTGTAACAGAAGCTTCGCGGGGCTGCGGCACACACACGCACACGAGCGCGCGCGTACACACACCGCACGCTCGTAAGGCGTGGCCATAGGTGTAATTTACCGCGGTTTTACTGGGGGCCGATGTTATTTTCATGGATGGCAGTTGCTTCTAGTACAACCCTGCGGTGGCTGTTTAAACTTTTTTTTAGATTAAAAGCTATAGGAATTCTATATAAAATGAGCTAGGATGAAACCATTTTCTCAATTTTGAAAGGAGGTATTGATCATTTTAGATTGTTGTACATTTTTACTGTCACTTTTTACCACTTACTCTATTACTATCTATCTATTTAGTCTAATTTATTACTCTGTTTTTAATTTTTAAATTTTAACTAATTTTAATTTTAATTTTAATTAAATCTAATTTAATTTAAACATTTTAGGTTGTTGTACATTTTTACTGTCACTTTTTACCACTTACTCTATTACTATCTACCTATT
>NC_046659.1:63322006-63344569 GCF_010883055.1 Belonocnema kinseyi
TTAAAAAAGGAAACGTAGAAAATGACTGGAACTTAAAATGGTATATATATATACCATTTTAAGTTCCAGTCATTTTTTACGTTTCCTTTCAATAATAATTTTTTTCTGAAGTTATTTTATTAAAGCACAATGTAGTAAAGTTTCAAAAAAGTTCGAAATAAAAAATTACGCAAAATTTCTTGTCACACACCTATCATGACCTACAATTTAAAATGAAAAATGTGGAAGCAATGTTAACAACATTTTTTTATATTTGAGATTCACAGATATCACTTATATTCAATTGTGTTGCATTGCTATTTCAAAATAAAAATCAAAAATCGATTTTCAAACTATTTATAGTTTCGGCTAAAATTGTTAATTTTGTACCCACGAAGATTTTAGGATGGTTAAAAATCGATCTATCATCGTTGTTTCAAAATGATAATAATCAATATTATTGCGTAAAATACTTAAGTGAAAATCAACTTAATTTTTAAAATATAATTTTTTCACATATTTTAAAACAATTTGATCTATTCTGCATATATATTTTTAAGAAAAGTGTCGAAACTTTTGTTTCATATATGATCTCTTAGTTTTATAATTCCTTACTCTCTTGGGTTACACTTAATTTTTAAAAAAATATTCTAGGCGGTGTGGACTTTTTATCATTCTTAGAAATTTCATTGTCTCTAATTTCAATTTTTTGTCAATCACCCTATTGAATTTGGATGCATCTTCCTTTGACCAATAAAATCTTCTAGCTACACAATTTCAAACTGCTTTCATCTAAACGTCCGTTTCTCGATTTTTGTACACTAATTATTTGTAATTGACGTTCTGCAGAACAAGAAAAATTTGGGTGCCAATATTCGTATCGGAAGATTGCATATTAGCTACCTAGGCTCTTTGAAGTGTATATGAAAAAAAATTAAAAATCTAACTTTTCTCTAAACGCCCAGATTTTCAAACCTTCTTTTATTAATTACCATTTTTCAATGTTCAAGGGGAAAATAAAAATGTTTATCTTAATATCCTGAGTTTTATCCAGCCACGTACTTTTTCGTACATTTCAGATGGCGTGTTTGGATTAAACTGAGTATTGTAGTAAGGATATTAGGATAAATCTTTTTTTGCTATTACCTGACATCAAATTTAAATAACAAGTGAAAGCAAATCCGGGAACGCAGCATTTCGAGGAAGGTAAATATTTTTTCTGAATTTTTGTGTAAATTCCAGCGTGCATGGGTGGATAAAACGGTATCGTGAAATGAAAGTGAAATGTCACTGATTGTCAGTGAGTTTTCACGGATTGAAATAGCTGGAAATCGGTCACTGACAAAGAGTAAACAATTACTTATTCATTTAGTGAAATAAATACTTTTGAGAGTTGGCAACAATGCATCATGTAAATTTAGCAGTTACAATAAAGTAATATTTTAGTAGATTCAGTCAAATAATCATGTAAATACTTAAAACCCATAAATATAATCAAATATTAAAAAAGTTGAAAAATTTTGATGCTTTTAAATGTTAAATAACCTCGTATATTACTTTACTTTTAAGATTGGGTTGTCATCTATACACCCGCGAAGTAAGTACTTTTTATACGATTTGGAGTATATTTTGTCCTCAGTTAATTTAGCAGACTTACAGCTCGAAAATTAAGAAACTTATTTCATTAAGGAATTCTTTTTGCTACTTAAGTAAAGGAGTAACAACGCTTAACTTTTAAACTTAGAGGTTAGGTTTCTCATGATTCACTCTGGTGTTATTGAACTGATTAGCGAATAAGGCCGAAATGACTGATTAATCAGTGAAATGTCAAACTACTATTTCAATTAGTGAATTTTTCACTGATTCATATTCAGACAGTTAGTAAGTTTGAGCTTATAATTGAAGGTTTTTTTTTGCAAAAGAATGTTAACGCTACTTTCTTCAAAACATATTTTATTGGCTCCAAAATTCTCTGCAATTCCATCGCACATTTTTGTAAGTAAAAGTTTAATTTTTAAATTGTTCAAAAATGCATTTAGCGTAAAAACTAATAGCGCCATTCGATTCAACCATTAAAACATTTTTTTTCGAAAAATTATGGATTCGTTTTTATACTATTAGATTCACGATGTTTTTTGATATTGCTTCATGCTTTTTTCAAAATTCCTTCACTTATATCTTAACTTGTTTCGATTTAAAACGCCTGTATCGCTTAAATTTTAAATATTGTATCGTTCATATGCGATTATTATTAATATAAAAATATATACTTAGAATATAAATTAACAAAACATTGAAGTTTCTTAATTAAAACAAAAAACCAGTAGAAATTATTTCAAAAATTATTTCATGTTTCCCTAGCTATTCATTTCTACTCATTGAATCAGTAAGTTACAAATACTAAGGAGGTTAGTAGAATACCTGTACTAAGTCATTTAGTAACATAAATCTTACAATTTCATTTAGTGGAAATTGAATAAAAATACTAATTTTACAATCAAACAGAATGCTACTAATTGCATTTAGTAAAATTTCGACTAATTCGGATTTAGAGAGTGCATTTTAAGCAAAGCCAAATTTTTCTACAAATTCGTTTGTACATTTCGGCGTACTTGGGCGAACAAATCGCAACACTCCGATAAGGACTTTGGGTTTCAACTTTTTATGATATTGTCAAACATCAAGTATAAGTAATTAGCAGAAAACAATTAAAGAACGTAGTGTTTAGTGGAAAGTTAGCTTTTTTTTCAATTATGCGAACTTCAGTGACATCTATTTTGCAATAAATAAATCAATACTCTTTTATAGAAATTGCTCTTATTAGGGAGCGTTCACATATTATGTAAGCTTTTTTCGACGATTTCGACCATTGGAATGGTCTAACCATGAGGTACTAATCCTTATTGGGGAAATTTTTCAGGAGAACAGAAGAACTGTTCACCAAGTACGTGTTGGAATAGCCTTTTAAGGCACTCTGTTATTTGATTAAAAATAGTATAGTAAGTAGTGATAGATTGAACAACACAAAAATCCAAAAAAGTGAATTTTGACGACTTGTTTGGCTAGCCCCGTATGGTTCCCGATCATTCATTTAACGGTGCGTGGAGGGGTGCTTCCTCACTTAACGCTCTTTCTATAGTGAGTGTATATAACTTTTCTGGGGTGTAACAAAAAATTACCCCTACCCCACCTTACCATCTGTTTAATGTTACGTAATACGTGAACTTATGCTTATCACTTTGTTTAAAAACTACCCTGACTAAAGCCCTGCTGAAATGAAGGCCAAGTGGATCTATTTCTATACGGCCGTCAAATAACCAAAGAAGATTATCAAACTGATTTACACTTTATCATCGTAACGTTAAAGACGTAACGCCACTCTTACAATTGTTCTTAACGTCTGTCGTACAAATACACATTGCTTGTTCCAAAGACACTTCATATATACTTTATTGCATACCGAGATAAAAATGCTCCTTCATGCATATTAATTCAGATATAATTTCGTCTGTATAGCCGAGGGGTATGAAAATAAATAGGATGGTTGGCGCGATAATGAGCTGCCGCGTTGAATAGCAGTACAGTGGTAGTAAGTACGATAGGGGTGTCCTGTCGGTGTTTACGTAAATGTCCTCATCCTGTATATAGTGATATAGTGGAAGTACATAGGCCACAGACACGATTTCGTGTTTGGATCAGGGGTTGGGCAAGCGTTGGTCGCCATGGCGACAAGCAACCCCCAGGACCCTCGACGTTCGTTGCTGGGGTTGGTTCAAAGGGTGGCTAGGGCGACTAGTACAGGTTAGGTTAGGCTCGTTGAATGTCACACGAAGCAGGGGACAAGGACGTATCTACTACTTCGGCGGGGTGCCAGCAGGCCAAGATGGCCGCCTCGACACCATCATGTCAATAACACTCTGCAACCCTCCGGCATCCTACGCACGCTGAAACCCTCCATTTTCGTTTTTCCTTCTTGCAGGCACATAATTAACGTCGGTACTTCGGCACCGAAGCGCACCGCGCCCAGAGTACCGAACCGAACCATATAACCCGACGCAAAAGGACCACCACCCTAGCTCCCGCGCGACCGCGTTATTTAAGCGTCTTCGTAAACTTCGTTAGCCGCATTCCCTGCCGTTAACTTCGTTATGCCTACTTAAGCGTTTTACGAATTCGCGTAAATGCAAAAGCACTTGCTGTATATAACAATACTACAATTTCATGGAGGGTCTACATGAAACGTTTTAGCCCTGAATGGAATTGGGAGACAAAAAATATTGGGTTTCAAAAGCCAAACTTACTGTTACAATAGGGGACGTTAATAGGGACGTTTGATATTCTGAAAAAAAATCGTGATATGCAGGGTCACTCATTCACTTAAGTCACTTTTTTAAAAGCAAAAAGTCAATTTAGTCTACCAATAAGGGACCCATAATAATACTCATTGTTACTTGAACTTATTAATCACAAAAAGGTACAAAATAATTTCATATTCATTATATACCACGGTGTGTCTGAAAGAACTTTAAATGGGGGTTGACAAGAGAGGTCTTATATTATTTTTGGGTTTCGTTCTAAAATGCTTAAGAAACAATTACAAAAAAAAACTTAAAATCATTCTTAGAGCAGTCTTTATTTGTGCATTTTTTAAGGTCAATTTTTAAAGTAATTTGAACAAAATGTATTTATGTTTGAAATGAGTTATGTTTAAAGTACAACAATTATATTTGATATACTTTTTAATATAAATAATGTATAATAAGTGTATTTTTACGCAATTTTTAATGTACTATTATATTCTAGTACACACATATTAACCCTCATCACTTACATGGGACGAGGATGACACCAACATCAACTCCAGACTCAAATTTGAATTGGATTTTGAGAAATTTATTATACATATCAAAATAAGTTTCATAAAAAAAAATTATCAGAATCGAATTTCTATGTATTAAATAGCGTCTGTGAATGTTGTCAAGTTGAAACCATGTATACAATCAACATGGCAACATTTCAAAAGTCAGCTCGGGTCAATTTTACCCCATGTGAGTCATATGTATTACTCACAGTAATAACAATTATCATTTTTGTACTTTAAACATAACTCATTTAGAAAATAAATCCTTTTTTCAAATTACTTTTAAAAAATCACATTAAAACAATAAAAAATAAAAAACTGCTCTAAGAATTATTTCAATTTTTCTTGAATATTGTTTCTGAAGCATTCTAGAACGAACCCCAAAAATAATATAAGACCTCTCTTTTCACTCCCATTTAAATATCGTTCAGGCTCACCGTGATACATTACTTAATACGGAAAAACTCAAATTCTACATGTAAAATTGAATTGAATCGAATCAGACTATTTAACACTCTTTAAATTTTTCTTTAATATGCACAATTGTAATCTTATTGCGTAATAATGAACGAAAATTGTGTTTCAACAAAAACTGAAAACAAGATTGTTTTCAATGTTTCCAAGGACTTATTAAACTCGTTGTGTTTAGTTTTCTTTTTTAATTTGAAGTTTACCTTATAAGATTCATTTTTGGCCAGACTTTAAATAGTTGTAGATTCTGAATAGGCCCTCAGTAAATAAAGCCGCTTTTTCTAATCTTCGTTCAAAAGTTTCCCCCACTACTTCGCCCATCGTAGAGTCGGGGAGAAACTGAAGAATAGGACCACGCGTGGAATTTGCGTTTTGATCTTAATTTATGATTTGAATTATAGTATAGTAATGAAAATTTCGATTTATTGTAATCAATTTCATTAATTTTTGTATTTAATTCTAAAACAAAATAGTATTCATACAATTTTCTTACATACTGCTAAGTACCTATTACAGATTAAAAATTGGATATTTTTCTTAAAATAAACATTTTACCTTGTTCATAATACAATAAGTATTGCATTTAGAGCAATACATGTAATGATCACTTGAATATCATTCTTTGAATATAATTCAAATTCTGTTTGTATTGTAAAATTTGTATTGTAAATTTTAGAGTACATTTTTCTTTATTATAAATTTATGTACAAATAAATAAAAAATTATATATTATATAATAAAATAATAAATAAAAAATAAGAAAAGAAAATTGATTTATAAATGTATTTATAATCATTTTGATTGTAAACTTCATTCTAAATTTGTATTGTAAAATTCTTTGTATTAATTATTTGTTTGTATTAAAAAGCTGATTTAGAACAATGCAATTTTTATTAGGTTGCCGCAATCTGCAGGTAAAATTCATCGGGCGCAAGTGGTCGTATTTTAAGATTGAACTGAGAATTTTTCGTGGCGATTTTGGGACCGCGGGGGTAACTCGTTTCTCGGAATTATATTCTCCTACAAGCCCGAGCGCAGTTTTATTCGGAGGTTGCACTGTAATGTGTAACTACTTAATTGTTTCCCTTTTTTTCGTACGAAAATTTGTGTATTTCATTATAGAAGATTGGGAAAAAGGCTACAACTGTGAAAAATCTGACTTAAAATAAAGCTTACGAAGTTTTAATATAAAAAAAACTAAAAATAACGTTTTTATAAATAAGACTTCTATGAAAGTGCTGAAAAATGGTTATGTGGATCTCTTGTTAAAACATAATTTTTGTAGGGAGGAGTGAAACAAAGGATTTTTTGGTCACCAAAGAGGAGTTGAAAGTTTTTAAGGTTTGAAAAATTAGGCACTCTTTTAAAGTATGGTGCAAAAATTATTGCAAATTTGTGTGTGTAAAATTTTTGATAATAAATTATTATCAATAAATTATTATGGGATCAGCAAGTTTTTTATTTTTATAATCGTTTTGGATAACTGTTTGAATTTTTCCCCTAACCTAATTTTAGTTTTAACGGTTGCCCATAGAATGCATGAAACGTTGTTGGTTGGGATTTTGTCAGTAAGCCGAAGAAAAATCTGAAATGCGTGGAAAATAGCTATCGAAGGTATGCACTCTCCCAAAAATTGACTTCTATTTTTATATGTATCGTATATAAAAACGATTGCACGTGAGTGTAGACAATTTAGTTGCAATCACATACAGACGGGATGAATTTTTAATCATTAGCTTTTTAGAAAAGTGTGGAAAACTAAAAGGAAAGAACATGCAGGCGCTATTTTGGTTAAACATTTTTTTTTTAAAGTAGCAATATTTTTTTCAAAAAATTCCTAAAATGTTAGGTTTAAATATTTATCAAGAATGCTGTTACAAAAGAGCATGATATCCATACTTTTCACATGATGCTTGTGTTATTTTTCCTGTTGCATCAATAAAAAGAAAGTAAAATAAATATAAAAAATTAGAACTAAAACGTGGTAAAAAATGACATCATTTACATTTTTTTTGGGGCACAATTTCCTCAAAAACAAGTATGTTTAAATGAAGATTTTGGTTATGTTACTTCTCAACGATAAGGACGAAACGATATAATAAAAAATTTCCGCAGCCTTTTAAATTGTTTCAAAAGCTTCTGGTAAAGATTCTGATTTTTGGCGGCATAAAATTATATTTAAGAAAAAACAATTTTTGATTAATTCAGAATTTTTTCAAATATCAAAAAAATTTACGTTTTCTTTGTATTCGGTTAATAGGACTTCGGGGTTTTTGTGGATATCGTCTCTTTCGATGATTTTCAACTCATCTCATTTTTATTTTTAAACAAATTTTCTAGTACAGCTTCGTCAAGAATTTTCACTTCTTTTTACCTAATTAATCGTCAGCATTTTTTGAAAAAATAAACATTTGATCTTCATAAACAAAGATCAAAAACAAATGTGACTTTTTTGTCGGAAAGGAACAGTGTTTCATGTTTCTATCTTAAAAGAAGGGTTATCCCTTTCAGATCGTTGAGGTTAGCAAGTGAAATTTGTATTTGGATTTTGAGAATATACCATCTGTTCTGACTATTTGTAATTCTTTTAATACCAATAAAATAAATGTTGTGTATTACAGTTTGGATATGTCTTTTACGCTTTTTCAGTTGGTCGTAAAGAATTCTATATTATAAAAAAAATACTTGAATATATGACCTTAAAAAATAAATTTGTCTTTTATGCACAGGAAACTATTTTGAAAATTGTTTAAGCTAGAAGCTAACTTTAGTTTTCCCCTTTAAGAATATTCCGATTTAAAAGTGAAATTTCATTTTTTATTGGTGAAACAAATATTTTAAAAAATAATAATATCCAAAACATTTATTTTTTATTTTTAACGATATTTTTTAAGATTAAAACAAAAACTACCCGTCCCTTAAAAAATAATTAATAACAAATTCGTAGCTCTTTTTTGGGTGAACAACTTTCATCTTTTCAGTTTTTTTGTTTTTTTGTAGCGTGTTCCATTTGTCCAAAAATTTAATTTCTATTCATTAATGTTTTATAATTAAAACAAAAAATACGCTTCCTATAAAAAAATGAACTTTTATTTATCAATTTATTTCGAATCTTGTGCTGTTTTCCCCAAAAAATAATTTTTTTATTTTCAGTGTTATTAATTTGTACGATTATAAGGAAAACTAGGCGTCCCGTCAAAAAATGATACATAACAAATTTGCATTTCTTTTTTGGACGAACAACTTTAGTATATTCATTTTTTTCATAGCTTGTGTCGTTTGTTCCAAATGTTTTCATTTAAAATGTTTTTTCTGAATAAATCAAAATCTACTTGGACTATGAAAAGTGAATTATTTGCAGATCTTTTTTGAGTGACCAATTTTAGTCTTTTAATATTGTTTCGTATGTTGCATAGTTTGACCGCAAAATGGTACTTTGTATTTTTCATTATTTTTATTGTTGTTAACACCAGAACCATTGGTCACAAAGTTTGTATTTTCGAATAGTTTTCATGATGATCTTGTAGGGCTTTCAAAAGCAACGTTTTTCTTCTCTTGACTTTCTTTCATATCGTGCGTTGTTTGGCTTACCCAGGCGGAATAGTGATATATAGTTTATATATAGTGTGATGTTTTATATATAATACTCTGTTGTTTTATACAAAAAATGTATAAAGCAAATGAATATTATATATAATACTTCACACTATATATAAACTATATACAACATTTCCGCCTGGGTAAGATTTTAATTTTTTTTTTAAATTTGGAAAATGCTATAACTTTGATAATCTTCTTTTTATTAAAAAAAAGACTCAAGGAGAAGGCCTTAGGTACACGCAAAAAGAGTGTACCTAAGGCCAATCTAATAGATTAATTCTTTCACAAGGTATTGTGCTCACAGGTATGCATGCACCCAAAAACACATGCATACATACATACATACGTACGTATATACATACAGAAATCCATTCAGACACATTCGTAAAAACCTTTTTTTTTGTGGGTTCAGAAGGTCTCAAAACGTAGAATTTTCAGAAAAGCTGGGGCAAGGGGGCAAATTTTACACAAATCTAGTACCTTCTCTGATGAGAATGTAAAAAAGTAAAATTTTCATATTGATTTTTGAAATTATAAAATTAATATTTAACTTTAGAATAATATAAAACACTAGAAATTATGAATTAATTAAATGAATAAGAAACAATTCGATATAGAAGAATATTCCGCGGATTTAATTTTACAGATGAGCGATCAAAAGACGCCGGATCCAACGCAATTAAAAGAAAGTCCGCGGTCAAAGTAAATTAACTGCAATTTCCTAAACAGGATCACGTTTCTGAATTAATTGGCACTTGATTTCTTCCCCTTTCACTGCAAACCACTCGAGATTTACTCCTGAGGATCAATCGGTGCTCGAGACCACCCTCGCGATAACAATCTCTGGCGAGTTTGGCTATGTACGTGAAAAGACTTTGTCCGTATATTGTCCAAACCTTTACTTTTTTGTTCTATTTTCTACAACTTGATCCGTTGGTCAATATAAGATAAGAAATTGCAGGTATGAAAGACCTCTCAAAGCATGTCTTGCAATTATTTCTGTTTTTTGGAGGGATAACAAAGGCAACCAATTTTTAATTAGTAGTATATAACTGAATTTTCATACTTAATAAAAAAAAATAGAATGATTTACCAATAGAATTACGAAAATTATTGTTATTTTTATTTATTTTTTCTCTAAATATTCAATTCAGATTAAAATCATATAAAGTACCCAGTTGATTATATTTAAAGCAATAGCATCAAAATTTAATTATTTTCGTTTTCAATGAATTTAATAAACAACGAATGCAGTACGAATTATGTCACTGAGGGTTGTACACAACATTTATAAAAAGAAACGATAATCAAATACAATAATGGTGAAGGCGATTTTACCATTCTATGCGTTTTGCTGGTAAAATTATCATGCAAAGGGAACATTATGATTGTCTCCAATGCCTGGAGGCTGCATATGTACATATGAACAGAACAGAACGGATACGAGCGAATCAGAGCGCGAATAATTGAATGTGAATATTGTTTTATCGGAAATGTTTTATAATCATGAACTTTTTAATCCTCTTAGTATCGGTTATTATTCTCTCTTGTTTACGGAAATAATTATTTCTGCTACATTCTGTACTTCGCGTCGTGCTTAACTTTGATGATCAAAGCTTCACGACTTAACAATATTATGCACCCAAACAGAGAAGTTTGAATGTTTCAATATACAATTTTACATTTAAAAGCTTCAATATAAAAATGTATGTCAATCACTTTCGATTTGACCATTTTTAACATCGAACGATTATCAGTAAAAATTCTCTTTTTGCAAACTTTGCAAATTGGAACGAATTTTGAGTTTAGTGTCTCTATTTAAAAATTCATTTAAGATTGAGATAAAATCAGTTCTCTAATGAATAAATTTATGAAACCGAAATCAGAGTATGAAAAAATTCACAGATCAAAATTAGATTTACAGATCAAAGTTAAATGTCGAATCCACCTCCTTTTCGACTCATTAGAGACAATTGCATAACAAAGAAAAACAAAGAGGGAGAAAAATGAAAGAGTCAACCAAAACCAACCTCTCACACTTTCCGTATTCTTTCTCCGTCTTTTTTTAACTACTAGGGACCAACATGTTTCGAATCCAATTTAGACTCCCTTATAAGGGATTATTAATAGGAAAGCTATACAATTTTAACCAATAAATAAAGAATTCGACAAAATAACTCTTTGTGTAGACATATATAGTTTTTATTTTGAGGTATTATGTGAATTTTAATTAGAATAAGTTTCAATTATTTATACCAGTAGAATAAGGAAAAACTAAGAGGTGGATCTTGGTTAACTCTTTCCCTTTCCTCCCTGTTTTTTCCTTTGTTATCAAATTCTGTCTAGCGAGCCGGAAAGGAGGGGATTTGGAGATATAATTTTGATTTGTGAATTCTTTCTTACACTGACTTCGATGCATAAAATTATTCATAAGAAAACAGATTTCATTGCAATCTTAAATGATACAAATGTGCAAACCTAAAAAAAAATTCGGTACATTCAAATTTTTACTCATTCGGTTTGAAAGATTTGGATTTTTTAAAAATAATAATAATAATGTAAGGGACACCAGTGCGAACTAAATAATTGGGGAAATATTAAAAATGTGTTTTATAATCAGCGTTTTTATCACTTTTTGTTCGCTTCCAAACTATCTAAAGATTAATTCCCTTAATTTTAATAGAAAATATATTTGACGTGTTTTTATGAGAAGCTTCCTGTACGAGATGAATAAACTATTTAAAGGCTAGTCTTGTGTGACGAAGTAATTCTTTTTTTGCTCTTAGGTTGTGAGCACAAATTAATAACAGCTACCAAATAAAAAACTTTGATATAAAAAAGCAAATTCATGCCTTTTACCAACATAAAGAAATAAAATAATTCGTAGTTTTTTGTCTGTGATTGTTGGTTGCAATGACTGTCATGACTGCTTGTAATACGACACAAGTTTGAGCTCGTGCAAGTTTTATAATATATTAAAAAATAATATATTGAAAAAAAATTATTAAACCTTTTTTATATAACTTTAACAAAGCTTTATGTTTGAAATTCTACCATTTCTAATGATAAACTGAAAGTATACTACTGATAAACATCATCATTTTAAATTGTTCAATTTAAAGCGCTTTCAGTTATAAATAATTTCGTATTAAAAACTTAAAATTGTACATTTTTAATCGTTCACTCAGAAGCCTTCCATCAGATATGATTTTCAAACTTTGAATTTCGAACAGCTTAATTTATATTATTTTCTAGTAGACTCTCAAATTTCATATGGGTAGTTGCCAAAATGGTATGAAATTTAAGTCCAGGCAGTTTTATGCATTTCCATGATTTCATAGATTTTTTAATAATACTACACGCAGAAAAAAGAACCTTACATTTTACTGAAAACCAAGTTAAATCTACCGATCTTCCTAGTACGTATATGGACAACATGACAATTCAGTAAACGTTACAGTTATAGGCAAATAAGTATGACTATCAATGATGGTTACTAGTACCGATTCTCAAGTGGTGTGGACCTGCGGATCAATAGATTTTACCGATCCAGTCGCTATTCTGTACAGTTTCTGGATGCTGCAATTACGAATTATCATGTCACTTTAACTAATAATATGAAGAGATCTAAATTATGTTATCGGCGTAGACTACCGTTAAGACAGCACTATAAATTGTGAAAAAGTATTGCTAAAAAATAATTAATAAATAAGCGCACGGTTATTTCTTATAAATATTTTCGGATATACTTATAATTAATCGTTATTTGTAAGTTATAAGGCTTATAATACAATTAAAATTTCGCACGCAATGGGGGGAATTCGAACGCATAATCCTAATCACGCAATTTAACAGTCTTAACCACTACACTAGTGTACGAGTTGCGATGTGTAAAATAATTTTGAAATGCATTTGTAACTGAGGATGGCGACCTCGGGAACGACTTCTGAATACGCAACCATGCCATCGCGACACACAACAAAAGTTCTAGCATTCACAAAATATCTATATTTTAGCTAAAACAGTCACGGAATAAAAACACGTCATGCTCCAATAGACTCTCAAGTGTACGCGATCTGTGAATAAGTTGTGCCATCCAAAATTGTATTATTTTTATAAAACCCCTTCCTTGCAAAGTGGGAATATGGAGTAATGTGACGTCTGTCACAGGAATGTCAAAAAGGAATATTTTTTAGGTGATGCAATCCATTCATTGCCGATTGCGTCGTGAATTCATCCGGTGCTCCGCGCGGATAGGTTGCGTTGCAACTTTAGGGGCGAGTTAAGTAAACCGATCGGATCGGTAGCATGTACCAATCTTTCAGTAATGTCCACTGCACTACTATTGTAATCTCGGTTCAGTGGATTTTACATGTCGTTTAGTATGTAATACGAAGGAAAAGAGGTTTATTTTGCTGAAGGATAACCGTTGAATTAACCGTAATTTCATTATGGCATTTACGAAATTCTAAGTGATTTTGACATTTTCACCCTCTTATTAAGAGCAGTTTATAATGTTGCGGTTACAAGAAACCCTTTACAATTCTTGATAAGTAAATATTACATTTCTTTTTTCTGCGTGTAGGATAAATTATTTACATAGAAATAGCTTATGGCAAAGTTTAAAAATTACATTTGCTTTTATTTCGAAATAAGAAACTAAAAAGTAGCTCAAATTTCCACTCGATCCCATATCCCAAATACAAAATGGTATATCAAAGTTGAGAAATTAACAATGAAAGGATTTTTTGAATGACTTATGCTTATACGAATCATTTGCATTAAGTTAAGGAATCTAAAAATAATCATTATATAAATTTTGCAAAATGTGCATCCTATTATTTTCGTGTCAACGAATTCGGTGACACTGTTCTTTAATGATTCTCAATAAAATAAGAATAAAATTAAAAATATAGATACACTGTCAAATAAATCACAAAATAAGTATTTCTTAGTATTTTTTAACATTTTTGCGTTCTGTTTTGTGTGTGTTAAATCGAGAGGAAATATTTCAGTTGGTTTTTTAAAATGCCATTAAAAAAATCGTAGTCCAAATTTTACAAAGTTTCGGCATTTACCCATACAAGTTTTCAATTGATAACGGTTCTATTTGAAGTATTTTCAATTAATATTCTACACCCAGAAAAAAATGTTTATTGAACACTGAAAAAAAGGATTACTGGTACCAAGTAAATTTTACAAGACTGAAGTAAGTGAAAGTCCTGTTTATTTTTTAAGGAATAAATATTTGAGGCTAATAAATGCGACCTGTTAGTCAAGGGAATCAAAGAAATATTAATTGAAGACAAAAAATATATATTTTACACCAAATGCATGACTCATTGTTCTGAGTGAATGTGCCATGAATTGGAATAATGAATATTTCTTTGAAATGCGGAAATGTAAATTGATTGAAAGAAACATATTTTAAGGTCAAACAAAAATTTTATAGGCTCAAAAAATTATCTACCCACTACAAATTTTTGAATATTTGAAGCACAAAAATATCTCCCTGATTCAAAACAAAAAATTTATTTAGCCTAGATCATGCGCGAGTGCAATAAAGTAGTTAGAACTTCAATTGTAGCACATATTTTCTTAAATAAGTTACTGGGTTTTTTTAGCTAAAATTATAATTACCATTGTTATTAATGTACATGTTTGATTTAAACAAATCACATAATTTAAAATCTTGATGATCGTGAAACAAAAAAATTCGATGAAAAATCCACCCCCAGCAGGAATTAAACTTGGTCCCATCGAGTGTGAAGTCCACAGCGTTAAGCACGACGCTACCACGACATGGAAATTCCAAGGCGGAAACCCGTAATTAAATCTCACCAGAAATACCAAAGAAATATTTGTTCAAAACAAAATCATGGATATTTAATTTAACCACATGTTTCTTTCATCCAGAGAAGTATTTAATTGAAACATATCACGCCAAATTATTAAATTTTTGACTTAAAAAAATAATTACTCCCTTGGAATAAATGTTTATTTGTTATGAATAATTTAATTCTAGCAATCAAATGAAATATTTTCTTCCACTGAAGAAGTAAATATGTATACACAATATCTTTTTCATATACATAAATGCTCCATTGCTATAAATGCATGAACTCTTCGTGACGAATAAATATATTTTTAATTTAATTAATATTATTTTGAATTAAAGTATTATTTCTTTGATTTAAATAAACCTAGTAAAATTATATCAAATAAAGCTAAAATGGTAATACATAATTCTATATTTGTACCGACTGTACTATACGGTAGCGAGACATGGACTTATCAAGAAAAAGATAAGAGTAAAATTAACGCAATTGATATGAGATTGATACGCATAATATGCGGGAAAACCCTGATGGACAAAGTAAGTAACAAGATAATTCTACAAGAATGTGGTGCAGAAGAGACGCTAGTAGACACATGGGAAAGAAATCGGTTAAGATGGTTCGGACAGGTTGAGAGAATGCCAAATGAACGACTAACGAAACAAGTTTATCAAGGTAAAATAAATGGCAGCGTGCCCAGAGGTAGACCGCGGAAAGAATGGTTAGAATGTGTGAATGAGACCCTAGTTAGAAGAGACATAAGAAGTCACAGACACACGAGAGTCTGCATGAAAAAATTCATGGACATAAAAGAAGCTAGAGAAGTATACCAGGAAAGGAAAGTATGGCGGCAAATAGTTAATAAAAAGAGTGTCAGTAGAGTGAATGACGCCTGAAACAAAAGACCTTGGCCACTAATGGACCCAAGTGGGGAACCTTACATAACGACTTCGTGAGGTTCTTAGCTTGGGGTGATTGCTAGAGAGATTGATCAGCAACCTGGGTCGGAGCAGTGTTGCGGAACGAACGTGTTATTTACTTAAATAGCACGAGAATTCTGGATCAATCTGAAAAATCTCTATCCCTTCCACATACTACTCATTTCCCCTACCGAGTTAGTCACGCCTACCCCGAAAGGGAAATGGCTTAATGGTGTAATAATAATAAAAACTCTTGATTCAAGTATGGACAAAATTATTGATTCAAATGCGTCCGAATCAGTTCAAAGAATCGAACGCTTTGCAGTGGCGCCAATCGTATTTGAAACAGGTCGGGTGGATATACTTCAGACACGCCCCCCCCCCCCCCCCCCACTGTTTGAGAAAAAATAATGTGATGAGCAAAAAAAACCAAGTGTGAAAAAACATTTATTTCCTCAGGCACTTGTGTAACAAATGAATTCTTGAAATACGTGAATAGCCCGCCAAAATTTCAAACATCAAATTAAAGATCTTTCTTCTAGCTTAATTTAAAAATAATTAATTGATAATAATTTTTCTATACAATAAACTTAGAAAAAGGTATAAGAGATGAAATTACATTGCAAATAATTAAAAATTAAAACTCATTAAAATTAATATTATAGGTTGAAAAATTATATATGGATTCGAGCACATGGCTGGCCTGATGAAAAGTTAGACTTTTTATTGGATTTATAAAAACTGCTTAGGCAAAATTTATTAATCAATCTTTTTCTACGATATATTTATTGTAATCGAAAAAATTAATCAGGATACGTTCTAGCATCGCTTATAATTGCCAATTTAAGAAAATGATTAGTTATTTAACTCTAATCTACTTTTTCTCCAAATGGAAATTTTTTTACCCGTTTAATTTATGCTGGCATACAGCAAAGGGATATATTAGAAGCATCCTTTTTTATACTTTTAAAAATTGAAAGATACTTACGAAATGGTGCTCTCATATGTAATATTCGCTAACCTGTTGATAAATATAGATTTAATCGTAAGAATTATGGATTTGTGCACGTTTTGTTTTATTTTACTTTCTTTACTTAATTATTTTCCCTTATTTTTCGTGCATTTTTAGTTAATCTATTTACACAATATATTATCCAATTTTCTATACATTTTGATTAAAGAAATTATTTTCTTCAATGTAAGAAATATGTATTTCCATAAAAAAAATACAGCCAAAGAATTAATTTCTTTAGATCAACAAAAAATATATGTGTGGGATAAATCAAAATTACTTCTGTTAAAGAATATTTTCTTTATGGTGAGTAATAAGATTCAAGTAAATGCATTTACTTGGTGCTATGAATGATTTTTTTCAGGGAATCAAAAAAAATTTCTTTAAATTAAAGAAATTCTAGTATTGATAGACAATCAAAGAAACATTTGTTTGATGTAAAGAGATTTTTTCTCTCTATGATTTAAAGAAATATTTCGTTAATTTAAACGGAAAATTTCTTGGAATTCAAACATTATTTCGTTCCTTTAAACCTAATATTTCTTTGAATTGAAGAAATATTTGATTGCTTCAAATAAAAAATTTATTTAAATCAATGAAATATAATTTTTATTTGACCTTTACATTTCTTTAAATGAAATAACTGTTTTGGTTTAAAAAAGAGAACAGGTTAGTTCAAAATAAATATACATTTTCTTTGAATCCAATAATTAATTATAAATGAATTAGCTTTCTCATGAAATAAATAATTGTATTGAATTTAGAGCTGTAATAATTCTAATTAAACACAAGCAACAGATTTTCGTTTTTGTTCACATGATAATATTTTTTCAATAATCGGATTCGACAACAACTCGAGAAACTTGCATGGTCTATTTGTTCACCCGAGGAAAAAAGTTTATTTTAATAGTTTTTGTGTGTAAATAAATTTTATTTTTTCCTAATTTACAATTATTCGCAAAAATTTAAGGTAAAAAGATAATTTATGATGAAATTGTGCACAGAAGTAATAAAAATTTACATTAAAGCGAGGTTAGGTTGTGCTGTATAAAAGCATCTATTTACACGGTAGAAAGCTGCTATGTTTTCTGCAAATCCCTGTAATGCAAGGAAATCGCGCATTTCTTTATCACACATTTTAGCGATTTAAATTATTACCAAGAGCCGTCCGCCTCCGCGTCTTCGCAAAAATTTGACAACACGTGTTCCAAAAGACGCGGTAACGTAAAATAACCAAACTTCTGTGCAATCTCGTGGCACATTGGTGATGTGGATTAAGAAAATCTTTATTAAATTCAAAGAAATACTTTGCTTATTTCAAATTACTGACTCTAAATAAATGATTTCTTTCATTGTTCCTAGAAATTTTTTTGAATCAGAAGAATTTTGTTTTAAATCAAACAAATAATTTCTTTAAATTAAAGAAACTACGTAACGCCATTTATTAAAATCAAATAAACTTTCCTTTAATATAAAAATATTTCTATGTTGAATCAGAAGAATCTAGTCAAAAAAAAGTTGTTTTTTTTTTAAATTTAATAAGAACTTTTTTCTGGGTGTATATAAGGTTTTGATTTAAATTTGAAAAACAAAATTATCCGCATTTGTAAAAAAGAACATTTTGAAGTTGAAAGCTTGTAGAATTTGTGATTTTGACGAACTTGCAGATTTGTAGGTACGAGGGTGGGGTGAAAAGTTTCCAGTCTGATAAGGAAAAACAACTATTTCTCATAACGGCGCTCTAATGCAGTGATGCCATTTTTATAGACCGATTCGTCAAGTCCCTCAAAATACTCATTTACAGCATCGATAATTTCCTCGTTGCTCTGAAATTTTTTCCACCGAGTCATTTTTTAAGGTTAGAGAACAGATGATAGTCGCTGGGGGCCAGATCTGGTGAATATGGTGGATGGGAGACACAATTCCAACTTCAATTCGTTGATTTTAGCCATCGTGACGACCAACCTATGGGGGGGGGGGGTGCG
Source organism: Belonocnema kinseyi (assembly GCF_010883055.1). Classification (NCBI taxonomy): domain Eukaryota; kingdom Metazoa; phylum Arthropoda; class Insecta; order Hymenoptera; family Cynipidae; genus Belonocnema; species Belonocnema kinseyi. Next base: position 63,340,672 of record NC_046659.1, read on the forward strand.
TTTTCAACCATTTTTGATCGACTATTAGCAAACGCGGCACCTACCTAGCACAGGGCTTCTCCATGCCCAAATGTTCGTGTAAAATATTTCGTGCACTCTCAATTGACATTCTAGTAGCCTCAGCTATCTTACTTACATTTAATCTGCGGTCGTCTATCACCATTTTATGAATTTTTTCGATCATTTCGAGAGATACGACCTCAACGGGGCGTCCTGAACGTGGTTCGTCAGAAGTACTCGTGCGACCTTTCTTAAATTCAGAAACCCACTGTTTAACCGTCGCATATGATCGAGAATAATTTTTCAGTGTGGGATTTATTTATTCTTTAATTTGAAATGATGTTAGGCCTTTTAAATAGATGTATTTAATGACCGCTCGCTTCTCTGATTTTTCCATTTTTTCACAAACAATCGAGGTGTATTATTCAGTAGGCTCTCAAATGTATACTAATAGAGCAATCGACTTCAAAATTGATATACAAGCTAGTGGGACATAATACTATAGAATACAAGCTAAAAACTAGACCTGCTGGCGCCATCTCAAGGTCAGGCCGGAAACTTTTCACCCCACCCTCGTACACTTTACAAATATTTCAATGCTGGAATTAGTATTTTGAACGTTTTAAACATAACAACTATATCACATAATAATTAAAATAAAATAATAATTAATAATACACTGGAACTTGTCATTAAGAACGGTTTCGGGCATGGATTGCAGTGGCCTTGATCGTAATTCCAGACTATCAAAAAGTAAGCATTCAAGGTCTCGTAAACCATTTATGTTGGATTTGGACGCATGTGAACAACTGAAGCAACTGACACGCTGAAGTGAGAGTATAGCCTTAATGCTTTTTGCCACGCATGACTTAGCAGTGCCTCTCCCTGTGTCCCACGGATCCTCTCATCACAAAACGGATGAGGAAATCAATTCGCGGGATATCGTAAATCCTGGCTTCTTAAATTCAAGTTTCGGTGTTGATTATTTTAAATAGAAACACTAACTATTTTAAGGATGAAAATCGAAGTTTTTCTAGTAGAAGGAATACACCTAAATTTGACTCATATTATTAAGAAAGCATGAAACGTGATATCTTTGTGGCAACAAAAGTTATAGGATCGTATACCAGAATTGTTTTGAATATTGAAAAGAGGAAAGGAGACAATTTTATTCGAAATTCCTCTATAGTAACCTTTTTTGTTTTTAATGCTGATAAGGGATTTCTCATTGTTTCGAAATTCATAAAAATTATTTAGATGTTCAAAATTAACAAACTGGCCATTGTTTTCTTGAAAATAAACAAAAAAATAAAGATTTTCTAACACGAAGTGTCTATGTGAACCGCAATAATTCAGATATTCATACTGAAATTGCAGTGCCGAAAAGGTTGAGCTATTCTTAACGAAATTTCGGCGCAAATAGGCATAGCATTGTAAAAATATTGCAATTCAATCAATTGAATTATATTTTAATTCAAGTACATTAATCTGAATTTACATGACACATCAAGGAGAATTCGATTGACATTAAGCGGAATTTTAAGACTTTAACTAACTGAAAAATTAATTCAAGGGGATTAAACGGCGAATTCATATCAATTCAAATAGCTTCAAGTGATTTATAGCTGAATATTAGATCAAATAAAATGAATTCTAGAGAATTCAATGTCTCCCAAAGGTATTTTCAAATGAATTTAACTCCACTGATTTTAATGAGTCAGCATTCATTATTTATCTGTATTAAATATTCAAAGTGCGGTGTATTTAAATAAAGTGAAAATGACATCAGGGTAAAATTATTTCATTTTTAGCTAATTTGTCTGAATTTTTCTCAAGCCTTGTGAATTCATGAGGGCATTAATTTTACTGATGTGAAAGTAGCGTTATATCAATATAGTGATTTATACCAGACGTCGAGGTAAATTGAAGCAAATCTAACTGAATTAAACGTCAATTCAAGCTTATTAAACGGAACTAGGTGTCAATTCAAGTTGATTCAACTTTATTCACGTGGTTTCAAGGAGAACTAAACTGAGGTTGAACTTAATTTTGTGTGGTTGACTGAAGGCAAAGAAATGCTGCAATAACTTTACAGTTGAATTTAATAGATCAATTGCAGCACACTTGAACCTCGAGTTAAGTACTTTTTGGGTTCTGAATTTCGACTTATAGCGGGGTCTCTCAACCTAGACAGTTAGGGCCGTGTGAACACTGATGCTAAACTTGCAAAATGTGACGCAACGTGAAGTCGTTATCGCTACTCTACTAAAGGCGCATCTTCCCTTTTCGGCCCCGTGACTCCTCTCATCTGAAACCGCGGTGCGGCCTCAATTCTCGGAAAACATAATGCGGGTTTACTTAACTCGCAGTCCGAGTGTACCTACTTTTTGTTGACATTCCTGTATTTATCTACTCTAAGGATAATCACTTTTAAATTCGTAAATATTTCCCTACAAAATTCATGTTCTCTGATATGAAATTCACACTGGTAAATCATTTTGAAATGGGGTTTTCGCATCTTCCGCATATCGATAAGGAAAAAAATGACGTTATTGCTCGGTAATGGGAAGAAGCAGCAGCTGCGCCGCGAGAGGCGGAGAAAGACAGGCATTGAGCGTAATGATTATTTGAGATGAATCAATTGCACCCTCGAATGTAATTTTGTAAATGGAAGCTTCTCATTGAGCGTTGACCAGCTGCTGCCCGCCAGCTATAAATAAACGTGGCCAATCGCATAAATGGCAATGCGCACCCGGGGACATAATTGCAGCAGCGATGACAACAGACCTTTAATTAGCATCAGTGTTGACGTTGGCAGACTAAAATACTGTAATAGCCCTTTATATACTGAAAGGAATAAAGTGTTTGTTTATTCAGCACTGGTCAGACCGGTCAGCGTGATCGACGTGAATCGAGTTCATTCATGTATCGATGCTCAAACGCAATGCTGAATGGTAATAAATCGAACCTGAGTACTGCTACGAAGAGAGTAAATAGGGTTGAAGGAGGTAAAAGAGAAGTTATGGGGAGGGAGATCATCAAGAAGAGGCAGACAAAAAAAACAGTTGTCGGTGACGATAATTGTGTCCTGAAAACGAGTTGAGTGATTCTCCTATCAGTTCGAGCACTTGCAAGTGCAAATAAAGTGTGTACTGTAAGAAGCGAATGAACTCTTTATTTTACTTGGAATATAATCTCAATGTGATATAAAATACATCAGAAGAGCGGGGAATTAAATTTTTTCATCGGAGTTTTTTAGAGTATTAATTATAAAGTCCGGATATGTGCACATAATTTCGAATTCGCTGGGAATAACATTTAATTTTTGTGTTATGTGATGTAATTTGATTCCATAGGAACAGGAAAACAACATATTTAAATGCCATCTCAGGGTGTGATGATTTAAAAATGATTTTACCCAGACTAGATTAATCAAATTTGACATAACTTTATAGTCTGCGTATGTCCATTGTTTTCTGCCACAATTGGACACTTGCAAGCATGTCCCTTTTGGAAAAGGATTTTATTTAAAAACTAATGGACTATTTTGTTTTTTGAGAATTTTACTTTAATAAACTTTAGAATCTCATTTAAAAGCTTTCAATTCAATCTGATATTTTTTACTAGCATTCATTAGCGTTAAATTATCGTGGTACAGATTTTAGTGTTTGTGTGTAATTAGACCTTTTTGCTAAGGTCAAAAAGTTATAGGGTTCTGAAGAACAACATCTTTTATTTTAACGTACAGATAAAGTTTATAAGTATGGTGTTTAATATTTCAAAAAATAAATTCTGCTGAACATTTTTAAAAAATATGTCTGTGGGAGCCTGATTTTGAAAAAATATTGCTGGTTAATTTTAGAAATTATTGGATTGCAAGACATAACAGATCAATTAA
>NC_046659.1:63344669-63351828 GCF_010883055.1 Belonocnema kinseyi
ATAATAATTTTTCCTATCACAATCCTGGGAATGCAGTTTAAGTAAACTTTAAACTATTTATTATTAATAAAGAATTAAAGTAGCGAAAAATAATCTTGATAGAATAATTAGCAATAAATTATACTAAAAATACGAATTTTCATCACATTTTGAAGTTTTGTAGGCAAATTTAATGGTAAATCATCAAAATAATGTTATTTTGTATTATTGATGTTAGAACACGTTTTCAAATATATTATTTTAAACAATTATAAAATTGTCATTTTTAATCTTCTTCGGAAAATATGATCCCAATGATTTTTTGAATGCCTTGCCACTTTTTGTTTTATCTGCTTACGCCGTTCTTAACTTTTTTCCCTCCGATGAAATATTTATTATTTTCAGAAAAAAGGCTTCAGTTTTATTGCTTTTGTAACCGCTCGCAGAGCTTAATCATCTTGTATGTCAGCAAACCAGAGATTTTATTGAGTTGATGACTGAAAGTTTTTATCCTATAAACTTAGTTACATACTTTTTCATTACAAATTTGATACGACGCCTCTATTCAATATAAATCTATGTACAACGCCGTGTATGACACTATTTCCTATGCTTATACACAGCGTATAGTCTCATACACGCCGCTGTTAGCAGATAGACTCATATTAAATGGAAGCGTCGAATATGTTCCAATAAATTAATAAATTTAACTCTCTATAGAGAAATCATATTGAATGAATGAAATATAGATCGAGTATTGCCTTCCAGAAAAATATGTCGAATTTTAATTTTCTCTTACGGCTTATCTTATCGTCAACGTAATCGAACTCTAAAAAATTTATGGCGAAAGAATTAAAGTTTAATTCCAACAACAAAAATCGTCTTCGTCAACATTTATGCCGAAATAGAACATTTAAGGTCGTATGTGTAGTTATTTGTAAGCTGGCGAAATATCAGGAGTATTTTTCTCTCCTGCATATAATCCAGCGATTATACTGTGGGCGAAATGAGTTTGGAAGAAGAAAATATGCCGGAAAAGTATACGCAACGTGACATTTAATTGCATTTGAACGAACAAATAATCAAAATGATCAAAGATAGCAATTGTACATATACATGAAATTAAACGAATTTAATTTAAATCGAAGGATGCAGCGTTTTTTAGACAGCAGCATGCTTAAGTAATGTTACGGTACTGTAACTGAAGGTACACTCAACTCTCGATATGAGACCTAATGGCCTCCACAGTTTCGTGAAAGGTCGAAACAGAGGATGCGCCATGTCAAACATGACAAAGAGCTCGAGGGGCGCACTCTCAAAACGTTAGTTGCATGAGATTGACTCCTGCGTCAAAATCCAACACAAACAATTCAGGCCGCCCTTGTCTGTTTACGTTATGAATTACCTTGTTTTAGAATCAAGGTCAAGACAAATCATGTTCGAAACCGGTCTTATATCGGGAGTTTAGTGTATAGTCAAATTGTCGTGGTTTTGAACCCTAAAATAATGTCTTCCATTTTCCTTGGATGTTAACTGCCACTTCAATTATCTATACGAATTGAATTATATTTTATATCAACCCCGAATTTAAACTATTTTCAATGATTTTGAATGTTGGCAAAGATATATTAGATCAATTCCATTTTAAATCAGGCATAGGCGTCTAGCTTAGAGTGTAAAAATGATCAAGGAAATAAAGGAACACGTATTTCACAGTTTGATAAAAAATTTATTTTTTATTTGTGACAATCATTCGAAGATTACCTCCTAATTATCCAAAATTGACAGCATTTTTTTCAAAATGCACAATTTTCCAAACAAGCATAGATATTAAAAATGTCCTTTATTTGTGCCCCGTGGGAATTCTTACTTTTTTAAATGATTAGAACAAAATTAAATAATGTATAAAAATTACAAGATGGCCGCAATATTATTTTAATTCTTGAATTTGGATTTTCTTGAAACCCCCACATTAAACTTTTTCCGAATAAGATAGTTTTATGTACTACGTATATCTCTTGAGCTTCATTCTTGGTAAACCACTGCATCGCATTAAAAAAAAATTTTTTTTTTTGATAAATTAAATTTTTCTTGTAAACAACAAAAGATATTTAAACAATCTTGATTTAAGAGTTTATACACACAAATAGCCTTATGAGGATTTAAATATTTTTGTAGCCAAACAAAAAAATATTCATTTTTTTTCTACAAAACGATGCAAATATCACAAAAGAGCAAGAAGTATTTTTGTAGAACTTTTGTAGATGCGCAAACTATAATTTAGCATTTTTGGTACCTTTCGTTGTTTCCGAGATAAATGCGAAAATTCGATGTAAAAAAAAATCAATGTGAAGCAGTGGTTTACCACGAGCGGAACTCAAGAGCTATGTATTAAATACTATTACATGTTTCTCAGAAAAGAAATAAAAATGTCTAAAAGTGAAGTTTTAGAGTCAGAAAAGTCCCTTCAAATTTATACACATTTTTATACTTACTGATCCCTGATAGGTAATCGAATATTTGACAGGCCACTGTGTTTAGAAAAATTTGTAAATTCCTTTAAAAATTGCTAGAGAACTTTTTCCGTTATTTAAGATCATTCTGCATATAAAATTACCCGAGAGAAAAATTTTGAAGTGTTGAGGAATCAAATTTAAAATGATATCAGGCAATTTTTTAAGACCAGCTGGCCGAAAAAATAAACGTTTATCTATCTAGAAGAAAAAATAGCTCACTTCGAAAAATCTTTTGAATACCTCAGAACGTTTCACTGACAGAATAGATTAGACAAAATTAACATCCCTAATTAATCAAAACTGAAAAAAACGCATTCTTCTCAAAGTTATTTTCGTATATTTAAAACTGTGATTTTACACATTTAAAGATTCTTTCTGTAAAATTTTATTCTTTTTTATCAGAGTTTACTGTTTGAAGATGTCAACTTTGCAGAAAATGACCGTAAATGTTACAGAAAATATCCATATAATTTGATAAAATTACTCAAAATTCGGTCAAACCTGGAGAAAATTCGGTAATATTTACATAAAAGCTATGCTGCCTGGCTATAGTAACTGAAAATCCTGTAAGTTTGCCAGTATTTTTTCTGCTTGCATGTCTAACAATTCTGTTGAATGCCTGATAAATTTTTACCGTAAGAAATACAATTTTCAATAAAATCAAGAGAAGCTTATAGAATTAGATAAATAAATTAGATAAAATTTTTGATTCTTTAAGATTTAAAAAAATTCGAATATATTTTTATGAGTAGCAGGTATTGAGCTGCTTAAAATATTTTTCAAAGCTATAGCAGAAAAAATCAATTTTAAATTATAATTACAGACCACGGTGGGTAATTATGAATCAAGGCTAATAACTGTTCCGTTGTAATTCTTTTTTCTTATGTAATTTTACTGCAAATCCTAATAATATTTTTGATAAATATTTAGAAATTTTTATCACAACAACACAAAGAAATGATAAAGTTATACGGCAGAAATTTTGATCCATAGCTCCCCTGATTGGCATACCTATATACCTATATGAAAATCCTTTAATAATTTCTTTCTTATAGCTTATTTTCGTAAAAAGTGGTACCTTTTAAAGCGTGAAATAAAGTAACCTTTTTACCCTATTTTTTATCTCATAGGGACTGTGAGACCTTATTAGTTTCTAACCTTGTATTAATTAAGGTTTAGAGAATTGATCATGACATGATTAAATGTTCAAATTTTCTTTTCTATACAAAAATCAAAAAGCAAGATAATTCTCTCCAGTGTCTTTTTTTTCCTCAAGATTCAACCCGCATTGCATCTGGCACAACCATAACTTCGCTTCGGGCGGGTTCACGGATGGACCATAAGTACCCCATCTATATAAGCTTGTATCCGTACTTACTGTATTATGTATATTGCCACCGTCATGTGTGGTGTGTACATATGGTTGCTGCATATTTTCGTATTTGCATTTGCACGCACGTGTGACGCTTTTACTATGCGACGTATTTACACGCATGCAATAGAGAAGGTGGATCTAGTGCACGTGTGGGATACAGAAATGGATGTAGGGATGGTTTCGGCATTAGGGGATTCCTCATCGATGGCGGGACGAGCAGGGGGTCGGATTGGCGGAGGCGTGAGGAGCAAGAGGAAGTGAGATAGAGTCCAATATCTCATTCCATGAGGAACTAAGATAGAAATAGGGGACGGAGCCAATCAGACTGTGCGGACTTCGAGGGTGTCGTTGCCTGGCAACCCTATACACCCAACACCCGAGGGGAGAGTTTTCTCTCTCAGGGGGTCTCATCCGTAAATACAGTCCGCATCGAAAGTTATCGCACCCTTGAGAGCTCGCTTTGATCACTTCCCTTCTCAGATTTTCGAAAAAGCCACTAAGAATTTATGTAAAAATGGGGTTGGCAAAATAAGGCTTTTCAGAATTTTCAGTGATAAAAGGTTTATCGGTAGAATGGTTGGCCACCTCTCAATGATTGGCCACCCCTCAATGATTGACCACCTTGTTCAAATATGCTTAATTAGAAAATTATTTACTATTTTTGTAATAGTTACGACGGGCTTGATTACAAAATTTTTGATTTTAAATAAATTTGGTCAATACACGCGAAATGTCCTTACAGTCGATAAGTAAGTGCCCAGTGGCCATGCTATTTGAATTGCACAAATGAGCAATATCTTTGCAAAAAATCATTCGAAATTGTTCATAATCTTTATAAACCATGCAAATAATTGTTTGTTATTTTGCCTTGCGAATAATTAACGGAAATAATGAAAACCAATTTTTAATCGTGCAGTTTCGAGGCCAAACAGTGTGCTTGCAAAATCAGAAATCTGTAAGTTGATGCAGCAAGTTACTATATTTTCCCACATTTCGGAGGCCAATAATTAAATATTTGCCTATAACTATTATTTAAAAATTACCAAACTAAAAAAATTGCGAATTCGGAAATATGTAGGCTTCCGCGAGCATTAAAGACACTTTAGCGAGCAATTGTGAAACGTTGAATATTTGTTTGAAATTACGCTACGTACTCGCTCAGTACTCTAAAATCATCGAGCAAACTCAGTTTGACAGAGCACAGAGGGAGATTTAGGATTTCGCGAAAGCCTCTTTAATGCTCGCGGAAGACTACTTATTTCCGAATTCGCAATTTTCAAGCGTTTTCGAGGAAAAACGAGGACTGAAAAGCTCTCTCCAACCTCGCACAGAACTCTATATTTCGTGACAGAGCATGCAGGGAGGATTGCCGAGTATTAGGATTTCCCCCCGGGTTTCTCTTTAAATTGAGCCTACAACATAATGTAGGAAGTATTTTCATTGTGTAAATATGTAGATTATTGTTGAAAAATTTGAACATACCCTTAAAAGTTTCAGATGTAAGTTTTAAATAAAAAAGTTTAATTACATATGAAAAGCGACGAGTAAAGCAAGAAAATTTGGTTCACAAGAACCTAGAGCCCTCAAGTTTCGGCTCTCGGAGCTATTCGACATTTGTAAAATTTTTGGAAACAAAGAAACAAATTTGATATTTCTTCAAAATCTCTGAATCAATAAATGATTTGTAGGCTCGAAATTGTGTATTAGGTCGTAGATCTACTAAATATAAAAGGAGGTACTTATACTTCAATTTTACCTGCAAGAAAATATAGAATAATTAGTTTAAATGTGTTTGTAAAATAATACATGCCTTAAGGAAATGTTAACATATCTTTAAATAACAGAAATAAACTCGAGATCAATCTAAAACAGTGAGCGGACATCTGATCTACGTAACTAATTTATTAAATATTAAAGATAACAGTTATAAAAAAATTGTTCAAACGGATTCCTGACCTAATCGTTTTCAGGCTGCATCGTACTCCAAAATTTAAGAATATTTCTAACTAAGAAATAAAAAACTAAAGAAAGGTATGCCTAAGGAAACTACTCTATCTAAAAAAAATAATGAATGAAAATAGAACGTACTGTCGATTGGTTTTTTAAATAATAACAAAATGAAAAGAGGTAGTATCAGGGTAGGTGAAAAAAAACATAATGATGGAAATCAAGATTGAAACTGGTCTGGATTGATGAATGCCTTCAACTGGCGCGTGAGCAAAGAATTTGCTTTAGAAAATTCTTATTTCCATAGCTTTTATGTTTTCCTGTGTGTTAACGATTTAAATTGTTTTTAGAGTTCTTATCAAACGTCTCCAAATGTTTACAGATTTTTAGCTAACGTTCTCTAGACAAAAAACGTGTTTAATTTTCGTCTCTTTAAAATAACACAACAACTATTTTAAAATCTATAAGAATGACCAAAGAATTTTATCAGGCATTTGATGGTTTCTCAATGGTAAGAATGCGTTAGAAAAATATTTGATTAGCCTGGGAAATTAAAAATGTTAACAATTTTTGTACAATTTATTGTGTTTACATTTATGATTTTCCGCACTTTACCAATGTTTTCTGATGCATGTAGATTTTTAATTTGTGTTTTGAAAACAGGGGTACACACGAGAATGTACGTATAAAATCTACGAAAATGAGAATTCTTTGAAGCACATTTTGCTAACGTGCAAGTTGACAGCGGTCATTAATCCATACCAAATTAATTATACTTTTTTCAGGCATAGTAAAGAATATTTGGTTAAAGTTTTAATAGAGAATATATCTCTCAAATTAATAGGGAGAAGTGCTTTCAAATATAAGTCTCTGAATACGTCTTGGTTTGATCCGTAATTTGAGATGATTTATGAACAACATATAAATAAATGTCTGTACATGTCTTTACATATAAATAAGGGAGCATTCACATATGATGTCACGCTTTATTTCAAGTTTTTTCAACCCCCCGTAACCCTTGTCATGCTCAGTCACGAATTAACGAGCCCCCACCTATAATATTACGTCACGTTCTTTCGACCTCCCCCCTTCACATTTTTTAAAATAATTATAAAATACTTTTCGGATTCTTCTGAAATATTAGAATCAAACGTCACAAGAACATAATAAAAAATATAAACCTGATTATTAACAGTTTTTTTTTATTCTTCTCAAAGAACATATCAAACAGCTTGGATATATATGGACTTAATACTTTTTAGGTTTTTAATTACAAACAATAAAACCCTCCGTGACATCACGCGCAGAATGACTTATCCCCCCATATGTCACGATTTGTCAC
>NC_046659.1:63351838-63355276 GCF_010883055.1 Belonocnema kinseyi
CCTAGGTGCGTGACATCATAGTGAACGCTCCCTAATGATATGGAAAAAAATATATATATATATAAATTATAGTATTTTTCATTATATTTACCAATACACTTGTACTCATCTTTTAAATCTGCATGATTTTCATATGCCACAATTTTCTCTAATATCAAACAGGTAAATATGTGGGACAGAATACGTCAAGTGTTCCCACCTAAAAATTTGTTTGTTGTTTGAATCTTGACTGAAATATAGTCCTAGTAGATCTGCATTAATCCACCATACCATAGGTTAAAATATCACCATTTTTCAATATACAGGGGCCTGAAATGTTCACTTTTTCAAGTGTTTCTTCACCTTTACGTTAGTGAAACTTCTTTTAGGATGATCCGATTGGACTTTTATTGTAGGGTTTTGGAAATCTCTTTTTATATACTTTAAGACTATTATAATGAGTTATTTTTAAACCAAATTTTTTTATTTGAAAATCAAGGTTGAAATTGATTTTTCAAAAAAGCCACAATTAAAAAAAATTTCTTTTATAAAAAATAGTTTTTTTATACTCTTTGAATTCATATAGAATAAAAATTTGAGCGCAATTTTTTTCTTGGTCAAATTTTGATTTTTACGATCATTCTGAATCAAATAAAAGGTTTTCGATGAAATATGAAATGTAATTTCTATATTTCTGTACAGTAAATCTTCTCAAAAAATTTGAATATAATTTTAGCGCACATTAGACCTGACTGTTTTCATGTCCGGGCGCTGCGGAAGTTTATCTTGATACCGTCGAGAGTACGAACCTAAATTTGACCAAGAAAAAAGTTTGGCCCACATTTATTCTATTTATTCTATTTCAATTTTGGTTTTCACAAAAAAATTTTTTAAAATTTTTAGTATATAGTTATAATATCATTAAAGTACATGCAAAGGGATTCCCAAAACACTATAATAAATGTCTAATCTGATCATCCTAAAAGAAGTTATACTAACGTGAAGGTGAAGAAACGCGTGAAAATTTCAGGCCCATCTATATTGACAACTGTTTCAAGTTTCAAGCCAATTTACAACCCGATCCAAAAAAACATAATTTTAGGTAGGTACACTTTACGTATTCTGCCCCATATATTGAGCACGCAGTAAATAATTAATAATTAAAAGATGAATACGATTGTTACGGAAAATCTGATGAAAAAATGTTATTTTGTGTATTTTCCATATTTTTGGTCATTTTTTGAGATTACTGTGGATTTTAAATCACAGCAAATTATATAACAAACTAAGACGAATTCATAGACTAACATTCAAAATCACAGTCTTGAGCTCAGTTATTTACTTTTTTTTAATCATGAAAGGATTTTTCCTTTCAAATATGTTCTTTTTTTTGTGTGAAATATTTTTTGCATCACCTTTTTATTTAAAAACTCATTTTTGGCTGATTTCGAAAAGCTAATTTTTAAAATTATTTTATTTTTATTTTTGAAGATACTTTTTTCTTTAGATAGGTATGTACTTTTTTATACTTTCCTTAATTCAGCTAAAAACTTATTTGCAGAACTTCTAAAATGTATTCACAAAAATGAAAATTTATTTAAAGTAAACTCAGATTGCAAATCCATTAAAATTACTCAAATAGTAATATTTTTAAGTTTGAAGAAATATTGAATTGCAGAGTTAATTTTTGTAGTCTAATCTAAGGAATACTCTTATTTCGGCTTCGCACTGTCTCAGGAATTTACTATGGAAAAACAGTTAAGCTGGAAATCTTCATTTCTACTTTATAATATATTAATTCTCCAAGGAAAAGTAATGGAGTCCATGAGAAAGCGATGACATAAAATTACTATAAAGATTGCTCAGTTGACTCGAATGAAATATTTTGAGTTGTTTCTCCCAATTCATTTTTTCCTAGGAGTTAAAAATTGCGTTGCTATTTAGAATCTGAGAACTAACAAACACTGATCTCTGATCCAGAAAAGTTGAGGGTCTTCACCAGTGGCATTGCACATTTTTCTGTTCCTTTTAAAAAATTGTCCCAACAATGGTTTGTAACTCTTGCCTAAAAGCGGATTACAGGGAATGGCTTTAAAAAGTTCTATCCCTATTAAGTATATACGCATTGTACAGGATCATTTCGGGTTTTCTGACTCTGAAATTCGTACAAACGGCTTAAAGCAGGTTGTCCTTCGGCTTCTTCTCCTTTCAACCAAGCGATTAGCCTCGTCCTGCTTCCTCACCGGATTAAACCATTCTATTGATGTCATTCAATGTACTTACTTCCTTTCATGCTGTAGCGAAATGTTTTGACGTGCCCACCACTTTACTCCATAAAAATATATACGTTTTACTTCTTTATTCCTATTCATTGTAATTTATTTCTCATATTTTCATTTTTTCATTATTATTTTAATACAATAGTTGTAACAATGCTAAATATTATTTAGGAATTTTGTTTTCATTCACGTTCTGACACAATTCTGATCTGATTTTTCCAGGCGGATTAAATCCAATGAGAATGAATGTTAACAAAAAAGACGACGATTTCTACTACAAAGGTATGTTTAATCTAGTTTACCCCAACTGTATTAATGAAATGCTATATTTTTTCAGAAAATGAGCTAATTATAATCAGTTTCTGACTCTTCTCGTTCATTACAAAAATTAATAGGTTGGAGTGATAATGTTAAAATTAATCGAATCGCTTGAGCTGAGAGGAAAATAATTGTTAGTTGGCACCCGAAAAATGTGAGAAAAAGAATATTTGAAATCGGTTAATATGTTCTGCTGTACTTTTGATTTGAAAATTCAAATTTTTGAAAATTGAAAACAGATTCCCCTCAGTTCAAAATCTTTAGCGAATTTTGAGAGGAAGAATTTACTCGCTTATTACCCCGTACACTGCAAGCGTAAAAACGCTTAATAATTCATAATGAAGCCTAATAGCGAGTAGTATTTTCGTTTACATGCGCTGTATTTTTGTTAAAATTTTTGCACACTTGATTCTCCGCATCAAATTTTGAAGGAAATAAAATTTTTAAGGAAATCAAACTTATCATTTTTTCAATTTAATTTTTTCTGCAACAATATATCAAAAATGAGGTGACAAATTTAGCAATTTCAACAATATTATTTTCGATCTAAAATAAATTTGTAGCAAACTCGATATTGATCAGAATTCATGTATATGTACTTAAGAAGCATAAATAATTAGTATAAAATATATGTAAATATATAATATGCGTCATACTTTGTATTAGATTTGATTTTTAAACAAGCAATATACCAGGTGTATACATATGAAACCGGTATTGCCATTTAGCGGCCAGTAGGCACACTTGTAGGCACTGTCGAAACGTACCATTTGTGCTAATTGGCGTATTGTCATCTGTCAACAATATCCAATACCAAACATTTCAAGTTTCATATGACATCGTGATTTTTTTCGCTCTTGAA
>NC_046659.1:63355376-63370474 GCF_010883055.1 Belonocnema kinseyi
GCGCATACTTTGAATAAAATATTTGTTATCATTCTCTTGAAATAAATGTGTTTTTTTCTTGAAAAAATACCGGTTTCATATGTATACACCTGGTATTTAATTGAGCGTGTGGATTCCATAACGTCCTCAGCGCTCGGACTCGCTCTCCCAGTACGCTGTGCATTGCGGAAACTGGGAAAAATTTCAGAAAATTACCAACTTCGGAAATTCACTGGGGCGAAAAATATGACTATATGCGGTTCGACGAACCGCACAACTTTTATGAAGAAATTTTCTAAATCAAATTGATAGTTTTTCTACTAAAAATTAAAAACCGGAAATTTTCATTGTACCGAACTCAATTACTTTTTAAACTAAACTCGCGAAAACTCGGCTTCTTTTCAATGAAATGATCTCGTTTTTTTTTCTCCGAATAGAAAAACCCCTTCTGATGCCAATTATGTTTTAAAAGTAGATTTAATTTTTATATTTCTGGCGTAAAAATTATTGCAAATCATTACTGTCAGGAATCGTTTCCTCAGATTTTGACGGATAAAAGTCTTCAAGTAAGTTTCGCGGACAAACAACTTCCAGTGGCAAAGTTGTTCCTTGATGCTTAAGGAAAACTTTGACCAAATTTTAGCTAAATCGTTCTTTTTGTTTAAGAGATGTAAGCGATTTTTTATTGCCGCGCGCGCACTCGACTCGTTCATAATCGCCCACAGGTCGTATTTTTTTAACGATTTCAAACTTTTTTTTTAGAAATTTTCAGCAATAAATTTTTAAGAGAATTTTGGTTTGAGATTCTTAATTTATTGTCACTGAGCAACGATATATAAACAACTAAAGTGAAAAATTGGCCATATCAGCTTTGTGAATTTGTAGCACAAGAAAAAATACAGAAAAAGACTTACCGTCAGCTGGAAGTATTGAAAGTCAACATTTCTCTTCACAGTGAGCTATAGAATATGAATAAATTATTATTTTCAACATGTCACCTTCATAAGTCTGTTTTATCGTGTCCTGAAAAACTTCGTAACTGAACAAATGAGTTTTGCTATTTTTGGGTGCTAATTAGTATTTTTTAGGTTTTTTAAATGCAAATTGTTGATAATATATGAAATAATACTTTATACTCATAATTAGATGCTTACGAAAATTTTTTAAACAATTTATCATTATTTTCAAAACTTTTCTCTTAGAATAGAGATGGAAAGTTGCGGTTTTTTCAAAACTGTTCCACTTTTGGTGCCATTTTCAATTAAACTTAGGCGATACTTAATTATTTTTAACGTAAATAATGTTTTAAACAATTTAATATTATTGTTAATAATATTCAATTTCAATAATGCTAGAAAGTTGAGGTTTTATCTGAAATTTTTAACTGTTTGTCCAATTTACAATTGGAGTGAGGTGGATAATTAATTAATGTTGAGAAATAATATTTGTAAATAACTTAATATTATTGCTAATGATACCTAATTTGAGTAATGCTAGAAAGTTGCGGGTTTTTCTGAAATTTTCAACTTTTTATCCGTTTTTCACTTAGTATGGTAATAATCAATGTAAATTAAACAACAATAGTTCTATAATTAATTTATTATTGTTTATAACTGTCTTCTCTTATGCAAGTGAAGAAATGTGCTGGTTTCTTCTTAAATATTCAACTTTTCTCTGCTCTTTTTATATAAATATATAATGTAAATATATAAATATTCTTGAAAAAATTAACAAAAAATTAAAGATTATACATATTATTATTATTGTTTGTAACTATCTTCTCTTAGATTAGTGCAAGAAAATTGTTGTTTTTTAAATGTTCAATTTTGCTTTGCCTTTTTATTTATGAAAAAGTAATGAAAAAAAAACCTGATAAAGAATCATATTTAAAACGATCTTTGTTTTCTGTGTATATTTTTTTCAAAAATAAAACGGATATTTGAAATATATGCTTAAAATTTTCTACACGGATCCCAGGGATGATCCGAAATAGAAGAAGATGGGGGCTGATAATGAGATATGTGCAATACCAAATTTTTCCATTACGCTTTGTCAAAAACTGCTTATTATAATTCAAAACGAAACTTTCGCAATTCATTTACAGACCTAGTCCTCCCACCTTCTAAGAGAAAATTTCTGAAAACAATGATAAATTGTTTAAACAATTTTTGTAAGCATCTTATTGTGAATATGAAGTAGTATTTCATATATTAGCAACAATTTGTATTTTAAAAACCTAAAAAATACTAATTAGCACCCAAAAATCGCAAAACTCATTTTTTCAGTTATGGAGTTTTTTCAGGACGCTATAAAACAGACTTATGGGGGTGACACGTTGAAAATAATACTTTATTCTTATTCCATAGCTCACTTTGAAGAGAAATGTTGACTTTCAATATTTTCAGCTGATGGAAAGTCTTTTTATTTATTTTTTCTTGAGCTACAAATTCACAAAGCTGAAATGGCCAATTTTTTCACTTTACTTGTTTATATATTGTTTCTCAGTGACAAAAAATTAAAAATCCCAAACCAAAATTCTCTTAAAAATTGAATGCTGAACATTTCTAAAAAAAACTTTGAAATCGTTCAAAAAATACGACCTGTGGGTGATTATGAACAGTAAATTCCTATTCCAGATAGCAATAAAATATCGCAATAGCAATAAAAAATCGCTTACATCACTTCAACAAAAAGAACGATTTAGCTCAAATTTGGTCAAAGTTTTCCTTAAGCATCAAGGAACAACTTTGCCACTGGAAGATGTCGTCTGTCCGCGAAACTTACCTGAAGACTTGTGTCTGTCAAAATCTGAGGAAACAATTCCTGAAAGTAATGGTTTGCATTAATTTTTATGTTGCAAATATAAAAAAGAAATCTACTTTTAAAACATAATTGGAATCAGAAGGGGGTTTTCTATTTGGAGAAAAAATCGAGATCATGTCGTCGAATAGAAGCCGAGTTTTCGCGAGGTTAGTTTAAAAAGTCATTGATTTTGGTACAATGAAAATTTCCGGCTTTTAATTTTTAGCGAAAACAACTATAAATTTAATGAAAAAATTTTCTCCATGAAAGTTGTGTGGCTCGTCCAGCCGGATATATTCGTATTTTTTGCGCAGTGAATTTCCGAAGTTGGTAATTTTCGGACATGTTTCCTCGTTTACACAAGGCACAGCCCAAGTGCGAAGCCACATACGGCCCAACATTGGCCCATAGTCGGCAAAAATATTGCCGAAGCTCGGCTGCCATTATTGCGCCAATGACGGAATTATAACTAGGACCTGCACTTGGCAGTCAAGGTTTGGCTGCCATTGTCGGCCCAACACTGGCTACGGTCTGAGGATATGACAAAAAAGATATTTAAAAAATAAATGTTAATTGATTGCGAGTACTTTAAATATAAATATTAATAATCCTGTTTAGACTGAATACATATATTACATTTTGAACATTATAATATTACAAATAAAATTTCTAACGCTACGGGGTATCGAACCTACATCTTTATACCTAAATCTGACTAGCTGTCGGACGTGCTAACCACTCCGCTAAACCGACAAGTTGAAACTATATGAAAAAGTCATCCTCATAAGCTGCAATTCAGAAAAGTTAAAGCACAAAATTTTAAGCTCTCTTTTTCTAATTATTTATTATTATGCGACGAAATGTTAACAGGAATATCAATACAATAATTTAAATCGATTACAATTTTTCTTCGCGTAATATTTCATTTTTTTCCATTGTAGCCTGCTTTACAACTTTTTGCAATGGCAGGAAATGTAATTTTTCATAAACATTACAAATTTTTTAATGGCAGAACTTAACAAATTTCATCGTAAACTTTGACAATTTTTCAATTATTTTTTCTTCATCTTTCGTGTAAGATTTATTTATTAGGTGCTAAAACGGAGACTTGGCGGGACAAACTGCCGATTCTGGGTCAAGCATCGGTGGAGAATCGGCAAATATAAATAGCCTATATAGACTGCCAGCACTGGCTCAACATTGGGCCGATTTAAATAAAAAATGGTTTTCCGTGGTAAAAGTGACACTTGGCCCAGTAATGTGCCGTCACTGGGCCAGACTTTGGCTGATCCTCGTGAAACATGGTTCCCCGTACGAAAAGTGATATTTGGCGCAATAAAGTGCCGATACTGGGCGAAGCATCGGTGGAGGATCGGCAAATATAAACAGCCAATATAGGCTGCCAGCACTGGCTCAACACTGAGCCGATTAAAATGCCGATATTGGCCCAATAACTTTAGCCGACCTTTGCCTGCCAAAAGTGGACCAACCAAATTGGGAGGGCGAGTACGAGCGCTAAGGACGTTCTGGAATTCACACGCTCAATTGTTCAATTTGAAAGTTACCTAAGGAAAGTTTATTCGTGGAAATTTTCGTTTTTTTCAATAAGTTCTGTTGAAAGCAAGTTAATACTGATTTGTTATCATGACTCTCAGATAATTATTAAATTCATGATAATTATAAATAATTCATTAAATAAATATACAGCTGTAAACGTTTTTCACTTGAGTTTTTTTAGTGCTTTTACTCTAACCATATATTTAATCTACGTATTAATAAACGTTTTATGTAGTTACAGCGAAAAATGGCGTTTAAACTTTTATGCGCAGTCTTGATAAAAATATTTCGCATGATGCTTTATTTAAAAGTTCTAATTGTAGCAATGTTAATATTATTTATGACTAGTCGTTTGAGTTTAACTGTTGTTTGAATTCTACAATAACTGATTCTAAATTAAAAAATAATTGTTTAATTATAATTATAATCAGGATTATTATTATACCATTAAGCTATGTTCTTGTCTCACAAAGTCATCATCTGAAGCTCCCTACTCGGGCCTATTAGTATTAAGGTCTTGTGTTTCAGGTCTCATTAACTTCACTGACACTCTTCCTCATGCATTTCTGATAAAATATATGTCGTCACACTTTCCTGTCCTCTCTAGCTTCCTTCAAGTCCATGCATTTTCTCATGCAAGCTCTTGTGTTTCTGTGGCTTCTTATGTCTCTTGGAATTAGGGTCTCATTCTGGGCCATTTACTTTACCTTGACACACTTGTTTCGTCAGCCGTTTATCTCGCATTCTCTCAATATTTCCATATGAACGAAATTCTTTCGCATATGTCTACTAGTGTCTCCTCTGGACTACAATTATTCCGGATTATCTCATTATTTACTTTGTCAATCAACATTTTACCGCACATCGTTTGCAGGAATTTCATGTCAATTGCGTTAACTTTACTCTTATCCTTTTCTTGGTAGGTCCTGGTCTCGCTACCATACACCACAGTCTGAATAAATATTGAGATTTTTAGCTCTATATATTTTTACTTCATATAATGGTTCCTGCTCTACTGATAACCTTCTTACCCTCGTTTATACGCCTATCTAACTCTCCATCCATTTTTTCGTCATTTGTGAATAGGCTACCAAGTTATACGAACTTATCAACTTATTCTATCATCTCATCTCATCCTTTTCTTCAAACACCATAATTGTTGTTTCATTTACGTTAATATTGAGGCCCATGTATTTCATGCTTGCATTTAGATAGCTCAACATTCTGTCCAAGTCTTTGATTGACTCTCCTGCAACAATCTTAAGATCTGCGAACGCTAAACCATGTACCCTTACTGTCTCGAGATGCACACCTTCTTCATCGAAAACGGCCATTCTTAAATACTTGTCCATAAATATAATAAATGGTCATGAGGATATAACGCATTCTTGCCTAAAAACTTGCATAATATCGACCCAGTTTAGTTTCCTAGTTACCCTCACACTCGCTTTGCTACCAGCATATATTGCTTTTATTACTTGTAGGAGCTATCCATTGAATCCGTACTCTTTCAGGACTTTCCAAAGTTTACTCTTATTCACGTTGGCAAGCCCTTTTTCTACTGAACCTTTTTTCTGTGATCTGTCTTAAGCTAAGTATTTGATCCGTAAATGATCTTGCTGCCATAATTCTACTTTCGACTTCCCATATATTTTCTTCTGTTATTTTCATTACCTTACAAAGAAGTATTTTTGAATATCTTTTAATGATGGTACTTAATAAGCTTACAGCGCTGTAATTAATGCAGTTGTGTTTATCTCTCTTTCCTTTGTATAATGGTACGATAATGCACAGAACAAATTTAAGATAAAGTTTACATCGATTCCAGGTGAAAGATTCACCGCACATTTTCAAAAAATTCTAAATTGAGTAAATTTTTTATTTATTAATCATTTTTATCGTGATTTACTAGTGAAAATTTCTACTTATATATACAATTTTTTAGGCTGATGAAAGTTATTTTTTTAAAGATTGTAATCTTGTTTTTGACAGATTTAAATCAAATGAAAGTAGACATTTTTTCAGTTAATGTAATGCTAGTTTGTTTATACACTGAAATTTACATCCAGTTTAATCTCTAATTATTATAAATAAAGTACTTTCTAAGGACAAATTATTAATCGAAATATTTGGCATTAAATTTAGAAAAACCCGCAGAGGAGCCTTGTTGTTCTAAGTTGCCCGAAAATAAGTGCTGTGAAAGCGGAAGACCGATGATGGACGTAGACGATATAACACTCGAAGACTCCGAAGAAGATATAATTGCGTATGTAAAAAATTAACGACTTTAATTTTAAGGGGCGGATACATACTAATAGTTTTTAACACAGTGTTTCTAAAAATTTGGAAGACCTTACCCGAGTATTTCAGATATACATGCACTTTTAAAATTTTGAATTGGTATATCTACTGAAACAGTATTCAATGAAAATGTGTATGTAAATCCTGGATTTAAAACCTTATTTTATTTTTTAAATTTTAGTTTCTACAAATTAATATTAACATTTTAATACCCATGTACTCTGCTGTGTTTTAATTACTATACAAATAATGTGAAAAAAATAAACATTCCTAATTTTGAACGAAAAAATAATGCGTTATATTAAGCATCATTATTATTATATTAATTTTTGACTTGAGAACTTAATCGGGTTTAAACGTAAGTTGAACTCTCACTGTAAGTTTTCAAAATCTTACTAACTACAATTCAAGGACTAAATAAACATTTTATATTTGTAGGAAGCGTCCTAAAATTCCAAAAATCTACTATGGTTCCCGAACTCACAAGCAGATTGAGCAAATTATACGGGAACTTAAGAAAACAGCCTACAGAGATAAAAGGTGAATATTAAAAAATGGAATATAACTTTAAGCGAAAAACAAAGATTTAGAAAATTTAGTTAGTGCAAATACTAATCTTATGCTTAGTGTTTGCTTATTTTTCTATTTTAAAAGTCAATCGATTTGAAATCAGAACTATACGAAATGCAAAACTCGATTAAATTGTTCTAAATTATTTTAGAATGACGATACTAAGTAGTCGGGAACATTCGTGTATTCAAATGAGTACAGTTAAAAGCAAGACGCAACTATGCAATGAGTTGCTCGATCCTTTAAAGGTTCGTAACTCCTATTGAAGTATGTCTTTCATTTTTAAGTTTCATTTTACATTGTAATTTTCTTTGGATTCATTTTTACAGAAAATTGGCTGCCCTTATTACAATGAGGCAAACAAAAAGACCATGGGCTCCTTCGAGAGGTTACGGAACCTTGGATTCGATGGACCCTGGGATGTGGAAGATCTAGTTCAAACTGGAAAAGAAATGGGATGCTGCCCATATTTTGCAGCGAGGGAATTAATGCAATGGGCAGATATTGTCTTTTGTCCATACAATTACATAATTGATCCTTCCATTCGTGAAACTGTAAGTTACGCAAAAAAAAAAGTTCCAATTTTTTAAAATAGTTTTTCTTTTAATTATTCGGCGAACTAAGTAGACAATCTCGTATTTTAATCATTTTTTTTATCTCAGATGCAACTTGATCTTAAGGATCAAATAATAATTCTGGATGAAGCTCACAATATCGAGGACATCTGTCGAGATGTGGCGAGCAAAACAATTAGAGAGGACGATCTTGAGCAGGTTATGTACGAATGTAAACATCTTGTTACAGCTAAAGACAGCGGAGTAAAGTTTACCTACAGTAATATTCGTCGATATTGCGAAAAAATGTCGAAATTTCTTCAATCACAACCTGTCACACCCATCGTAAGTAGTATCAATATAAAGCTGGTTAAAACCTAATTAAATTAAATTAAATGAGCCATTTAATCAAATTAATTTTGTACGTTATTTATTGATATTTGGTTTTAACACTAACCTTAAAAATATTTACGCACGTATTTTTTTATTTTTCGTTACTAAAAATTCTCCTATGTAGCCTTAATTAAAAATTACATTTTTTGGGTCCCACATACTCTAGTTTCTAAAACTAGCTTTGGAATCCGAATTATTGAGTTTCTATAGTTTAATTTTAACTTTTTAATAATAACTGTAATGATAAAAAAATAAAAAATCCAATTATGCTATTAATCAATTGTTCTGCTTTAAAATATTTTTCAACTTCAGGAGATTCGAATTTTGTTATTGCAGCGATTTTGAAGTTAAAAATTCAATATTAATAAATATATTTGATTTTTAAGTTTCTAGTAGCAAATTATTTAATTTATGTCGCATCTATTTACAACTGGTAAATTTTTAATTGATACAATTCTGTCCTAATCTGGTAAAATGTTAACTTTAAAATTGATTTAAGTTCGGACTTTAAAAAAACGTGTATTACTTCTGTACTATATGTAGGTATTTTGTATTTTAAAGTTCAAAATTGATCTGCCAGATCGAATAAGGGCACATACATTTTTTCGGCGCGAGCGCAAATGAACCCTGACAGGACAAAAAGATTAATTCCGAAAATATTTTTTACTTAGCTAAAGCAAATTTCTTGCAGTAACGGAATTTCCAAAAATTAATGTACTAAACAAATTTTCAAAACCAACAGCTCAATTTTTCAATTCTGAACGATGCAGTATTAAAATTATATAATTTGTTATTCTTTTTCAATAGTTCAAATTTCAAATTGCTCTATTTCATTTACATTTTTAATTTGGAATTCTCCAATTTTGAAATTTCTTTTACGAATAATGGGGCGACTACAAAATGCAGAATAATAAAATTCCGGACAAAAATACCTACTAAAATAGAAGATTTTTAAAATAATAAATTTCAATATTCCCGACAGTTTGTAAATTACCCAAATGGAAATTTCCGTCAGAAAATTGCTGAATTATAAAATTTACGACCCAGTCAAGTTCCTGATACTAGAAAATACTCAAACCAATAAAATGGGAATTTTTCATGGCTGCGGAAAAACATTCTCTTACATCGAATTCACTATTTAAAGATGAAACAAAAATCCACTTCCAAGCTGAAGTTCTGGCTTTATGAAGTTCTGGAAAATCATACAAGACATGAAAAAAATATGAAGAAGCCATTTTTTGTAGCGAAACGCATATTTTTTGTTTTAATCGTGACAAATCCTATTAAAAAAACGTATTTCATTAAATTTTTGGGAAAACAGCACAAGATACGAGAAAAAATACACAAAAGTTGTTCACCGAAAAAAGTTCGATAAATCCGTTATCATTTATTTTGTGAATAGACGCCTACTTTTTTAAAACTCGGAACAATTACACTACAATTAAACAAATTACATTTTTTGTAAAAAGGCGCATGGTACAATAAAATATTTAATAAAAAAACTGTGTCTAAATTACATCTAAAAATTTGTTTTGGTCTTTTTTTCACGAGATAAAAGCGAAGCGACCACGCGATTTGGTGTCGGGGAATTTTTAAGTTTGGTGATATTATAAACTATGGAGCACTTTTCAGTTCAGGAATATTTTGATGTGGGGAATTGTTCTTTCGAGAATTTTCTATTTTCGTATTCTTTAACGCTCACAATTTTCGCAGTTGCTATTTAAAATCACGTAATAAGAACTTCTTTTATTTAGAATGTTTCCAATTTTTTAAATTTACTCCATCTTCAAACTGCTTTTCGAACGATTCTGTTCAAAGAAGTAGAAATAAAAAATTATTCAATTGCGCAAACGGTGTGTTGGAAAATTGCTAATATTGTGGAGGTCTTATATTTGAAGTTGGTTGAATTATGCCGTTCCACCTGAAAATTGAGTAAATATTTGTATTTACTACCGTTAAAAATTTTGGAAAATTTTAAACGGCCGAGTGTGGAACTTTTATTATTTAGATTTGCTCAATTTACACAATTTTAATGGATCAAATTTCAAAATTTTTAATAAAACTCTCCTGGAAGTTGGTTTGCAATTATATCAAATTTTGTTTTCCAAAACGAAACTCTCATTTCTCGTTTTAGAACAATGGAGACGATCATTGCAGTTCATATTGGATGGGACATGAACTCCAGCAATTGCTAGACATTAATGGATTGGGAGGTAATGAGCAATCTATGTTTTACGAATCCTGTAAGATAGCTATCCTGGATTTCAACAATGCAAAAGAAAAATTACGTGGGATGTGGAACCCCGATCCAAAAAAATCCGAAAGGCCAACAATAACTCAGAATACGAAGGTAATACTCGAAGATTTGGTGTTTCTGCTCGAAAAGACTGAGTGTCCACGAGAAGGAGTACATTTCAAAGCTTGCGTTACTGAAAGCTTTGTTCGAGATTTTAAAGTCTTTGTAAGTAATCTCTGTCTTAATATTTTTAATTTATAATGATATTAGTAATACAATTAAGAATCAATATTAAAAAAAACATGTAATGCCTTGAAGCTTCTGAAAGTAGGATTTCGGTTAATTTGACAGGCGGAGGATAATAAATGGATCGCAACAGACCGACCTCACAGGAAGCGGATGCGCATGTTGAAATTGTTGTGTTTGTACCCAGGTGTGATTTTCAAGCCTCTTACAGATTTGGCTCGATCGATTATTTTGGCATCTGGTACTCTCGCGCCTACAAACTCTTTCCAGAGTGAACTTGGAACTTCTTTTCCGAACATGTTGCAAGCCAATCATGTCATTCCGAAAGATCAGGTCTATGTTCGAGGAATTGCACGTGGACCTACAGGAATTCCTCTTAAAGCGAATTATCAAAACACAAACCTGTTTAACTTTCAGGTAATCTTTCTAATTATAAAAATATTTCACCGCCACTTTTTCAGGAATTGGAACACTTGATCAACTTAGAAATAGAAATTTAAAAACAAAATTACAAAATAATATTAATAATTCCTAAAGTACAATTACAAATCAGAAAAATTCAATTTTGTTTATGAAATGGTTGCTTTTGGAACTGGAAAAGGAGAAGTTCTGTCGCAACGTATCCTTTTCCCAGTTTTATGTTTTGTTTTTTACAAAAGTTGTCAGAATTATTTTACTTGAAAATTTATTATCTAAAAATGTTTCCTATTCATGCATCAACTTGGAATTATGTCAATGGAAAGAGATTTTCTGTTTAAAACAGATGTTTTAAGTATTAATAATGAGCATAAATTCCTTACTTTTCAATGATTTTAATATTATAGGTCAATCGATTTACCTCAAATCAAGGAATCTTTTGCGTTCTTGTATTAATTTCGAATTTTGGTAATGAAAAAAGTTTAACTATAAAAACCCGGTTTTTTCTCAAATATTACATGCATTAGCATATCCTACTTATTCTTCAATAAAATATATCAATATTTTAGGTCAATCGATTCGTTTCGAATCAACGCATCTTTTTTATTCGCGTATAAATTTTAAATTATGAGGATAAGAAAATTTTGTACTATAAAAATCGATTTTTAATATAATATAAATGAACGCAACTTTCTTATTCTTGGATAAAATGTATTAATATTGTGGGTAAATCCATTCATCTTAAACCAAGGAATCTTTTCCGTTGTTGATTCAATTGAAAATAAGGCTTTCAAATTTCATGAATTTATCTGGCACCGTTTTCAAGTGACTGTGTTCGCAGAAAAGTGTGAGATCCACACATGCGCACATACATTCGGACAATTTTTTAGAACATTGTATTAGTCAGTTTTAAATTGATCAACGTTTCATTAAATGAATAAATTTTTTTCGAAAATGTTACAATTACAAAGCTTCCTCTATCAGGAAGCAAACATGCTACAAAATATTTTAAACCACACTTTTATCACTTTTTTTAGCAATCACACTATTTTTCTACTATTTTGAGAAAATTATTTCGTAATTTTTCAGGTCATTTTTTGTTTGTTAATTTATTTATGGACCATCCAAAAATAAAACTAGACTATTTTTGAGTGAGTAGTCGACAATCTTACTGCTTGTTATGAATTTACAAACTAGTTCAACCTTCAACCGATTATTTGAATTTTCAACGAAAAGAGATAAATGATCGACAAAAAATGTAATAGTTGATATTTTAAGTAAGAAAATATTTTTGTTAAAAGTCAAAAAGAGTTGAATTAAACCAAATAGTAAAATATTCAACAAAAATATAAATTTTTGACGCAGAAGATTGATTGCCTCCCATAAAAGGTGCAATTAAAAAAAATAATACGTACATTTTTAACCAAACAGTTTCCTCTTTAACCAAGAACATTAATTTTCTACCAAAAAATACAAATTTTCAACTAACTAGTTTGCATAATGTATGGGTTGTTAGTCCAATTTTTAGTTCATTTTATTTTCTAAAAATTGTCAATAAAATAGTTGCATTTTCAATCTGAAAAGGATCAATTTTTGACCAAAAATGGATTAGTTAAATTTTCATCCAGGAAAATTAATTTCCAATAAAAAGACGAATTTCCTACACAGTTGATTTTTTACCATATAGTTGAATTCTATACAAAAGAGTTGAATTTTCAACAATCAGTTAAATGTTCAACAAAATAGTTAAATTTTCATTTAAAGAAATTAATTTTGATCTAAAATTATAAATCTTCAACCATATCATTAACTTTTAAGAAAGTAGTTCAACTTGCAACCAAGGGGTTGAATTTTTCACCTAAAGAGATGGATTTTCCTCAACTAAAGCAGATTAATTTCTATGCAAACAGTCGATTTCCTACCATAAGAGACCAATTTTACACAAAATAGTTGTTTTTCCAACTATGAAGTATGGTTAAAAACAATTGCTGAATTTTTAACAAAATAATTCAGTTTTGAGCCAAAGCACAACATTTTTACCCGAAAAAAGATTCATTCATAACCAAGAATTTAATAATAGGGGAGACCACCCTACAATAGATAATGAACCTACAGTAGATAATCATTAATTAAAAATTAGAATCGTCGTCAAATAATTTATTTTATTTCATTAATAGTTAGGACACTATCTCCTCTAGATTTTTAATTGGAATCTATCAATTCAGTTCGCAATTAGTGGAAAAACGAAAGAAAGAGGGGAATAGGGAAAAACTATAAAGCCTGCAATAAATAAATAGCTATTTTCATCATTTATGTAATAAGGAATAACATTTTAAATAAACATTACGTTGATTTTTAATGATTTTAAGATAGTATGTTGTAAAATGGAAATTTTGCTTGAAAATAAAGTTAATTTACCATCGTACACTCTTTGATTTCGGGCTTTTAAATAAAAATTTTTTATTTAATTGTAAATTTTCGCACTTTAAAACACTATGTACACCATTTTTTATTTCTGAAATGAGTCCGTGGCCTGAAAGTGGGCTAAAAAATAATTTTGATAAATTTTATTTAAATTCTCGTTCTCATCAAGCCCCCCCTTAAAAATAATAATAATTCGAAAAATGTTTTAGGACGAATTAGGAAGACTGCTAGTCCAAGTATGCGAATCAGTACCACACGGAGTCCTCTGTTTCTTTTCCTCGTACAAAATGATGAACACACAAATTGAAAGGTGGAAGGAAACTTACACTTGGAATGAACTACAAAGAACAAAGAACGTTCTGATAGAACCTCGTTATGGAGGTGAATTGGACGAAGTTATGACTGAATTCCGAACAGTTATAAGAGACACTTCAAACTCAAGTAGATTTGGAATCACAGGCGCTCTTCTTTTCGCAGTTTTTCGTGGGAAAGTCGCCGAGGGAATCGACTTCAGTGATAATGAAGCCCGCTGCGTTTTAACAGTACGAAACGCCCTTTCCTCAAATCTTACACCCTTCACCTTTAAGCAAAAAATTATCGAAAACTGAAGTAAAATACCAAGAGTGATAACTTATTTTTGTTTGCAGGTTGGCATTCCTTTCGCTGTTCGCAAAGATCCTCCCGTAGATATGAAAATGATGTACAATGATTTAAATAGATCAAAAGGCCTTCTTAGTGGCGGAGATTGGTATTCAATTCAAGCATTTCGAGCACTAAATCAAGCTCTTGGGCGATGCATCAGACATAAAAACGATTGGGGAGCAGTTTTGGTTGTCGACGAGAGGTAAAAGTTAAAGGCATTGCTTTTTTTATGCATTTCATTAAGGGCATGTGATACTTAGAAAATTATCGATTTCACCAGTGTTAGATTTCCTCGGCTTTTTCCCTACAATCATAAAGATTTTGTCTTCAAATTCTAGGGAATGATAGCAAACATACTAACGGACGTCTCCGGCCTCTTCGTTTTTGGAATAATTAAAAAAATAATAATTTTGCTAAATTTTATTATTGCGTGTGTATTTTGAGGTTATGTGTGTTACAATTCTCCCCGGTTTTACCTGCAATACCTGCAAACTACACAATATTTTTGGTCGAAAACTTGGGACAAGTAAAAAACATAGTAACTAATGTTCCGGAACTAACCTTCTTTGTAAAGAATTATAAAAAAAGTGTATTTCATAAATAATTAATTACCAGCCCCCTGCCTCGACCGTGTATGCGTATGTAGCAGTAGTTTTCTTACAATCCGGAGGCGAAATGTCGGTCCAACTAAGCCAATAGATGGCACCACAAAAAGTAGGTCTGTCTTTTTCATTGAATTGCATTAAGAAAAAGCAAAAATAA
Organism: Belonocnema kinseyi; assembly: GCF_010883055.1. Taxonomy (NCBI): domain Eukaryota; kingdom Metazoa; phylum Arthropoda; class Insecta; order Hymenoptera; family Cynipidae; genus Belonocnema; species Belonocnema kinseyi. The sequence goes on from NC_046659.1 coordinate 63,370,260, forward strand.
TTAAGAACTTGATGCTTTTTGCAAATAAACAAAAAAAAATATATGAAAAAATAAGAGTAACTATTACTAATTATTTCAAACAAGAAAAAGTCATGAAAATATGTAGTTTAATATGAACAAAATTTAATTTTGAGATACATTTTGAAAACAGTTCGAACTTTATATTTTTGTGATTTATTTTGCTCATATTGTTGATTTCATTATTTGTTAAATAT
>NC_046659.1:63370574-63371676 GCF_010883055.1 Belonocnema kinseyi
ATTATTGCAAACCTCATTTCTAAAATAAACAAGCTATAAGCTGTTAAAATCTATAAACAAACGTACTGTACTCATGATGCACAGTTGAAGAAAATGCACTTTTTTCATTCAAAAATATCCAGAGCCTTTAATTTTCTTGCGATTTTGAATTTTTCTGTTTTAAATTAAAGATCATTAAATTCTATAGATCTTGACTCTCCGAAATTTTGTCTCCTCTATTTTTTTATTAATAATTTTTCCAGTCAAAGTATTAACAAAGTGTTATTATCGGTGAAAAAAATTTTTTGTTGCTAAAAGTGCTTCCCATTAATGTAGGAATGACATTTAATAACAAAAATAATTTAAAAGTTTATAATAACCACTGTGATAAACAATTTTTGTGTCAAAATATTAAAATTTGAGATTTTTCAAATTATAACAGCATAAAAACAAAAACACAAACCCAAGAAGACTCTCTCGGCTCCAGTTCTACCTCCCCCCTCTCCCAACCCTCCCTTATTAACTGAAGTTTTTGGTGGGACTGACGTTAGAACTACAATCTCCACCATATGACGGTTTGATACTTAACTTTGACATGATTTCGACTCAGAAAATAAACTTATTGCATAAAGGTGTTAGTTGGGCGTATAATCTAAACAATGAATAATACAAACTACAAAATAGCCTCGGTAAGGACTGGAACTTTTAATGACAAAAGGCATGCACACGGAAATTCTAAAGGTTATGTTTCAGGCGACGAATGGAGACTGGGTGTTTGGAATGCTAGGGGAGTAAATGATCTTAAGGTAAAAGAATTGCGTGAAACTATGGACGTGAGGAAACTAGATATTTTATGCGTGCCCGAAACAAAGAAAAAGGGATGCGAAACTAAAGACATAAAAAACGGCGGGTTGAAAGGCGGATTTGAAATATGGTCAGGAGTAGACTGTGAATCACATGTTAAACAAGGAGTAGGTCTCATTTTGAATAAAAGAGCAAAGCAGCATCTCGGAGACCATGACTTCGTGTCTCCCAGACTGCTGTGGGCTAGAATGACAGTAGGAATCAGAAGACTATTTATTATAGCATGCTACGCGCCGGTTGATAGTGATCCTAGAGAAGT
>NC_046659.1:63371776-63373807 GCF_010883055.1 Belonocnema kinseyi
GGATCCAAGAACAAACTATAACGGAGAAAAATTAGTTGGTCTATGCTTAGAAAGGGGTCTGTTTATTACAAATACTTGGTTTAGGCATAAAATGATCCACATCGAGGCGTCCTAACGATAGGATGCCAACGCGCGCGATCGACTAGATGATACTTAACCAAAAATAGTAACAATAAAAAGCTAACGAAGAAGTAAGCACTAGAAAGTTTTAGATCGCGGAATTGAACAAGATGAAGCTAGAAGTTGGCCAAAACTAGAAGATGCTCGCTCGCTCCATCAAAACATTGAAGTGCTATCTCGGGCGAGTAAAGCATGAAGGTGCCACTTCTCGCTTATAAACTAAACGCGAGAAGTGGCAACCTTCATGCTTTGCTCGCCCGAGATAGAACTTTCATGAATTGATGAAGCGAGTGAGCACCTTTTAGTTTGGGCCAACTTCTAGCCTCATCTTGCTCAATTACGCGAGCAAGACTTTCTAGCGCTAACTTCTCGGTTAGTTTTTTATTGTTTTTATTTTTGGTTAAGTACCGTCAAGTCGTGTCGCGTGCGTTGGCACCCTACCGTTAGGACGCCTCGACATGTACACCGGGTCTAAAGGAAATATCCGCAGTAAAATTGACTTTGTTGTTGCGGATGAAAGACTAAGAGAGTTAGTCAAGGATACAAGAGTCATGAGGGGTCCTGAATGCAATACTGATCATTACCTTGTGATCTCAAAAATTAACTTAGGTCGGGGATGGAGAAAAAAGAGAACCAAGAGAGCAAAACAAACGCGAATCAAAACTGAGAACCTACAGAAACCGGATGTGCGAATAGATTTCCAAAATAAGATAATTGAAAGCATAGATAGGGCAACATGCGAGGACCGTATAAAGACAAAGATATAGAGGGCGCCTGAACAATGTTACGGGATATCCTTGTTAGATGTACGATCGAAGTGTGTGGTACCGCAGTTGTAGGAAGAATGTCTGGTGATGCGTGGTGGAATGATGAAATCCAAGATGCCCAAAAAGCAAAAAGAGAAGCGTACAAGAGAACTTTGAACATTGCAGGTCTTAGCAATGAAGAAAGAAGTAGACGTAGAAATGATTATAGACGCGAAAACAGGATACTTAAACGATTAGTTAAAGAAAGTAAAGATACAATTAGAGCAGAAGAAGAGATAAAAATACAAAACGACTTTGAAGGAAGCAGGAAACTACTTTATAAAAAATGAAAGGAAACAAAAGTACAGAAATTGTAAACATGAGAAATAGTAGGGGGGAAATGGTATATAATGCAGGCGGAATACTAGAGGCTTTCAGAGACTATTTTAGGAGACAATTCGGAGATGAAGCTATAGGACACCACAACTGCGATGTTGAACACGATGCGATGGAAAACTCAATTGAGAAAGTCTGTGTCACTGAGGTTAGGGATATAATTAAGAACTTGAAAAACGGTAAAGCTGCCTGGGTAGACGGTATTAATGCTGAAATGCTTAAACACGGTGGCGAATACATACCACATAGAGTGTGCGAATTGATAAATTTATGTTTCGAGATGGGAGACGTCCCAGACGATTGGAAAGAAGCGATTATCGTACCAATATACAAGAGAAAGGGAGATAAAAGCGAGTGCAATAATTACAGAGGGATTAGCTTATTAAGCACCGTAAGTAAAATATATTCAAAAATACTTATTCGTAGGGTAATGAAAATAACAGAAGCAAAGATTTTGGAAGTCCAAAGTGGGTTTATGCCAGCAAGGTCATGTACGGATCAAATATTCAGCATAAGGCAAATAACAGAAAAAAGTTTGAGAGTAGGAAAAAAAGTTTTCCGTGCATTTGTTGACCTAGAGTGTAAGAGTGAATGGGAAACTGAGTGACTGTTTCGATATTATTCAAGGAGTTAGACAAGGATGCGTCATGTCTTCATGGTTATTTAGATTATTTATGGACAAGTGTTTAAGAATGGCTCTCTTCGACGAAGAGGGTGTGGATCTCCAAACAGTAAGGGTACGTGGGTTAGCGTTCGCAGATGATAAGGT
>NC_046659.1:63373907-63380136 GCF_010883055.1 Belonocnema kinseyi
AAGTTGATAAGTTCGTATATCTTGGTAGCTTATTTACTAGGGACGGAAAGATAGATGAGGAATTAGATAGACGAATAAATGAAGGTAAGAAGGTTATTGGTACAGCAGGTCCCCTTATCAGAAGTGAAAAATATATCAAATAAAGCTAAAATGGTAATACATAATTCCATATTTGTACCGACAGTACTATACGGTAGCGAGACATGGACTTATCAAGAAAAAGATAAGATTAAAATTAACGCAATTGACATGAGATTCATGCGCATAATATGTGGGAAATCCCTGATGGACAAAGTAAGTAACGAGACAATTCTAAAAGAATGTGGTGCAGAAGAGACGCTAGTAGACACATGGGAAAGAAATCGATTAAGATGGTTCGGGTATGTTGAGAGAATGCCAAATGAACGACTAACGAAACAAGTGTATCAAGGTAAAGTAAATGGCAGCGTGCCCAGAGGTAGACCGCGGAAAGAATGGTTAGAATGTGTGAATGAGACCCTAGTTAGAAGAGACATAAGAAGTCACAGAAACACGAGAGCCTGCATAAAAAATGCATGGACATAAAAGAAGCTAGAGAAGTATGCCAGGACAGGAAAGTATGGCGGCAAATAGTTAATAAAAAAAATGTCAGTAGAGTGAATGAAGCCTGAAACAAAAGATCTTGGCCACTAATGGACCCAAGTGGGGAACCTTACATAACGACTTCGTGAGGATCTTCACTTGGGGTGATTGCTAGAGAGATTGATCAGCAACCTGGGTCGGAGCAGTGTTGCGGAACGAACGTGTTATTTACTTAAATAGCACGAGAATTCTGGATCAATCTGAAAATTTTCTATCCCTTCCACACACTACCCCTTTCCCCTACCGAGCGAGTCACGCCTACCCCGAAAGGGAAATGGCTTAATGGTGTAATAATAATAATAATTTCCTTCAATGGCCAGAACGATTTCAGGTATTCCTTAAAATAATAAATATTGAATAATATTTGATAAAATATAATAATTAAAATTTTTGTAAACAAATTAGGTAAACAAATCAAAAATATTTGCTCTTTCTCATAGAAATTTTTTTTTGCACTGGAAATGTTTTAAGCTATTGGACGAATGACTGCTAGTCACAAAAATATTAGAAGAGTTAACAATAACCACTGTTATTAACAATTCTTGTGACAAAATATTTAAACTTAAGGTTTTATCAAATTTAAATTTTCTTTGATGGCCAAGTCGGTGGGTTCTTGTCAAAAGATTTTGTATTGAGTGAATCTTGGCATGCAGTATTATGATTTATTTCGAATCTATTACGATTGAAAATCCGACTTTTTCCGAGTGATACTGCCAACATTGGGACATTTTTTATGTAAATTGTTTATAAACCTTTAAGTTGATATATTCCACTAAATATGATCAAAGATACATTTTTTAGGAATATCCGTAGTCATTGTAGCGATTAAAGGAAATAAAAATTTTGATAAAACCTTACATTTGAATATTTTGTCACGAGAATTATTCAGAACAATGATTATTGTTAACTTCTCACATATTTTTGTGACTAGCAGTTATTCGCCCAACAACTTAAAATATTTCTAGTGTAAAAAAAGATTTCTATGCGAAAGGACCAAAATTTTGAATTTCTTTATCTAATGTATTTACAAAAATTTAAATTGTTATATTTTATAAAATATTATTAAATATTTAAAGTTTTACGGAATACCTGAAGTCTTCCTGGCTCTTGAAGGAAATAATAATTTGAAAAATCTCAAATTATAATATTTTGCCACAAGAATTGTTTATAACAATAGTTATTATAAACTTTTAAATTATTTTTGTTATTAAACGTATGTCCTACATTAATGTGAAGCACTTTTAGCACCAAAAAATTTAACCGATAATAAGACTACTTGTTAATTTGTTTATCAAATTTGTGTCCAACAAATAAATGGAATGCTAAACCAATTATTTGTATTTTATGAGTCCTTAAGCATTAATTTTAGACAACATAAAGTTTTCCTGATCAGTTATCAAAGCGTAAAAAATTGTTATATACAAAATTGCAGTTTTTCCATGCTTGAAATAGAAAAATTATTACTAATCAAATAGAGAAGACAAAAGCTCGGAGCGTCAAGCTGAACGAAAAAAGTGATTTTCCTCCTGATGCCCGTCATGAGTACGGTACGTATGTTTATAGAGTTTAATAACTTATAGTCTGTTCATTTTATAAATCAGGTTTGCAATAATATAATTAACTATTTAATTCAAAATCTCCTTTTAATAAAAAATTTTTAATAAAATTATTAGAGGTGGATTGCAGCGAGAAAAAAGCTTTCAAGATTAAACAACAAATAAATGATTGCACTGTATAAATGTACATATGATATTCGGTTCAATTTAAATAAATATACATTATATTAAATAATATTAAATCCACTTTCTCATTTATTAGTCTTTTCATTCACTTTTTACCAAATTATTCCCTCAATGTACAATATACGTCATATATTTTTCATTAATTCTTCTGATCATGTATATGTTTTAAATATTTTTGTCATAGAGGTCTTTAATATTATTAATTTTTTCATTAGCTACATTAATAATTTTAACGAAAAAAATGTTTAACTTTAACAAATAATAAAATCAATAATATGAGCAAAATAAATCACAAAAATATAAAGTTCGAACTGCTTTCAAAATGTATCTCAAAATTAAATTTTATTCATATTAAACTACATATTTTCATGACTTTTTCTTTTTTTAAATAGTTAATAATAGTTAGACTTATTTTTTCATCTATTTTTTGTTTGTTTGTTTATTTGCAAACAGCATCAAGTTTTTAATTATTTTTGCTTTTTCTTAATGCAATTCAATGAAAAAGACGGACCTACTTTTTGTGGCGCCAACTGTCAAATTAGTTTAACTGACAATTCCCCTCCGCATCGTAAGAAAACAGAAATGTGGGGGCGATGCATGGGGCTGATAATTACCATGGACATACGAAACAAGGGACTAAGCATGCCATTGCGGGTGTGATGCAATGAGGGGGGAGGTCCGCCACGTTTTGATGTCCCGCGACAAACATGGAAGCGGCCACATGTTTATCTTTTCATGCACAGTTTGTCAGCAAAAATGCTCGTGCGCATAATCAAATGACACATCATAAGATGGCGGCTCTCCCCAATCATGGAATTCTCTTCCCTCCCGTGGATTCAACCCCACTCGCCCAAGTTAGGGTGGCATGTAGTCCAGTCAACGGGGAACAAATATCACTAAAAAAAAATTAGTAAAAGTAGCATTTTTTCACAGATACGTTGGCAATGGCTTAATAAAGATATTGTAAAAAGTCCCCAAACATACGTGTACGGCAAAGTTCCGAAATTCTGGAAAGTGTTAAACAATAGCATGTTTTTAAAAATTACTCGAGAACTGTTGATTTTACGTCGAGAATGGTGATGTGAAAAAATGTTCATAATTTTATAGTGCACAAAAAAGGTTCTATCCATTGTGGACCTATTATCAACGGCTGCGCTATGAAATTGGATTAGCTGCACAATTCTTTTATTTCTGAACAAATAAAATAAAATCTCAAATATCCTGGCAAAAACGTCGGAAATATATCAGGCGATTTGTACTGGAGCAATGCAGATTCCTGTTAACAAAAAAAAAACGACTAAGTCATTTGCATGACAAACTATCAGTATAAAATGAGCTCAACTTCAGTGTACAATTTGATATGTTTAAGGGGATGCTTTTGAGATAAAACTTCTTGCAAGTGTTCCTCCATTTTCATACAATACATTTTGCAATTTGTAGGTCAGAATAATAATATTTAGGGCCTCTTTTGAAGCTTTAAACAAGTAAATTTCAAAATTTAAGCCATGATATCGGAAGCAGCCGTGATTATGAGTCCTAATGGCAGCAATGGGAGCGGGGGCACGGTTACCTCTTTCGATGATATTGAACCCTTCGAAATTTTTTGCTCACTTTTCCCGACAATAGACTTGGCCTTCGGGTGGCCGTGACGTCACTGCAATGCAGGTTCTCAGTGAGGAAAATTTCAAAAATAAAAATAAAATTAATGCAATGCACATTAAGCCATCTGTTTATTTTATGAAAAATATATTCTGCTTGATAATTTGAATAAGAGTAATTACAAACATATCCTTAAGAACCTATAAAAAACTATAATTACAAAAATGAATTTTTTATTTTCAAACGCAATGAATAAGACAATTAACAATAAATATAACATAATTTTGAAATGTCTATAACTCGGATTAATTTGTACTTTATTCCCTAAGCACGAAAAAATTGTGATGGAATTTACTTCACACGTAGAGGTTAAAAACTTTTCATCTTTTTACATTCTCATTTAGGGGTTAAATCTACTATGTCAAGATTCTTTTTGGTAATGTGAACAACATTCTATTGAAGTAGACTGGGAAAATATGGCCGCTCCCGCAAAACACGTTTTTTATTATTGCTTGCGGTGAGCATGATAACTCCGAGTACGATTGTCTGCAATAAAAATCCAAAAGTACAAGTATTAGACTTGCTACAGGTCTGATGGTTCCGGAAAATTAGGGAATTTCAGGGAAAACATGATAGAGTTCGGGCGTTTTCGATAAAGTGAAACTATATGTATTATTATCATTAAAAATCGCAACTATTTAGTTGCAAATTAATCTGTGTTTGTTAAGGATTCAAATTATTTGGTTGGAAATCCTTTTTATTTCGCTGAATTCAACAATTTTTTAAATAAAATTAAAATCCTTTTTGATTAAAATATCAAATGTTACGTTTTTCGTTAAAAAAATTATCTTCTTTGGTTAATAATTCCATTACATAGTTGAAAGTGAAACTACTTTGTTTAAAATTAATTTATTTGGTTGATGACTGATCATCTTAGTTGATAAACATTTTTTTCAACATTTAATTACTTTCTTGGAAATTAAGATTTCTAGTTGACGAATTTTCTGGGAGACTATTTAATCTTCTAGGCGACGCATTGATTTTTTAGTTTAAAATTGCTTTAAAAATTAAACTATTTTATTGAAAATGCATGTATCTTGTGTAAAAATCATCTTTTTGGTTGAAAATAAGTTTTTTCTAATTTACAATTCATTTCTTTAACTGAAACTGTTACTGTTGCAATTTTTTGTCAGAAATTGATCTTTTTAAATATAAATTTAATCTTTTTTGTTAAAAAATATACTATTTCGTTGAAAATTGAATTTCATTTAATTAAAAATTCATTTTTTTACTGAAAATTTAACTTTTTTATTTTTAGTTGAAAATCTGTCTGCTTTAGGTGAAAATTCGTCTTTTTTGTTAGAGGCGTACTCTCAATTGTTGAAAATTGATCTTTTCGGTTACAAATTAATTTCTTTGCTAGAAAATTAAACTATATTGCTGAATATTTTCTATATTGTGTTTTTTTGTTAACCATTTATTTTACTAACTGAAAATTTAACTATTTTATGTTTGGTTAAAAATTTATTTTTTTTCAGTTAAAAATGCATGTAATAATTATAATTTTCTAATAATTAATCATTTTATTTGAAAATACTCGATCTATTCCAATTTTTGTGCAAAAGTTACCTTATTCTTTGATAGAAGCGTAATCTTTTTCGTTAAAAAATTATTTCTTTTGTAGGAAATTCAAGAGTACCATTTTTTTAACAACTCATTATTTATCTGGTCGAAAAATAAATTTCCACTTAAAACAATCAATTGTCAATTAGAAATCTTAATTTTCAACAAAGTAATTAAATTTTGAAAAAAATGTTTATCTCGTCTAAAATGTTTAAATAGTCATCAACCAAATAAATTAATTTTAAACAAAGTAGTTTCACTTTCAACTATGTAATGGAATTCTTAACCAAAGAAGATAATTTTTTAACGAAAAACGTGATATTTGATATTTTAATCAAAAAGCATTTTAATTTTATTCAAAAAATAGTTGAATTTAGCGAAATAATTGAGAACCTTCATTGCAGTGACATCACGGCCACCCGAAGGCCAAGTCTATTGTCGGGAAAAGTGAGCAAAAAAAATTTCGAAGGGTTCAATATCATCGAAAGAGGTAACCGTTCTCGCCCACGCTCCCATTGCTGCCATTAGGACTCATAATTACCGCTGCTTCCGATATCATGGCTTAAATTTTGAAATTTACTTGTTTAAAGCTTCAAAAGAGGCCCTAAATATTATTATTCTGACCTACAAATTGCAAAATGTAT
>NC_046659.1:63380236-63405923 GCF_010883055.1 Belonocnema kinseyi
AGCTAATCCAATTTCATAGCGCAGCCGTTGATAATAGGTCCACAATGGATAGAACCTTTTTTGTGCACTATAAAATTATGAACATTTTTTCACATCACCATTTTCGACGTAAAATCAACAGTTCTCGAGTAATTTTTAAAAACATGTTATTGTTTAACACTTTCCAGAATTTCGGAACTTTGTCGTACACGTATGTTTGGGGACTTTCTACAATATCTTTATTAAGCCATTGACTGGACTAATGCCTAGTCCCGTGTTTCCTATGTCCATGATAATTACTAAGTGGGTACCGACATAATCGGTACGACAGAGACCTACATTATCAGAATGCCAGACAGTTGAAAACCGACCCTAACCTCAGAATAGTCAACGTGTATACAATTTTTATTTAGCGCAATGTAATTTTTTCATTATTATCCCTCAAAAAAAGAGTTCGAGGACGTACTTTATAATATTGTATAGCATCTCCGAATTCAGTTTTAAAACATTTTCATTTTTGTGGAAAAAAAGCCGCGGAAACTGAACCCGATTCACCTTAAGTGATCACATGCCCTCAGGGTGGAGTTCTGAGCCGGTTATATTACTTTGAGAACGGTAATGAGAATGAGAATATTACCGAGAAATAAATTTTCTGAGAATTTATGAAAATCTCAGAATTTATTTTAATTTTTTAATTAATTGAAAATTGCATTTTTTCGTTAACTTTTCGGTTGAAAATTCAACTCTGTTTTTGAAAGATTGTCTTTTTTAATTCAAAGTTGACCTGCTTTAGCAGAACTTAAATCTTTTTTTTTTTTGATAAAAATGCAACTGCTTGGTTAGAATTCGAGCTATTATACTATTTTCATTAAAACTTTACTATTTCATAGAAAATTTACTTTTTGTTTTAAATGTATATTTTGGTGTTGAAAAATGAACTGAAATATTTTTTGGATAAAAGTTCCATTTATAAAAGAAAATTTGTTTTTTATTACAAATTCATCTGTTTGAGTACAAAATTGATCTTTTTTGGATAAAAATGCAACTATGTGGTAGAAAATTTAACGGGTTTGTTAAAAATGCATCCTTCTTGGTTGAAAAAATTCCTCTTTTTGAATTAAAAATTTCATTTTTTTCGTAGAAAATTATTGCTTGTTAAAAAATTCATAGTATGATCGTAAAAACTGGACTAAAATCTTTTTCAACCGAAAATTCAACTATTTTTTTGTTGTTGAAAATTTATCTTTTTGATTTAAAACTTAATCTCTTATAGAAGAAATTTCATTTTTTGTATGCAAATGCAACCTTTTGGTTCATAATCGTTCTTCTTTGCTTGATAATTCAACTAATTTGTTTAAAACATTTGGTTGAATCGCTTTGTTAAGAAATCACTTTTTTGTTAAAGATTTATATTTTAAGTTGAAAAGTTATCTCGTTACTTAAAAGTTTAATTATCTTTTTATAAATTAATCCTTTTTAATTGAGAATTCAACTACTTGGGTCAAAGTTAAACTACATTGTGAAATTTTTTTTATTGAAGGCTGATGTCTGATTGAAAATTTAACTGTTTAGTGGAAAATACTTTTTTTGTTGTTGTTTAGAATTAATTTTTCAACAGAAAATGGAACTTTTCCATTTTTTAAGATTGATATTTTTGAGTTAAAAATTCGCGTTTTTTTGTTTGTAAAAAAATGATTTTTTAGTTTGAAATTTCATTTTTTTGAATAAAAATGTCAAGAAAATTTGTCTTCTGGTTTGAAGGTTCAATAATTTAGATGAACTTTTATTTATTTTTTCAGTTGGAAATTCGTCTTTTCGGTTTTAAAATTCTTTTCTTTTGTTGTATAAATTTCATTCTTTTATACTAAAATATAAACAATGACACTTTTTCGTTGGCAATTTGTCTTGTTAGGTTGAATATTCAACTATTATGTTAAAAAGTCAATTATTTTGTTGAAAATTCCAGTATTTTGTTAAAGAGTTATCTTTTAAAGTAGAGAAAACTTTTGGTTTTTGTTTGAAATAAATCAATATATTTGAAAATTTGTAGTTTGTACATAAAATACTGTAATTCCTGAATATGTCTGAGCTAGAAAATAATGTATATTCAACCGCTGATATATCCTGAACAATAAAAATATTGTTAAAAATCATAAATTCTTAAATTATCTTAAATTCCTTTAAATTCTCCTAAATTCCGTTATATTCTCGGTTATATAACTTGAATTTAAATTCTCGGGAATTTAAGAACTCTACCTCAGGGTCGTGTAATACTTACCTGATTCCTGCCTTACCGACATTTTTCGCACCAACTCAGGTCCCCGCGAATTGAAATATTGAAAAAAAAAACTTTGAGAAATCATAAAAAAGGCTCTAAGGAACGCTTTTCTTGTCTTAAATTTCTGTAAATGGGGAGTTTAGTTTAGTACTCATCTAAGTGCGCGATATGTTCGGGTCGGAGTTCAGCGAAAATTTACGTTTTGTGGTAACATTCTCTATTTTTCTTACCAAATAATAGAATTTTCAACTAATAAAGATATATTTAGTACCAAAAATGATATAGACCGAATTCATTTCAAATCCGGCAGGGCCATACACTTAAAATTGCAGAACCTCTCGAGGGCGAAATATGTTGTTTTTTTAAAGAGGAAAATAGGTGATACGTATTTTTCCGATTTGCAAACAGAATTTTTTCAAAAAAGTCATGCATTTTTCTATTTTGTGCTTTGTTTCTCAAAAAACCCGATTTTTCACCGGAAAATTGAAAAAGGTTTAAAATTAACAAAGTGACAGCGGTTTTTCTGAAAAAAATTATAATCGATTTTCTTGAAAAAAAGAACCCATCTTTAAATTTTTTGTCCATTTTTTTTTTTTAACTTATACTTTGATAATAAAAATATCTTGTAAGCTTGATGTTTTCTAAATAACTTTTGTAGCCAGGAGAAGGTGTTCTTGTTACAAATGAATGTTCTACTTTTTCTTGGAAACAATGATAGATACGAAAAAAATGTCAAGATAATAATTTGCACGGCTAAAAAAATTTCTACGAAAAATGTCTCTTTTGCTTTTGCGATATTTTTCATAGTTCACGAAAAAATTCAAAAACTTCATTTTTAAGGAGAAAAAAAATTCTCCCGGCCTCAAACTTAGTTTAGCCCACATAGTGCTGCTAAGGTGTCTTTCTTTTATTGGTAGAAAATTGAAAAAAATATTTAGAGAAATAAAAAAGTTTGGTTTTCCCGAAATTATACTTTTATGTTTTCAAAATTTGAAGGGAATAATAAAAAAAATCCTTAAAAACCCTGCATTTTTATTTCTCTAACTATTTTTGTTAAGTTTCCACTAATAAAAGAAAGGCATCTTAGCCACATCATGCGGACTAAACAATTTTTGAGGCCGGGAGAATCCCCCCCCCCCTAAATATGTAGTTTTTGAATTTTTTTGTCAACTATGAAAAATATCGCAAAAGAACAAGAGACATTTTTCCTCGAACTTTTTTAGATGTCCAAATTTTTATCTCAACATTTTTTTCGTGTCTATCATTATATCCACGAAAAACTAGAAAATTCGTGTGTAACAAGAAAGAATTCTCCTGGCTACAAAAGTTTTTGAGAAAATCTATTTTTAATTTTTTCATAAAAACCGCTGCCATTTTGTTAATTTTAAACCTTTTTTTAATTTTCTGGCGTATTTTGAAACAGGTTTTTGAAAAAAGGACAAATTTCAATACTCGTAACTTTTTAGAAAAAATTCTATTTGCAAATCTGTACTTTAATTTTCAACATAAATAGTGAGTTTTAAAACAAGAAGATTAAGCTTCTATTAGAAAGACAAGTTTTCAACAAAAGTGTTAAATTTTCAAATAAAAAAATAAATTTTCAACAAAAGATGGAATAGTGAAATTTTCAGATAAAAAAATTAAATTTCCAACAAAAGACTAGAATTGTTAACTAAAAGACCAAATATTTTCAATGAAAAGTGAAATAATTGAGTTTTCTGTTTAAGAATTTTCTACCAAAAAAGAGTGAATTTTTCAATAGAATAGATGCAGTTTCAACGAAAAATTCAATATTTAATATTCTAACCAAAGAATGTCTTAATATTAATTAAAACCGGTTATATTTAAGAAAAAAATAAGAATTTTAATTTAAATACTTCATTTTTAAGTTCAAAAGAACAAAATTGAATAAAATCGTTAAGTTTTAATCGAAAGAAATGAATTTGCAACTAAAAAATAAGTTTTTACTCAAGAATGAAATAGTTCACTTTTCAGTTTCAAAAATAATTTTGAACCAAGAAAAAGGAGATTTGGACGAAATACTTAAATTTTTAACCAAAAATAATAAATTTTGAACAAAAAAGATAAATTTTCGAACGAGTAGATTAATTTTCTACCAAAAAGTCGAGTTTTTAACTAAAAAATTAGTTGCTAACAAAACAAAAAAATATTTGTAGCATAGTATTTAAATTTTTAACCAAAGAAATGAATTTTTCACCAAAATAAATGAATTTGCAAACAGGAAGAATAATTTTCTAAAAAAAAGTCAATTTTCAAACACATGGTTGAATTTTCAAATAAAATGATCAATTTTCAACATAGGAAAAATTAATTTTTAAAATATTAGTTACATTTCCAACTGCAAAATGTTTTTTCAACCAAAAGAGACGAATTTTCAATGAAATACATTAATTTTCATCTAAATGGTTCATTCTTTATCTACAAGAGACGACTTTTTAACCGAAAACGGACAAGTTAAATTTTTAGTTAATCAATTTAAAACCAACAAAAAACACTGATTTTCCTAAAAATAGTTTATTTTAAATCAGAGATGATTCTTTAAAAAAATGTAAAATGAAATAGTTGATATTTCAACCAAAAAGTATTTTTAATTAAAAACCATTGAATTAAATCAAAAAGGATCAATTTTCAATAAATCATGTAATTTTTTTTTAATAAACAAGATCATTCTTTAACCAAAAATAACAACAAAAATAAAAGATAAATTTTCAGTTAAAGAGAAGAAACTTCAACAGATAAAATTTTCATAAAAAAAAATTGAATTCAATAAAAAAAAGGATACGATTTTTCTTCAAAACCGTTGGTTTTTTTAATTTGAAAATATTATTTATTTTTAGTTTTTGCTATCGAGAAATAGAAAACTCATAGAAAATAGAAAAACATGTACTTTGAAACGTCACATTAGTAAACAATAATGTTATGTTTGTGAAAATCAGAACTGACTTCCCCGTGCTCTAGGACCAAAAAATGTCGATATAGTAGGAATCGTACAAGTAATGGCTGGTCTTAAATTCTGAATTATTAAATTTGAATTTTGAAGGTTTTTGAGCAACTTCACTGTCAATAATCTTCCAAAATGGATCAAGACTATGGTAAGAAATTTTTAAATTCCCCTAATTTAAAGAATTAGTTTTATTACAATCTAAACCATTCTTTTTTTAGTGGAGAAATCCTTCTCAAGTGAATCTGAAAGACGAACTAAAAGAGTTCGTGCAAATTCAAAAGATTCAAGAAGAGGAAAGAATGAATGCATGTTAAATACAATTATTTTAGACTTTTGTTTATTAACTATATTTTGTTTCTTTTCTTAATTTAGCGTTTATTGGTAATAATTAATTAAATTTAAGCGACCTAGGGGACCAAATAAAGTGTATTTCTTTTAGGGAGTAAAGAACTGACACTTAAATTTAATTGTGAACTGTACTGAATGTTTCGGTGTTTCTAATTTTTGTTTTATTATCAACATTCTTTTTGTACATGATTGACCGTAACTATATACCTTGGATAGAGTTCGTTAATAAACTGTAATTATATTATTACATTTTGAGAGTGTCCCTTTTTTCGACCATTCTCAACTGCTTCTTCTTCATCCTCTTTATTTTGGCTGTGTTCGTTATCTAAAATGGATTGCAGTATTAAATTAGACAGATTTTTCGACAGATTTACAATCAATTTAAATTTTAGAAATTAATTGTTTTTTGGAAGTTTGACATAATGAACTTACAACTTGAACGACTTCACTCTTCTTTCTATTTTCCTCCTCTCTCTTCAACTTCTCTATCCTTCGCTGTTTTTTCAATTCCTTTTCTTCCTTCATTTTTGCTTTCTTTTCTCGTGATATTTCTTTAATATGCTTCAAGTGTTCTCTCAGCTTTTGTTTCTGTTCAAAGGATTGGCGAATTCCTCTCGTCTTTACAATTGATGAAAATCTACAAAAAATTTATTTTAATTTCATCAATCTTTTCGAAATGCATTAAAATGGAAGGATTTTCTTAAAAGGTTTATTTATAAGTATGCCTTCAATTATAACTGCGTCAAATATGTGGAAAAACATTTAATTTTAAATGCCCAATAAAATGCCAGAATAAATGAAATAGTATTTAGTAAATTATTACAATTATCTGGAGAAGTCTGAAAAGAAATGCTGAAAACGCATATATAAAGTCAAATAAAAATAGACTCAATTTCAATATTATTACTTTCAAAATTTTAAAAATAAACTAAAACTTAAGGCACAATTTATACAAAAAAGGAATAAAGCCTTTAATTTCAAAAAACTTCTGATTCGATATTTTTATCTACGTACGAAAATTCCTTTTAAGTAGGCAAACATGAGGTATAAAGGTTTAGGTAGAGAAGAATTTTTTGTGACACAAATTTTAAGTCATTTTTCTTTATTAAAAAGGCAATTAGCAATGGACCATTTTTGATACCGATCTGAGATATACACATGCAATCACAATCATAATTATAAATTTAGAAATTGAGTAATCCTAATTAATGCAAAATTATTTACAATTTTCTCAGGATTTTTTTGTAGTAAAATAATCGGTGACAACAATGATCATTTTCACACGAAATGTATGTTCGAGATATGTTTTCAGTTGCGTGATTATGCTTGAAACTCTATTTTAATTCCAGTAAATTCACCGACTGAATAACATTCAGTCGATGAATTTACTGGATATTCAAGCGACATTCTATCTAAAAAAAAGTGGCGTGACGAAATAAAAATCCGCTGATAACTTTCCATTTCTTCACAACTGTGAATTTAATTTATGATCGTAATGCCGCCGAAATATTTATTTGTTTTTGCAGTACACACATTTTATAATTGTAAAAATAATTAAACTAGTTTACTCTCACGAAACGAAATATTTTTTAAATTACTGTTTTATACGAAAATACACATACAAAATTTCGAAAACATTTTTTATAATACGATTTTTAAGTTTAACAGGCCAAAATGCATTGGAAAAATATAGCGTCACTAAATGTACATTTTTTTTTAATTTGTAGACTAGTGTTATTATAAATTTACATTCATAAAAAAAATTTCAAAAACGACTGTAAATAATTTAAAAAATATAACTGGGCATATCACAAAAAGTTTGAACGTTTTAATCGATTTCAAAGAATTTGAAGGAATTACAAAATATTTCAAAAAATTGTAACGATTTTCAAAGTACGTAAATAAATTTCAATGTATTTCACAGCACTTCCAAATGGATTTCCAGTAAATTTGAAACATTTTAAGGTATGTCACCGAATTTTTAAGGATTGCAAATTATTCCAGAATATTTCAAAGGAATTTCCAAGAATCTTTCGAGATTTTCCAGGGTATATATCAAAATTTTTTTAGGGTTCCAATATATTTTAAAGAATTTTTTGAAATTGCAAAGTATTTTTAAATATTTAATAGATTTTCAGAGTATTTAGAAATAAAATCAAATGTTATCACAGAACTTCCAAATAGATTTTCAGCAAATTAAAAGTGGTTCCAGGTTTTTCACATAATTTCAAGTTATTCAAGAATATTTTAAGGGATTTCCAAGAATCTTTTGAGATTTTGCAGGGTATATTAGAAAATTTTTAAGGATTTTCAATATATTTCAAAGAATTTTTTGAAATTGAAAAATAATTCAAAATATTGCAGTAGCAATTTTCAAAGTACGTAAAAATATTTCAATAGATTTCACAGCACTTTCAAATTAATTTTCAGTAAATTTTAAACATGTCAAGGTATTTCACAGACATTTTAAAGATTTCAAGTTATTCCAGAATATTTCAAAGGAATTTCCAAGAATCTTTTAAGATTTTGCAGGGTATATGTCAAAAAAATATTAAGGGTTCCAATATATTTAAAAGAATTTTTTGAATTTGCGAAGTATTTTTAAATATTTAATGGATTTTCAGAGTATTTAAAAATACTTCAAGTGATTTCACAGCATTTCCAAATGGATTTTCAGTAAATTAAAAACATTTCAAGGCATTTCATAGAATTTCTAAAGATTTAAAGTTATTCAAGAATATTTCAAGGAATTTCCAAGAATCTTTTGATATTTTGCAGGGTATATAAAAAGTTTTTTAAGGGTTTTCAATATATTTCAAAGAATTTTTTGAAATTACAAAATATTTTAAAATATTGTAGCGATTTTTAAAGTACGTCAAAATATTTCAATTAATTTCACAGTTCTTCAATTAATTTCTCGTAAATTTTAAAATGGCCACGTATTTCACAATATTTTTAAGGGTTTCAGGTTTTTCAAGGGATTTCCAAGAATCTTACGAGATTTTGCAGGGTATATAACAACATTTTTAAGAGTTTTCAATATATTTCAAAGAATTTTTTGAAATTGCAAAATATTTAAAAATATTATAGCGATTTTTGAAGTACGTAAAAAATTTTCAATAGATTTCACAGCACTTCCAAAGGGATTACAAGTATTTCTAAATGTTTGAAGGGATTTCACAAGCTTTCAAGATATTCCTAAAGGTTTTAAGAGGTTTCACAGTATTTCAAGTGATTTCGAAACATTTTGATGAATTTCAGAGGATTTCTATAAAATCCAAGTTATTTTAAAAGGTATCATCAAGACTCAAAGTCTTTCAATTAATTTTAATAGGTTAGCGAAATTATGATTATAACAGACTGAAAAAAATATGAAGTTTTTTTAAAGTATTTGAAAAAATGTTTATGCAGTTTCAGCGAATTTTATAGGATTCATAAGTTTTCAGAAGATTTAAAGGAATTTTATACAGTCAAAAGGGTATTAAAAGATTTCAAGAGTGTTCGAAACCTCATTTTATAATTTAAAGCATAAATATTTTGAAATAAACAAATATTTATTAGGATTTTTGCATAGCGTGTGTAGCCAGTGAACCGTTTGTAGCCATTTTCTGATATATTTCCATATTTTAAGTATAAGAATGTATAATACGTATTTTTGAGAAATTTGGCTCTTTTCAGTGCAATACAACTTAGTATTCAAAATATGGAAATATCCAATAATCGCGCACATAGGACGTGTTGTTGGCTACTTGCGATAGTAAAATATTTATGTATGAAATATAACACAAATAATAATTTGGATGGCTAACAATTTATATAATTAATTACTTACGAACATGAATGTAAATTAAATAAACTAAAATACTATACATACAATTCCGTAGAATAAAAAATTTGCAACAATTGAAAACAATATTTAAAATTTAAAGATAAAAAATACTTTTGAAGACGACAAATAACTTAACAAAATAAAGGATGGAAATTCATAAGGAGTTAAGCGCCATTTTCCCTTTTTTCAGGAGACTCAAAATTTGTTGCAAATTCGGCAGAAAAACTTAAAAAAAAAAAAAGAATAAGAAGGTTCTTTCAAACGCTTTCAAACTTTATCAAAATCCGTATCGACTTTAAACATTAATTGTGAAGTGAATTTTCAAATTAAAAATAATAAAATGTGCATTTTGAGTTCTAGCTATTGAATGGACAAATTGAGTTTCAAAAGGTAGTTTCAAACTATTCATCCAGTTTCGAGGAAATTGAAAATAAAATTATGATTTAGAAATTGCTAAAACTGATATTTCAACTTTAAATAATGACGGCAATTATCAATTAGCATATTTCAGATATTATAAATTTATTTGTTCATTATTTAGTACTGAATACATGAGACCACAAAGTAATTAACAAATAATTATCTAGTCTCCTGAAAATTGAATTTAAGTTTAAAAAGAATCTGCGTCAACTTTGGAAGACATAAATGACTGTAATTATTTGTATTATATAAATTTGTTTGTAAGCTTATCTCAGTTGAAATTGGATTAAATAAAATTATACTTTTATCCTATTAGCACCATTGTATTTTAATTATATTTTAAGAAAGTGATTAAGTCGGGATAATAAAAGAAACCTTTTTTTCACTGTTAACAAAACAGCCACAAAAAAATCCTTTTCGGAACGTGTGTACACCTATTTTATAATAAAATTATATATTAAAATATAAATGATGAATTTGTCAACATACCTGGTTTTCTGTTCTTTCCAAATTCTGCCCGACTTTGGTTTTCCTCTTGGAATAACAATTTGATCATTCTTCGCTTTTTTCTTGGATTTTTTCTCCAAAGTCTTTATGTTTTGAACCCGACTCTCAATGTTAGACTCACTAACTTTTGTCATTGTAATAAATTATCTACAATTTTTATAAAATGATTTCACTTTTTGTTAATTTTTTGTGTTTGCATCGGTTCGTCGTCAAACACAACGTGGTGATGGCGGTGACTTTTGACTCATTTTTGAGGTTAACCTCGTGGTCCTGTTTCGAGTCCACCATTTAGAAATAGGAGGAACCTTGAATTGCAGATAAAACATTTTTCGAGAGGAGAATTCTCCCTTACCTACAGCTAACGTAAATATTTACCTTATCAATTTGTCGTGGAAAACCATAACCTACAAAAAGTTGTAGCTGTGTGGTCTTTTAAAAGCTTTAAGAGCTTTTGACCAACTCTTTTCTTTTAAATATTCTGTATGACAATGGATGAAAAAGCAGTAGAATCTCTTAAAGAAATATCAGCTTTTCTAAATTCTGAAGCTCGAGCAGATTTAAAAGATGCTACGATTCAACAGGTGCTCGGTAAGTGACAAACATAACCTGTATTATTGTCGTAAATATAGGATTATTCGATTATTCTGAAACATTAAAAATGTGTAAACCAAATTTTTTCTTAACAATATAATTTTTGCTAATACTTATTAATTATCAGAAATAATGTAATTTACAGATTTAGCTAAGGAACAATTAAAGCGTGTTTAATACACCTAGTTTTTCAATTTGTTGTAATCTTAACACAAAAATTGGACATCGTTTTCTATTATAGTTACTATACTCATATAATTTGGTATTATTCTATTATAGATTAAATCAATTAATTTAGTAAAAATTAAAATGATAGGTATCACAGGTTCGGCAGCAGGACGGGAATTGCTCCTAAAATTACCGGAGATATTAAAAAAACTGGTTATCCTCTTGCAAGATAATGCAATAACAATTGCAAAAGCTGCAGCATTAGCATTAATAAACCTCACTGCTGATGAAGGCGGTTCTAGTGCTCTTTTAGTAATTTCTGAATCTTTCAAGTATGAAGGGAAATTTAGCTCTGATTTGATCCACGTTTGTTTAAAGTGAGTACGAAAATCATATTTTAACATAAAACCTTTAAAAATGTAATCATTTTAAATTAATCATCGGCAGAACAGTACAATTTTATTACAAAATAAAAGCCTTAAAATTTGGAACCATTTTAAATTTAAAATCTTGACGAATGTGAATCAATGAAACGTTTTACTCAAATATTGAAATTTTCATAAAGCCATGAATCGTTTCATTAGACCAAAGTTTCGGAAGTGTTCAAAAGTTCAACATTTAAATTAAATTAAAAGCACTTAAAACTTTTAGCGTTTCTAGTAAAAATATTTATTTTAAACAAAATAGATGAATTTTCAACTAAAAAACACGAATTCTCAACAAATAATTTAATAGTTGATATTAAAAAAAAATTATTTTAAGCCAAAACCAGTCGAATTCAACAAAAAAAGACGAATTTTCAAAACAATAGTTGAAAGCTCAACAAAAGCAGATTAATTTTCAAATCTGTAGATTTGATCGAATCAGTCAAAATTTGTACCAATTTCAATCAGTGACTGAATTCTAGATGCACATCAATCATCTAGACTTTAAACTGATAACTTATTCAGTTTTACAGATTTATTATTACAAAATTGGATGATTCATAGCTAGAAAATTACTGTTTCACATTTATAGACAACTAAACAGTTGCATTTTAAACTAAAGGAAAAACTCGATTTTTATTAAAATAGATGAATTTTCAAACGAAAAGACGAGTTGTCGATAAAATAGTTGAATAAACCAAAAAATATTATGCATTGAAAAATATCTGATTTATAGTTAGAATTCACTTTCTAATTGATATTAGTAGAGTTATTAACTGATGTAAATTTAGCAAGAATCAAACAATTCTTATTTTAACCAAAAAGATGAAATTTTTAATAAAAAGACCAATGTTAAACAAGTTAGTTGAATTTTCAATCAAACAAGATTTTTCAGTCAAGAAATAATAAAAATGTCAACTTTCAACCAAATTTATGAACCTTCCAAATAAAAAGAATATTTTTAATTGGCGTGAACGTGAGCCAATCCGGGATGAAACATAAAAAACCTGATTCTATTAAAATAAAATTTTTTTAAATTAATTACACAAAAAATGTTATCGACTCTAATGCCAATAAAAATATCTTTTTTTTTACAAAAACAAGTTACAAAAGAGATAAACTTTGGACTTATATAATAAATTTTCATTTGGAATAACTAAATTTTCAGTAAAAAAAATTTATTCCAAAAACGGAATGTGTAAAAAAATCGTTGCATTTTCAACCAAAGAGATGAATTTTCAACTAAAATTATTAATCCGCCACAAAAAAATGAATTTTTAATTACTTAGTTCTACCTTGAACCAAGTAGTTAAGTTTTCTACGAAAGTAGTGCAATTTTCAACCGAGAAAAACAACTTTTTAACAAAACATTTGAATTTTCAATGAAAATAATGACAAATTACAACATTTAATTTTAAACAATACAGTTAAAATTTCAATGAAAAAGATGAATTCTTAACTCAAAATATAACAATAAACTTTTCCACAAAAAGAATGAACTTTCAACAAAAAGTAGTTGGATTTTATTATTGATTTCTATTAATTCAGTTCGCATTCAATTGAAAAATGATAATAGGATTAAAAGAGGGGAAATGTTTTTTCTGTCGGAATAACTCAATTTTCAGTACAACAAAAAACGAAAACGAATATTTGAAAAAAAAAAATAGTTACATTTTCAACCAATGAGAAGAATTTTCAACCAAAACGATGAATCCGCCACAAAAAAATGAATTTTTTAACAAATTAGTTTAACCTTTAACCAAGTAGTTACATTTTCTACAAAAGTAGTGCAATTTTCAACCGAGAAAAACAATTTTTCAACAAAACAGTTAAATTTTCAAACAAAAAGAAGGACTTTTTAACCAAATTATTTAATTTCAAATAAAACAATTAAAATTTCAAAGAAGAAAGATCAATTTTCCACTCAATATGTAATAATAAACTTTTCAATCGAAAATAATGAACTTTTAAAGAAAAATAGTTGAATTTTATTACCGATTTCCATTAATTCAGTTCGCATTTAATTGTAAAACGATAAAAGGATCTTAATATTTGAAACTTTGAACCGTTTTCAAAGTTTCATGAAATTTATTGTTTGTTTAAAGTTTCATAACACTTTAAAACACTACAAATGTTCAAGATTAGATAATTTAAAATTTATTCTATGATTAACTAATTAATTTGTATGCTAAAAAGAAGTTTAAATTCAAGCAATTACATTTAGACAAAATCAAAAATCATAAAAAATTTAACAATATTTGAGAGCAGTCGGCTTTAAGCATGAACAATTTTAAGACAAGTTTTTAAAATTAAATAATTGAAAATAGCAACATGTAAATTTGTTACTATATTAAAGAATATTTGAAAACAGCGTATTTAATATCAATTTCGGTCCTTCTTCGATAAATTCAGTGACTTCCTTTAATTATTTAAGCTTATAAGGTATTGTGATCATTATTATACTATGTATAATTATTAAAGTGCTCTTATATTGCAGATATGTTATGGATCGAAATATAAATTTAGCAGACCCTTGTTGCATGATTTTATCAAATATGACGAGGCCTTCAGTTTTTGTAGATAGAATACTTGCCCTTTTTGATAAAACTGGATACTCGTGGGATTCCATTATTGCTGCCTTTTGCAAAAAAGGAGACACAAATTGTGCTACGTCACACTACCTGGGACCAGTCTTTAGCAATTTGAGCCAGTCCCCCAAAGTACGAAGGTTTGTCTCTTTTCTAGAATTTTATGCCGCCTTGATTCTGTAATACTTTACCGTGCCAATTTTAATTAAAATTATTGCATTTTAGTCTCACCGGAAAATTGCCAGGAACTTTATTTAGCGACCTCAATTTTTCAGTCGATTGTCCTAAAATTAATATTAAAAGGTTTTTGATATTTTACACTCAAATTCGTGAATTAGTATTTGTCTGAAATGGTTAATACATATGTTTTTATATTAAAGAGAGAGAAAGAGATTTACTTTTAAAAATAAAAACTGTAATTACAATTTAGAATAGTTATGTAATTCTGATTTTGAAATGGAAATTTCCTAAAAGAATTTTTATAATTCTGAAATTGAACTGGGAATTTTTTTAAAGAATCATAACTTTGAGTTGGATCAGGCGATTTTTCAAAAGATTTATAATTATAATTCAGATCCGGGACAAAAAAGTTTCCGAACTGATTTAAAAGTGGGAATTTTCTTGAAGAGTTATTTGGAACAGTGAATTTTCCAAAAGAATGACAATTTTTACTAGGACCGGGGTATTTTCAAAACGAGTATTACGATTTTGATTTGGAATAGAGAATTTTAGAAAAGAACTATAATTCGGTCAGGGAAAAGGTCATTTTCCAACAAAAATAAAATTTTGATTTAGGGTATGGAAATATAAAAGAGCAGTATAATTACTAGGCTGAGAAAATGAGAAATTTCTTCGAAGAAATCCAAGAATTGAAACTCATTGTCACAATGTAATTGCTTTTCTTCAGACACTTAACTGACAGAACTCGAGGTTTAATTCGAAGACTCCTTCCTTTCACGGAATACGCCGAAAGTGAATTAAGACGAGGTGGCATCGTCGGAACTTTGAGGAATTGTTGCTTCGATCTTGCAAACCACGACTGGTTTCTCGGTCCAGAAATTGATATCTTGCCTCATCTTCTTTTACCACTTGCTGGGCCCGAGGAATTTGATGACGAGGATACAAACAAGCTTCCCATAGACCTACAATATTTACCTGAAACTAAACAGCGCGAATCTGATACCGATATCAGGTGAGAACTGAGAAATATTTCTTAAAATTAGACTTCGTTTCATTACTATGTTATTATACTTAAAACGAAAACATTTTCATAGATGATTGCTGTAAATTGTAAATTTTGTAATCATTCTTCATGGATAGCTCAAAAATTGTATGGAAAATTAAAATTGGCAATCAATAATTAATTAATTATGTACTTTCATGATTTTTTAATGAAAAATACAAAGCTTCTGACAAAAATGATTAAAATCAACAACATTAAAATATAATCTTCATTTTGTATTAATTTTTGTAGAAAATTACGAATTTTTACAAACACTTCTATTATTCTCTAAGAAAAAGTAGGAAAATATACGGTTCCAAAATATAACAGAAAATCTAAGACTTTAAAATGAAAGTTTGTCCCTGGTGAAAAAAATTTCGATGAAAAACTACAACATTCCAGGAAAATTACCCATTATATGCAATTGTAGATTTTGTAATAGTTTGACATAGAAAACTACTAACTTCTATGAAACATTACGATTTTCAAAAGAATATCAGAAAGTTTGATCATTTTTAATGTAAAACAAAAAAAATGAGGATCATGTACAACACGAAAATGCGGTATAAATTTGTTCTAATACTGAATAGTCTTTTTTTCTTGGAACATACAAGTTTCTACAGAGTCTAAAGAATTAAGAAAAGGATCCCACATTTTTATTATGGAAATTCGGGTTCGTTTAAATATGTTCAAATTGATATATATGCAGACAAAGTATATATAATTGGGCCAGTTTAAACAAAACCCAATTTTCGTCAGAAATGTGCGAAGTCCTTTTCGAAAATTTACACTTTGAAAATTCCTTATTAGTTTTTTCTTAATTCGTCGTCACGTGTTTTCTTTTCAGAAAATTACGAATTTGTACTTTTCTTTTTAATTTTTTAAATTAATTCACTATTTTTCTTTCTCGATTTATTAGCAAAAACTCAATTCTAAATAAATGATAGTTTGACTATATGTATACATATGGGCCGTAATTATAACTTACAAAGGTCCAAAGTGCATTAAAAATTGTTAGCAATTTTCCTAGAAATTCATCAAAGTTTTCTTAAAAATTTATAGCGATTCTCAGCGTTTATTCTCTTATTTGAAAATCCGTCAGAAAATTAAAAAAAGATTTCAAATTAACAAAATGTTGACAGTTTTTCTGAAAATATTAAAAGTCGATTTTCACAAAAACCCCACTATTATACTTTTTGCAAATATATCTTGTGAGCTCTATGTGGGCTAGATAACTATTGTTATTAGGAGATTTTTTTGTCATAAAATCGAATTTTCTAATTTTTTGAACTCCCGGTTCCCCACGTCAATGGGTCTAGAACCCGGAATTTATAAGGTTCATTGAAAAATCCTTAATAAAATTGTTTTTTTCAAACAGAAAAAAGTAAATAATTTATGACAGCAAGATAACAAAAAAAATGTAAAATTAGAAAAAACTCCCGATCTTAGTGTTTTTCACAAAAATATAATTTATACAAAATTTGCTAGAAAAAAGTTCTACAAAAACAAGAACTAAATCATTTTTTTTTTTCAATAACTAAAAAATTTTAAAATTCCCGGTCTTAGTATTCTTTGCAATTATGTAAATAAAAACAAATTTTTAACAATACTTCTAATTAAAAACGTTATAATTGTACAAAAATGGTTAATAATAAAGCAGAAAATTATAAAATGTTGACGTTACCATTGCAAATTATATAATCGAATTTCATGGAAAACAACAATTCAAAATAAATAACAATGTAAAAATGAATAAATAAATTACCAAGCAAAAATGTTTCGAATTGAAAAAATGTAACCACGCCGGGGACTTTCACGAAGAGTTTGTTGTTGTTTACAAAGTTTGTTTTCCATGAAATTCGCTTCTCTGATGGTATCGTCAACATTTTTGAGTTTTGAGCTCGATTGTTTACAATTTTTTTATAATTATAACTTTTTAAATTAGGAGTATTTAAAAAAAATGGGATGATTGTGATACGAAAAAAACTTAATATACCAAAAAGTTTGGGGTATTTTGCATCGTATACCATGCAAATTTAAAAATCATATTTTTAGGAAAAAAGTTCTCCCGGTCTTAAAAATGAGTTAGCCCACATAATGATGACATGGACACGTTTCTTCTGCTAGCAGAAACTTTTTTAAATTATTGGAATTAATAAAAATAGTAGGAGTTTCCAGAAAATATCTTTTTCATGTTTTCAAAATTCGAAGAAGGAATTAAAAAAGATGTTCTGAACAACTCCATCTTATTTGTTTTGAAAGACAACTTTTTATATTTTCAGAAAAACCGCTGCCATTTTGTTAATTTCGAAAGTTATAAATGTTTAAAAAAATATTGTGGGTTTTTTGTTTAAACATAACACAAAATTCAAATACATATAACTTCCTCGACATTTTTTTACGCAAGTCGAAAAAATACTTATTGCCTAGTTGGTCCTTGATACTCTTATTCCTATTTTCCCGTCAGATTAATGTTACTGGAATCTTTGACGCAATTGTGTGCATCAAAAAAAGGACGTGAGTATCTCAGAGAAAAGAATGCGTATGTCATACTCAGAGAGTTACATAAATGGGAAAAAGACAAAGTTGTCTTACTTGCCTGTGAGAACCTCGTTGACATTTTAATCAGGTAAACTAACTTGATGGGCGTATAATAACCGTGATAAATAATTTATTGATATTTTTAACGAACATTGTTTTAATCAGGACGGAGGAGGAAATAGGAGTCGACAATTTAAAAGAGATTGAAGTGCCTGAGGAATACAAAGACAAGTTTCACAAAATGGATGAAGAGTTTATAAGCAGTTGAAAACATGATGTACCTGAATTATAAATATAACATGTAAATATATTTTTAATAACTTGATTGTTCGCACTGAGTTGCGGCAAATACCTCGTATTCGGTTTACTTTCTATTTTTATAAACTATTGCACGGCCCCTAAGGTACTTTACATTTTCACTAATCAGGTTCAACGTAGCAGGTAAACGCAGTAGTGTTGACAACAAAATAGAAAAAAATAACAGTTATTAAATTATCTTTTACATTGTTCTTTAGAGGTATACAAAGTCTCACTAACAGCAAGATCAATAGTTACTTTAAAGTCGGTATATTTCTACTCTATGTCGCTGGACATTGACAATCTCTCAAATTTGTTTCCAATGCCCTTTGGAATATCCTATCTGATTTTTAAACCTATGAGTTAATTCTGAGCATCATTTACCCGTTTTTTTGATTCAGATTAGTTTCTGCATTATGGTAAATATCCTAATCCAGCTTCCAAGCTCACCGAGCTTCGCACACTGGAAGCATTGCTGGATCTTCTGCCACTTCGAGCACCACATCCACCGAAAACTGCAGCGATTTCTGCACTTTTCTTGATCGAGAGTGCCTCGTGGTGTAAACTGGCTTTACTCTGGCAAGCTTTGGCTGATTTTTTATGCCGTTCTGTGCCTCCCACGTACACCAAATTTCCATGGAGATCTCTCGCACTGACTACCAACACTTTTTCGCTGCCCGAAGAGTTTTGGGACTTTCTTCCTGGACTGAAGAGTTCGTAGTCGAGAGCGAGATTGTCAGAACTTCCTCGATTTGGGGAGGGTCTTATCTGGAATTGAAGATTTCATTTAATAACAAGTTTTTGCTTTGCTTTCAGGTTTTAGAAAAAATAGTGAGGTTTTGGTCGAATCAGGGTGGCTGCAGTTCAGGAAAAACTTGGAACTCAGGAACAAGTCTGAGAAATTTGTTGGTCATTGAAAGTCAAGGTTTTTGAACATAAAAAATGGCAAAAGTCAGGGAATCACTTTTTAAGAATTTGGAAAACTTTTAAATAAATTTAAATAATTTTAAGAGTTTTAAAACAATTCTAAGATTTTAGGGTATTTTTAAAATTTATAAAGAATTTTCAATCGCTTAAAAAATTCGCAGTAGATTTTAAAAGATTTGAAAGGATTTGAAATATTTTCGAGTAATTTTGAAAATTCCATGGAATTTTCAAGAGCATTCAACAGTTTCAAGGGATATTTTAGAAGATTTAAAAGGGTTTGAAAACTTTGAGGGTATTTTAAAAGTTTGGAAGGAATGTTCAAGAGATTTAAAAATTGTCAAGGACATTCCAAGGATTTGAATGATTTTCAGGGATTTAAACAAATTTTCATGAGTTTTTGAAACATTTCGTAAGATATGGAATGATTTTATAGGACCTATAAGGTTTTATGATAATTTTAAATATTCCAAGATATTTTATAAGATTTCTGAGGATTTCAATAATTTTAACAGATTTAAAAGCTCTCAAAATATTTTAACAATTTTTCATAAAATTCATTAACAAGAATTGTGAAAATTCGTAGTGTTTCAAAGATATTCAAATATTTTATATATTTTGTATGGTTTTTTTTTTAAGAGTTTCTAGATATTTTAAAAGATTTGAAATATCTTGCGTATTTTTAAAACTTCCAAGTAATTTTCAAGACCATTAAAAATTGTCAAGTAATTTCAGAACATTTTAAATATTTAAGATTATTTTTAGTAAGCAGAACTAATTTTTAAGAACTTTAAAGAATTTCAAGGGATTTTAAGAGTTGAAAAAATTTGAAATACATTAGGAATTTTAAAAGATAACAAGTACTTTTTAATTGATTTCAGTAATTTGAAGGTATTTCAAAGGAATATTTCAGTATTTTTAAAAATATTCCAAGGCAATTTAAAGATTTTAAAGAATTTAAAATATCTTAGGATATTTTAAGCATATTTTAATAGTTTGAAGCGATTCCAAAGTATTTTACGGTATTTAAAAGATATACTAAGGAATTACCAAGAGCGTTAAGAAGTTTCAATTTAGTTCATAGGATTTGAAATATTTAAGGGTTTTAAAAATAATTACGATGAATTTTTAAGGGGCCGTTCAAAATTCTACTACTTTTCACACTTTTTCCCTCTTTTAGGTAAAAATTTGCTTTTTAATTTAATTTGACGAACACCTAAATTGAAACTCAAAACATATACAAAACATAATATTTCAAATGAAGAAATATATAATAGATTGTAAATCAATTAAATATAATAAATTAAACAAAATAATCAACCTTTCAACAAAATAGTTGAATTTATAACCACGTAGTGAAATTTTCGATGTACAAAGATAAATTTTCTACCAAAAAGTTGAATTTTCAACAGAAATAAAATGAATTTTTCAGTAATACAGTTTAACTTCCAATACAAAAAGATGAATATTCAACTTGTTAATTTAATTTTCAACAAAATAATTAAATTTCAACCTAAGATTTTATTTAAAGCAGAATAAAATTTTTACTTGAAGTAAGTTAATATTTCATTTAATTTAACAAAAATAATTGTATAAACAAATTATTATTGTTTATGATTATCTTCTCTTAGATTAGCGCTAAAAAGTTGCAATAAATTTATTGTTGTAATTAAAAACAAAACTTTTACAAGTCATTTACAGACCTAGTCCTCCCACCTACTTTTAATTATTCCATGCTTTGTTTTTGTCTCTTTTATATAATAGCTTTTTTATTTTAATTAATTTTTTTTAGCATTGGGAAAAGAGCAGAAATAATTTACTTAAAACAATACAATACTATTTAAAATATGATTCTTTCTAATGTTTCTTTATTATTTGTTCACAACTAAAAAGGTAAAGCAAAGTTAAATATTTGAGAAAAAACCGCAACTTTGTAGCATTATTCTAAGAGAATATTGTTATAATTAATATCAAATTGTTTGAACAATTATTTTTGTTAACTTTAATTGATTATTACCTCGCTCTAACTAAAACGGACTTATGGGGGTGATATTTGATAAGTAATATTTTATTCTCATTCTGTGACCAATTGTGAGGAGAAATGGTGAATTTCGAACTCGAT
Source organism: Belonocnema kinseyi (assembly GCF_010883055.1). NCBI lineage: Eukaryota > Metazoa > Arthropoda > Insecta > Hymenoptera > Cynipidae > Belonocnema > Belonocnema kinseyi. The sequence continues at coordinate 63,401,441 of NC_046659.1, forward strand.
TCACCGAATATTGAGAAATCTGAATAAAATTTACAAAAACTATTTTTTTTCTTATGGGAAATACGTGTTAAACTTCATGGGGCTTGCGCCACCTCTAAATATTATTTTTTTTTTCAAAAAAATGGTTTTATTTTTTTGTGGATTCGAACAAATTTCCGGGCGTTTTGCATAGAAATTAAAAAAAAAAAATTTGGACCACCCTACTGGACAGTCTAGATAAAGCCAGAACAAGATTATACAGAATAGGTTTATTATTAAAAATAATTAATACCAACATTGACACTATTATTGATCTCTGATGTAAGTCTGAGCTCTGGATCATTTCACGATTCTTACCTTGAGAAACTCGAGGCTTTTTGAAGAAGCAAGACTTCTGCTCGTTCTGGATGTCTTTGCTCTGTCAGAACTTCCACCTCGACTGATAGTGCTCTCTGATGGGACGATTCCTCGTTGTCTCAACTGCTCTAAAATCGTTGGCTGAACAGTACGACTGGGACAATAACACTTGTTGCTTTCAGAGCAACTGTCTGTATCGCAAGAGCAAACGAGTGTTTTGGGAACGGGATCCTTGCGAGGTAGAGAGCAGTAACATTTGTCTGCTGAGACACAGGTACAAGTTTCCGAATCGTAGCTGCATTCACTGCAGCTCACGTACCCGCTGCTGCTTCTATTTGCCCCTACGTTGCGACTCCATCGTCTGCCTAAAAGATTTTTCAACCATTTTTTTACACTCTTCATTAGGGAGTGTCCGTTAATTGAATAAGGATGGATGGTTTTCGAAAATCTAGAACCCTGTTGTAAGAATTCGTAGGATTGTTATTCCCCCCACCGCATTCTTGCGTAAGATTTTATCTGTTTTACGCAATAGATCAAAAATATTCAATTATATCTCACCGTTAATCAAATTTCTAGGGATTCCAAAATATTTGAGAAATTTCCTGTCATTTGAAAGTATTTCAAGAGATTTTAAAACGTGTCAAAATATTCCAAAGCATATCCATAGACTTCGAGGATTTCGTGATATTTTAGAAGATTTAACGGAAAATTAAAGGAATTCTGACTATTATAAGGAATTTTAGGAGATTTAACAAAAAACGGATCTCAAAGGATTTTATGTGGTACCAAGGTATTTTTACGAATTTTACAGCATATCAGAAGATTTTAAAGAGATTTCAAAGGTTTGAAAGGTTTTGAAGAGATTTCAAAATATTCCAAAGTGTATCAATACATTTTAAAGGATTTTGTAAGATTTGACGGAATTTCGAAGCTTTTCTGAATATGATAAAAGATTTCAAGAGATTAAACAAAATTCATGGGATTTTAAAGGATTTCATGTGGTACTGAGGTATGTTCGTGAATTTTGAAGAATCTCAGGGGATTTTAATGATATTTCGAAGAATTCAAGGGATTTCAAAAGATTTGCAAAGAATTTTAACGGATATTAAAATACTGCCAAAGATTCCAAAGTATATCTACAAATTTTAAAGAATTTCGTATTTCAAAACATTTGACAGAATTTTAAAGGCTTTTCAAATATTATAAAGGATTTTATGAGATATAAAAAAGTCGCGGGATTTCAAAGTATTTCATGTGTGACCGAAATATTTTCACTAGTTTTTAAGGATAACGGAGGATTTTAATGAGATTTCGAAAATTTTAAAAGATATAATGAATTTCACGGGATTTCAAAAAATTTGCAAAGGATTCCAAAGTGTATCCAATAGATTTTAAAGGATTTTGTAAGGTTTCTAAAAGGGATATTAAGATATTACAAAAAAAAAATTCCAATGTTATAAAAGATTTTAAGAGATTGAAAAGTCACGGGATTTTACAGAATCGCATGAGGTACCGAAATGTTTTCAAGAATTTTGAACGATGTCAGGGAAATTGAATAAGTTTTCGAAAATTTTAACGGATTTAAAGGAATTTCAAGATACTTCTAACGGTTTCAAATGATTTTAACGGACTTTAAAAGATTCTAAATTATATCCACAGATTTTGAAGAATTTTGTACGATTTCAAAAGATTTGATGGAATTTCAAACGATTTTTGACTATTATAAAAAATTATAAGGAAATTAAAAAAGTGACGATATTTCAAAGAATTTTTAAGTAGGATCTGGAATTTTAATGACATTTCGAAGATTTGTAGGGATTTATAGATATTTCAGGGAATCCCAAAAGATTTCAAAGGATTTAAAAAGATTTTTAAAGTATATTTCTCAAATTTTAAAGGATTTTTTAAGATTTCAAAGAATTTCTGAAAATTATGAAGGTTTTTAAGAGATTAAAAAAATTAAGGGGATTTGAAAGAATTTTCAAATAGTATAGTAGTAGTAGTAAAACATGTCGCACATGTTTGAAGCTCAACATACTTATGTTTTCAAGACTGTTCTACAAGATGAAGTTGTCAAAATAATTGCTCGTTTACCAGTAAATTCAATGTGGCGGCATTTATAACAAAAACACGGAAAAATTTAAGACAACAAATTTTTGCTGCTGGATTTTGTATCGAAAAATTTGTTTAATGTAACAAAATTTGTGCACAAAAGTGCAATAAGTTGTTAAACTTTCGAAAAATGGAAAACAAGAACTTTGAAATTCAAGAAGGATGTCTCAAAATGACGAATTTAAAAAAAAAGAAATTGTTATTTGTACGATCAAATGACAGAAATGAATTTGACTGTTACCTAACCTATTTATTTATTTTTTCATGGTTTTTCGGGTCACTTATTACAGATCTTCCCGCGAATTCGCCAAATTTATTTGTTTAAACAAATTATTCCGAAGAATTAGATTGTTCACAAGATGCATATGTTTTTCATGGTTTTTTGGTCCGCTGAGTACCAATTTGGCGTCAAATTTGCAAAATCAATGTGTTTAGACAAATTTTTAACAAATTGTTGCAATATTAAGGTTTTCGCAAGATGCATATGATTTCGTTGGTTTTTGCGTCCGCTGAGTACGAATGTATGGTCCAATTCGCAATATCAATGTGTTAAAACCATTTTTTAACAAATTTTTGCAATGTTCCTTTCTGTCAGCCGCCGTATATGACGTTCACCAATTGTCACCGCGTGGAGGTCGAAGGATAGAAAATGAGGTAGCCAAAGAACAGTGCGCAAATGAATTGCACAAGAAACAAATGAATCATAAAAAGCATATGCATCTTGTGAACAATCTAATTCTTCGGAATAATTTGCTTAGACAAATAGTTTAAACAAATTAATTTTGCAATTCCGCGGCCAGATTTGTAATAAGTGACCCGAAAAACTATGAAAAAAATATATAGGTTGTTTGGGTGATGGGCAAATTCGTTGCTTTCACTTGAGGGTGGAAATAACAATTTCTTTTTTTTTTAATTCGCCATTTTGAGACCTCCATATTGAATTTCAAAGTTGTTGTTTTCCATTTTTCCAAAGTACAACATGTTTGTGCACTTTTGTGCACCAATTTTGTTACATTTAAAAAAATTTTCGATACGAAATCCAGCAACAAAAATTGTTTGTCTTAAATTTTTTCGTGTTTTTTGTTATAAATGCTTCCATATTGAATTTACTGGTGAATGAGCTATTATTTTGACAACTTTATTTTGTAGAGCGGCCTTCAAAACATAAGTATGTTGAGTTTCAAACATAGGTGACATGTTTTACTACCACAACTGCATCAGCAAAGTTAAGCTTAGTTTTTCGCAGCCCCCTGACACTCTTGAGTTGAAAATAACGGAAATATTGACCGCGGCCGCGGTGGCGCTAGCTGTGCATTGGACCGACTAGCTGCGCAAATTCATGTGATAATGTAAATATTTACACTTTCAGTTTTAAAAAAGACGTTTTTAAGTATTTCACTTGTAATAACGTGAAAATACAAGAGTTTCACAATCAGTGAACAAAAATTTGTTTTAAAAAATGGTGAAATGTGCGATTTTTGAGTGCAAATGTGGATACAGTTACAAGCAATCAGGCACTAAAACATGTAAATTTATTATTGTGCCTAAGAATGAAAAAATAATAAAACTGCGGCAAATAGCTATTTTTCGCGATGGAATCAAACTAAATGCGGGGGATGCAATCTGTCATGAGCATTTCGACCATGATGACCTTATATTGTGGTTATGGCTGAAATTTTACCGCGATTTCGCTGGAAGCGGGTGCAATTTTTCAGATTAGCACCCGCTCCCGGCGAAATCCTGCGGTTGTCCTTATGACAAATTTATATATATATATATATATATATATAATGTTAATATTTCTCCACTGTTTTTATAAAAAAATGAAAGGAAACAAAAGTACAGAAATTGTAAACATGAGAAATAGTAGGGGGGAAATGGTATATACAGTCTGTCAAGTTAAAGCGTGGGTGGCTTTACTCGCAGTCGGTAGGGTGTATCGACATGATTTTGGTGTCAAAATATTAAGAAGAGCTCTCTCTTTCATGCTTTTTGATTTAACATTCAGTTTGCTTTCAATTCTCATCTTGTTACC
>NC_046659.1:63406023-63433884 GCF_010883055.1 Belonocnema kinseyi
CTTAGAAGAGACATAAGAAGTCACAGAAACACGAGAGCCTGCATGAAAAAATGCATGGACATAAAAGAAGCTAGAGAAGTATGCCAGGACAGGAAAGTCTGGAGAGATTGATCAGCAACCTGGGCCGGAGTAGTGTTGCGGAACGAACGTGTTATTTACGTGTAATAATAATTTGAATGAATCTCGGCCCAATCAACAATCAGCGCCATCATGGCCGTGGTCAACTCCACGTCACTTCTAAAGCATTGGCTGAATAGGAAGAGCCAGGGGGCTGGTTTTTCGGTCTTTTGGGCAATAATGGGTTAAGAGATTTAAAAAATTCAAAGGATTTCATGCAGTATCGAAATATTTTCACGAATTTTCAAGGATATCAGGGGATTTTACTGCGATTTCGAAGATTTTAAGGGATTTTAAGGAATTTGAAAAGATTTCAAAGGATGTTAAAATGTTTCAAAAGATTCAAAAGTATTTCGACAGATTTTAAATGATTTTGTAGGATTTCGAAAGATTTGACGGAATTTCAATTGTCGCGAGATTTCAATAGATTAAATGTGATGCCAATATATTTTCACAAATTTTAATGAGATTTCGATGGTTTTAAGGAATTAAAGAAACTTTAATATATTTCAAAAGATTTAAAGGCATCTGAACGGATTTTAAAGATTTCAAAGTATATCCACAGACTCTAAAAGATTTAGTAAGATTTCAAGATACGACGGAATTTCAAAGGATTTCCGAATATTATCAAGGTTTTTAAGAGATTAACAAAAGTCAGGAGATTTAAAAGGATTTTCGAATATTATAAGGGATTTTAAGAGATTGCAAAATTTCAGGGATTTTTAAGAATTTCATGTAGTATCGAAATATTTTCACGAATTTTGAGGAATATCAAGGAATTTGAATGAGATTTCGACGATTTGAAGGAAATTAAAGAGATTTCAGAGGATTTCAAATAATAGTAACGTAATTAGAGGTATAAAAAGGTAACCATGATTTCACAGATTTTAGAGGATTACGTAAAATTTGAACGGAATTTCGAAAGTTTTCTGATTATTATATGTTTGATATTTATTGTTAATTATTTATTATATTATTCTATTACTATTTATTCTCCGAATATTATAAAGGATTTTATGAGATTTTCAGAAATTGTAATGGCATTAAGGGCATGTGACACAGCTAAATACCTATATTACTGACCTCACTTTTTCGGTTCACTGAATGTTTTTTTGAACCTAAGAACTTTTTTTGTAAATAAAATATCGAGCTGAAACTTTTGGAAATGTATTAAAGTACAATAAAGTACGTTTAGGTACTGCATTTTGGTAGGAACGTCACTGAAAATTATTTCATCTTTTTTCTGAACCTCAAAATTTTTTGAACGTTCGAACTTTTTTTATACATAAAATATCGGTCTCAAACTTTGAGAAATGCAAGAGCCGAAAGAAAACTACTTTTAAGTACAAAGCTTAATAATAAAAGATGTTAAAAAATATATTTCAACAATCAATGCCAACGGCATCAGCCGGTAACGTTGTACACGAAAATACGAAACCTGGCGGCCACTAGACGAGGAGAGTTCGTATTTTCGTGTACAACGTTACCGGCTGATGCCGTTGGAATTGATTGTTGAAATATATTTTTTTACATCTGTTATTATTAAGCTTTGTACTTAAACGTAGTTTTCTTTCGGCTCTTGCATTTCTCAAAGTTTGAGACCGATATTTTATGTATAAAAAAAGTTCGAACGTTCAAAAAATTTTCAGGTTCAGAAAAAAGATGAAATAATTTTCAGTGACGTTCCTACCAAAATGCAGTACCTAAACGTATTTACAAAAAAAGTTCTTAGGTTCAAAAACACATTCAGTGAACCGAAAAAGTGAGGTCGGTAATATAAGTATTTAGCTGTGTCACATGCCCTTAAAAAGATTTTAATACAGTGAAACCTTCAATAGCCCACCCTTCTATAGCCCTTCCGAGAATCACCCTACTGCAAATACTTATATAGGTGCCTGTAAATGTCACTAATAGGATTCTATATAAGATTCCTATAAGTGACCTATAAAGGAGCATATATAGGTTTACCTATATAGGTCAGAATAGGTGCCATCTACAGGAAATAAAACAGCTTCCTGCATAGGATCCTTTATAGAATAGGAAACAACTGCGCAACACTTCCGGTTCATCATCTGTCCTATATAGGTCACTAATAGGATTCTGTATAGTGTCCTATGCAGGAAGCTGTTTCATTTTCTATAGCTGGCTCCTATAATGACCTATATAGGTGACCCTATATAAGATCCTATATAGAATACTTATATAGAATCCTATTAGTGACATATAGATATTTGCAATAGGGCAACGACGCGCCGCAGGTAGGTGTAACAGGTGCTGCGTGGAGTGCCTGGGGTCGGCGGTTGTCACTCAGCCGAGCACTCAGGCGTGAACCAACAAAAGCGGATCGGACTTTAATGAGTTAGTTCCCACCAACCGCCAGCCACAATATCGGCGCTATAGAAGAGTTTCACTGAATATTTTAAGGAATTTCAAGAGATTCAAAAAGATTTCCACATATTTTAAAGATTTTAATAAATTTTTAATGGAATCTAAAGATTGCATGAATTTCACAAGACTTTCAAATAGTTGACGGAATCTCAAGACTTGCCCCTGCGTTTTAAAATATGTTGAGGAAGTTCAATTAATGTTAAAAGAAAGTCAAAGAATTTTCACATAATTAAAAAATGTTAAGGTATTTACTAAATTTCAAAACATTTCAAATGATTTCAAAGTAATCCAGGTATTGCGCAAACATAAATAAAACAAATAATAATATAATATGTATAATAGGTAGTATGCAAAGTCATTTGAACAGCCAAGACAAGTGTTAATTAGAATATTTTGATAAATAATCAAAAAGAGGAAACTTACATAAAAAAGCGCCCCCCCCCCTCGCCCCGTAATAAGTAACCGCTTCCTTAGGTGGCATTTGGGCAGTTTTTAGAAAAAGAAGAATAATAATACGGGAAATACTATACGTACAAGTATCACTGTCTTCAGAAGTGGTTTGGCCAACTCCGCCCTTGCTTCTTCGCCAAGACGATCTTCTTCTGCTCAGCCTGCTCGCGAGAACCCGATTTCTGTTATTATTCCTGACATCACAGGACGAGCTGCTTCCAAAACTGTCATTCAATTTGCGAGCCGGAAAAATGACCGAAGTGAATTCCGTGGGACCGCCTTTGAGTCTCGAAACTGACCTTTTGATCGCCCGACCCAGGAGGGAAGGTCGACTGGTCGATCGACGCCTCTGGGGACGCCGACGCCTTCTCATTATACTGGCTGACCTTTGGTACAGCTCATCCTGGGTCAAGGTGGATGCGAGTTTCAAGAGAAACTCTTTGTAGAGTGGCTTCAAGTCGTTAAAAGACATTCCCTCTGGATCTAAAGAAATTCAAAATTCATTTAGTCACTCAGTATTGTTCCCTAAAGCCAGTTGTGTAGTCCTAAAGAGCTGAAGAAAAGTGGCCTGGTAGTATTTTTCAAAGTGAATAAGTTTTGAATATATGAAATTTAAAGATTGAACATGCAGATTATCAAAAAATCTTCTAAATTTTTGTTGACGGTGTGATATTTCTTTAATCTAATACAGAGCCTCATGGAGAAGAATGAATGTCTGTTTGTTTGAAAAACGTAAATTCATATTTTTTGTCAAAACGGCGCAAGATATGAAAACATGAAAAAAATGGTTTCTTTAAAAATGTTCTAAAAAATGTTTCTTGACACTTTTTTATCTCGCATTATCCGAGGTTTTTCCGAAAATGTGTATTAAATCCTTAAAGATTTCCTTTCAAGAATACAATTTTAGGTTGGGATGGAAAACTAAAAATTTGACAATTTTTCAAACTGGACAATTTGACAGTTTTAACGTTTTAATGGAAAAATATTGAGCCAAGTTGGAAAAACAGAAAGTATCGTTTATTTAAAAAATTCCGATTTCAAAGGAAAATGTTTGATATAAAAGTTTTTGAAACTGTGAAATTAGGTTATTCTTTGTTTTTTAGGATGCCATTAAATTCTATTGTTAAGAAAAAATAAATCTTAAAGTATTTTATAAATATTTTCGCAAAGATCTCGAAAATAAAGCGAGATAGAAAAAAGTGTCGAAAGATATTTTGCTAGAACTTTCTAATGGAAACAATTTTATTTTATCTTATTTTTTCTTATCTTGAGTCGTTTAGGCAAAAAAGTCAATTTTTGTTTTTCAGATAAAAACAATTTTCTTTCTCTATGGCACGGGCACAGGGAAGAATTTCATGACATATAGTCTTTACATTATGACGAATTTGAAAGAAATTCAGGAGAAAGAACGGTGAAATTCGAAATAAATTCCGAAAGAGGAGAAATTATATTAAAATCAGCAGTAAGAACAAGATAAATGCCTATATTAGATAAAAAAAATAGCATACTGTATTTGATAGGAATAGACCGCGAGATTTGAAATTAATTCAGTCATACATAATTCACTGTATTCAGGAAATTCCAAATTATAATAATAATGCATGATCCATTGCTAAAAAAGATATTTCCATAATATATTCCTGATTCTTGTATGGCAAAAAAAAACATTTTTTTTTAATAATCGATGACATGGTGGCTACCAGAGCTATAAAACCTGGAAAAAGTTTTGAAAAAACTTGAAAGTTATTTAATTTCCAAAATGATCCTGGAATTTTTTTAGTTTCACCTATTTCAAAGTCGAATTTTGAATTTGCGAATTGATGCGATTTGCTTTTGAGGCTAAGAAAAATACTACGATTATAATGCCAGAGTTTAAAAAACTTGTATATATAATTTTAATGAGAATTGTTCATAATTCATTAATTGTTTCAAAACTTTTTAAATTTGCAGTGATTAATAATTATGCAAAAATGTGTTGGTTAATTAGTCTGCGATGAAAAGAATGTATTGAAATTGAATAGAATGGATGCACTGTATTTTTGAAAATGTAGACCTGGTAAACCTGGAAAATTCAGACCAAAAATGATTTCTTTCTTCAAAAATTTCGAAGAACGTGGTTAAAAAGTTCTGAAAATTTTGTATCAAAATAAATACTACAGCAAAAATTTTATTATAGTTCCAAAAAGATATTGTCTAGCTTAGAATCAACTGCAATAATGATTTAACGCTGAAAAATCTCTTCTCATTCTACCAACTAATTCTGCTCAATATGACTTTATTTTCCTTCTCACAAGACCCCACAGAACATGATTCTACTTTAATCGCCAAGAAAGATGATAAAAATTAAAAAGAAGAAGTACTAAAAGCTTTCAGACAGAAATTCCCCTTGCGACAAATTAAAACGGGATTCCGTCTGAATTTCGAATCTCTGAAAATAGTTTCGGATAAACAGTGTAATTTATTTCAACTTTGAAACACTAATAACTTCAGTAACAACAGGACACCATTGGACCGGTTTTCAAGAGTCCGAGAAGAAAAGATACATTCAGTGTGTCACAGAAGAGAATCACAAATAGCGGTATTCAAATGGGAAGCTCTGAAACGAATACCTTTAATGCTCGAGAGACATAATTGGAAGTTCAACTCTAAAGAAACCGGATCTGCTGAAAATACATTTATGTGGAGGATCCAAATTTAGAAACACCAAGGAGGTCGATAAGATATTTAGGCAAAATTTATAGTCCAGTGACCTCATTCATAAATTGATAAAAAAATTTACCGATTATAGCTGCTAGAATATCATCAACACTCGTCAGCCCTTCTTGATTTCGAAATTCATCGAATAATTCTGTAAATCCTAACGGGGTTCCACCTGGCATGGTGTTTGGTTTTCTGATCGTTCCTGGTTTGAGGAAACTTCCTCTTCTTGGGAGTTCCACCCGGGTCATCAAGTCACCTTTATCCACATCTATGTCACTTTGGGATCTTTTTAATTTTATTTCTTGCAGATCTTTCAAGGCATCTTCAGACTTGCTGACTGGAGGTTCACTTCCCGCTCTGCTTCTTCGTCTAGTTCGCTGAAATTTGGAATTGAAAGTTGAATCAAGATTGAAGGTATAAACTCTTAGTTTTAGAGCTCCAAGATCAAAACTGTTAGCAGATAATCTGAAACTATATCACTTTCGAGATACAAATTTTTACTACACTTCTGCATTCTTACCTGGCAACATTGAGGAAGGTTAGAATTGATATCTTGCAGTTGCTTCTTGACAGGCTTATCAAGAGTAGAAATTCGGCTACCTTGTCGACTCAGGTAGATACTTTCATCAGTATTTCTGTCCCTTTGACTCCGGTTTTCTTTTTGGGGAATGTTATTCGCGTTCCTGTTGATGGGTGAGTTTCCTTGCGTCTGATTCTTATCATTCTTTGCTGACTTCCTGGGAGTGTAGATCTCTTCCTGACCCAGGCTGTAGATCTTATCAGCATCCCTCAGGTGTTCCTCGTGGGGTCTATCTCGACTACATCCTCTGCTTCTAGGCAGCTTCTCGTAAATAGAGTTCTCTCGACTTTTATACTCTGGATCTTTCTTTTCTAAATCTTTCTTCTCTGAGACTTTGTAAAGCTGAGCCGAATCTTGGGCTGCTGTGTATTTACCTGAATAATTGTAATCAAATTATTTGTATAATAATAATAGCAAGTTTATAAAATTTCTAATCCAGTTTAGTTAAAAGGAAATGACAAGAACAAAATACTACAGAAAGTGAAACAAGCTATAAGATCTAATAGTGAGATGTATCTATAACGTTCTGCAACTGTATACATGGAGTTATGCGGCGTTTATTTACCTAAGTCTTCCAATCACTTTCTGGTTTTAAGACTCCATGCACAGAATATTTAATCACCGATCTTATGAAATTTACATTCAGGTTTTAACTTACCCCTTTGGCCAATCTTCTGACAATTCTTAGCTGCTGATCGATTAAGATCATAAAATCCTTGATTCTTCTCATAAATCCTCTCCTCTGTCCCAGAAGTGTCTTCATTGCATACACTTTCATTTTTGTCACGACGGCATCTCTTTTGTGAATTATCGACGATATCATAATTCTTGCTTTTAAGAGGCAATCTCTCATAGTCATTGCACTTCCGACTATAGTGATTTTCTCCTCCCTGATCGTAAATTATCTCAACTTGACCTCTAGGTATTTCAAGTTCGATCCCCTGTTCGGAATTTGCTGATTTTATTCCATACATTTTATTTCTATTGTTCATCCTTTCTTCGTTTAGCTGTGTTTCCACATTTGTAGAATCCCGTCGTTTCTCATTTTTTATGGTCACGATATCTGAGTCCTTGGATGTTGATGAGTACTTTCGATTCCTGGCTTCTAAAACATCTTCAGGATCTATTTCAGTGACCCTCTTCTTTCTTCGAGGTGCTTTTTCGAGGACGCTTGGTTTTTGGGTTTCTTCTTCAGTGGCGCTGGATACCGAACTTTTTTTCGACCTGGGTGGCCTAACCGGATGCGGAGCCTTGGGTCGCGGAGGTGGTGAATGACGTCCACTCATAATTTTACTTGATAAACTTGGTTCTCTGGCGCTCGAAATTACAGATGCAAGAGATACACAACCAACTCCGTTCGTGTGTCGGGGTCTTCTCCTGTTAGTAAATTTGTTTAAATTATTCAAGAGTTCCGAGTTTAAGAATATATTTGACATGTATTATTGTTCTTTAGGCAAACCATAATTTCCCGACTTTATAGTTAAGAGAGGAAAAGTTATTCAAAAGCCATACAAAAGTTTTGATCCGAACAATCGATACATACATCTTTTTATCAGTTTTTTGGTATTTCAAAATTGAATGACAGAACACTAATATTTTATTTCTCCTTTTTCTATTTCTATCTGTTCTAATTTTTCTCTCAGCCTTACTCTTTTATCTTCTGACCAATTACCTCTTTTCCCCACTATTTTTTACTTTCCTTTATAATCTCCCTCTTTCTCTTACTATGATATGAACTAATTTTGTTAACTTCCTTCCTTACTTTGTCCTTAATCTCCCGTAACATAATTTATTACCCTTTCTGCTTTCCACCTTTTGTTTATTCCATTTCCCTTTCTATATTTTTATTTATAATCTATCATCCCATTTCCTATAGATTATTTAGTATCTTTTTATTATTCTTTTATCCCTTTAATTCCAACCCCTTTCCTCCTATTTCTATGATTTATGACATTATTTATTACTCTTCACCTACCTTAAATAGAAAAAGGAGACTCCTCTCGTCCTTCTCACTTATCTCATTTTTACCCTTATCTTCATTCCTTCGATTACTCTACCTTCTCCACTTGATTTTTATACCTCTCACTTGTATCCGTTTGATAGCTTTTTTCTTTCCCATCTTTCTTCACAAACCATATAAAACCTCATTCTTAAAAATACGTGCTCTTCCACCTCCTGCTATTCCTCCCTTTCCCGTATCTCTCAATTTTTCTTCCTGCCATTAAAACTGCTCCCTCTTCAACCTCACTAATTGCAATTTATTTTCTAACTGAGAATAAGCGAAAAGAAGAAAATTATCAGGATAATAAATGTAAAGAAAAAATACCGCAAGAAACTAAGGCTAATTAACTAAGTAATATAATAGACAAATTAAGGAAAAAAGGAAGAAGAGTGAAGATGCAAAGATGGCAAAAAAGAACTGAACTATAATAAACCAAGAAAGAGATCAAAGGAAAAGTGTAACTGATCAAAGGAAAAGAATGCTGTATGATATTTTTATGTGGGTCAGAAATCAGGGTGACAAATGGATATGGGAAAAATAGGAAAGAAAATAAAGACTAATATAAAAAAGTTCAAGAGTAAGAAACCGGAGAAGGGATTAGATGACCTTCCTAATAAGCTTTGGGAGGATCGGATAGTAATAAAAGATGAAATGAATGAGCAGAAAATAATCTCAACAAATCAGACAAATTTTAAAAAGATAAAGGAGCAATCAATGTTAATGGATAAAGGGGGGGGGGGGTAATTATTTTATACTTAGGTTAAAAATGAAAATTTATATATAATTGTTGATATATGGAGTTGAGATAGGATTGTTATAGGAGTATAAGAAGGGAATGTCAGGATTGATTACCGTTCTGGAGAAATATTTAGATGCATAGAAGTTGTTATTAAATGAAAAAAAAAACACATTTAGGAATAAAGGAATGAACAGCGATATAGAAAGTTAGAGTAAATAAGGTAGCAGGGAAATGAAGCTAGGAGTAGTAGAAAAAACAGCATGTCTATTTAAAAAGAAGTTAAAACTCTTCCCCTTTCCTTCACATTTCAAAAATGCTGATATTAGATCAGCGGAGAGCAGAATAGAAAGTTGTGTAGTGTATATAAGCGGAACAAAGATTTTAGAAACTATGAAGTTACAGAAAGAGGAAATAAGGAAAAACAGGTAGAAGAATTATGAACAGGGTAGAGTCAAATTATAACATGCAAGATAGTAAGATGGAAGTTTTAAGAGACGAAGGTATAGGGAAAGAAATAAGAATGGATTAAAGAATTAGAGAAAGTAAGAGGAATTGGATTAGAGACTGTAAGAGAAGACGAGTGATTTCCTAATAGGTACATGTTTAATGAAGTTGATTCAAGAGGATAGATATGGAGGAGTTATTTTAAGAAGAAGAAACAGTATTTAAAATTAAAGGAACATTATGTGGAATCAATGATGTAGTTGAAGAAGATGCGGAAGTCTGAGGATAACATTAAATAAAGAAGAAGATGAAGGCTAATACATTTCTGATTTTGGCGCCTTCAACAAGTTCCATCTTTTTAACGAACGGCTCACCTGTTGGCATCCAAATCAGCAACTAGTGCTCGGTACAGCGTGGCAGCTGCTGCCACGGCATCTTCTTCAGTTTGACAAGCAAAGGCGTGGCACTCAAGAAGCCTGGCGACCCCAGGTCGTCTCATTACAACCGCAAAAATTGGGGGATAACATTCGACCTCGTTACTCAAACCACGCATGGTCCGGTAAAGGTCAGAGTGCTTCTCTTCACCTCCCAAATTTGAATCATCGCCGACCAGCGGCATGAAGGCGTGATGAAAGCCGTTTGCTGTCTTCTTCGATCGTAGTCTCAACGCACTCCAAACAGCAATTCGCCTGAAGGGATTATTTTTCTCACATGTTTCCGAAAATCGATAAGTCAATCCTCTTCGGGAAACCTCTAATTCTGCGTCGGTCGTTTCGACCATTCGTTCCAATAATTGGCGAAGTGGTTCCTGAAGACCTCGAACACTTGCCACTCGACCCCCCACAGGAGCTGCTCCCATGTATTTTACCTGGCGAACAAATTGGCGTTGAATTTTTAAGAGGCGGTTTTTTGACGAACGAAAAATTTGAAAAAGCGTAATTGGGCAGAGGTGAAAGTTAAACGGAATCCGTAATGCAAGATGAGGTCTCGAAATAAGATGTGCAAGAATCCAGAAATATATAATTTGTGTTAACGATTTGATGGGTTTTTAATATTGAGGTTTCAAGTTTAATCGACTCAGTTTATTACTGGGAATTTTGATTGATATGCTTTTGAATTTTATGCTTCATTTTCTTAATCACAATTAAATTTAACCGAACTCTTTTAAATAAAAAATTAATCGATTAAATATTGATTACAATTACAGAAATAATAAAATATCCAGCGATTAACACCATCAAAAAATATTTTCACATTATAAATAATGAAAAAATGTTCATTTTCTCGCATCTATTTGGATCCCCATAAACGAATATAATAATACATATAATCATATATTCGAAATTATGAATTCAAACTATAAATTTGATCAAACGTCGAAATTGTGAACTTTAACTGATTTTTGTACCAAAAATTGAGACCTAAATTCTTTTTTCTAAAACTTTTCTGGATATAAATCTTCAATAAAACATTCACATAATTAAACGAGGAAGCCCGTTATATTTTGCGTTACGTACGAGTGAGAAAAACAAATTGCTTATATTATAGTTTTAGGATGTCGTAACTCATTTAAACATGCCTTGGACTTTTACGGGAATCACGATAAATTCTATTTTCTGATAAGTAACTGAATGCTTAGAGCAATGATCTAAAGATTATTCACCTCACGGAAATTGTCGAAGCTGGACCAATAATTTTGTAGGACATCTCGAAGGAATTTATTTCGGCCAAGTGTTAAAAATTGGATTCACTCATTTTTTTAGTTTCTTGGAGAAAAATACATTGGACAACGAGATGAATTCGACGTTAGAATTATTTTTAATTAAATTATCTTATTTTATAAACTCTTCGAAATTTTACTTTGTGTCAAATCCAACGTAATTTCACCTTCAAATTTCTGCAGTTTGGGATATTTTAAATATTTTCAACATTAAATTATTGGATTTTGTAGAAATTTAGTTCGAAACTGCACGAAGGGAAACATTTTCTTTTTGAAATCTGGGATTACGTAACATTTAAATTTAAAGTTGTTTAAAATGGCATGATTACGATTTACATTTTTTAATTTCTTTGTTATATACGCTTTAAAATCGAAATTTGGCAACTTTGAATGCTTTTAAATTTATATTGTTAAAAATAAAACATTTTATCTGACATAAAAATTATAAATTATGGGTATAATATATAATATATAATATGGGCATAAATTATGGGTCTAGTTTTTACGTAGGGTGTTTATTTATTATCAACTTTTTGTTTACCAATATAAAAACAAAAATTCGAATTTGTATCAAGGTTTATAAGCCTGTCTTTAACGGTACATTTTTTTTACAAAATATTGGGTTTCCCACTACTAAAATTTTGTAAGATTACACGATTAGAAGATGCCTTGTAATTTTGAGCAAAATCGAATAATATTTAGATTACTAGAAGGCCTCGAAAATTTTTCTACGTTTTTTTTACTTCAAAAATTGAGCAAAATCATCAATCTGACTTGACATTCTGATGGCCTTCATTAAAAATGTCATATAGTTTTTAATTTTAAACCTGAACACTGCTTTCCTTTGGTTTAATTTTTGAATTCTTTCCAAGTACAGACATTAAATAGATGGAAAAATTTAAGTTACTTGTAAGTCGTTTAACCCAAGTGCGAATTGGCGGAGCTAAATATACGGCCCAGTGTTGGTCCAATTTTGGCAGCCAAAGGTCGGCTAAAGTTATTCGGCCAATGTCGGCATTTTAATCAGCCTATTGTTGAGCCAGGGCTGGCAGCCTATATTGGCTATTTATATTTGCCGATCCTTTACCAATGTTTGGACCAGTATCGGCACTTTATTGCGCCAAGTCTCACGTTTAGTACGGGGAATCATGTTTTACGAGGATCAGCCAAAGTCTGGCCCAGTGACGGCACATTACTGGGCCAAGTGTCACTTTTACCACGGCAAACCATGTTTTATATAAATCAGCCCAATGTTGAGCCAGTGCTGGCAGCCTATATTGGCTTTTAATATTTGCTGATACTCCGCCAATGCTTGGCCCAGAATCGGCACTTTATTTCGCCAAGTCTATAAACAAATCTTACACGAAACATAAAAAAAATTGTATTGAAAAATTATCAAAGTTCACGATGAAATTTGTTAAGTTCTGTTATTAAAATTTTCTAATGTTTATGAAAAATTACATTTCCTGTTATTGCAAAAAGTTGTAAAGTAGGCTACAACGGAAAAAAACGAAATATTACGCGAAGAAAAATTGTAATCGATTTAAATTATTTATTTAAAAATTATTTTATGGCTATATTAGAAAAAGAGAGCTTAATATTTGATTCTTTAACTTTTCTGAACTGCAGCTTATGAGGATGACTTTTTCACAGAGCTTCATCTTGTCGGTTTAGGGCAGTGGTTAGCACTCCTGACTGCTAGGCGATAGATTTAGGTATATAGATATAGGTTCGATACTCCGTAGCGTTAGAAATTTTATTTGTAATATAATGTTCAAAATGTGATATATGTATTCAATCTGTGCAAAGTACTCACAATCAATTAAAATTTATTTTTAAATACCTTTTTTGTCATATCCTTAGACCTTAGACTATAGCAGTATTGATACCCAATGTTGGACCGACAAAGGTAGACAAGCCTTGGCTGCCAAGTCAAGGCCATAGTTATCAATCCGTCAATGGCGCGACGGTAGCAGCTAGGTTTGGTCCAATACTGGTACCCAGTGTTGGACCGACAATGACAGCCAAGCCTTGGCTGCCAAGTCAAGGCCATAGTTATCAATCCGGCAATGGCGCGACGGTAGCAGCTAGGTTTGATCCAATACTGGTACCCAGTGTTGGACCGACAGTGGCAGCCAAACCTTGGCTGCCAAGTGCAGGCCATATTTATCATTCCGTCATTGGCGCGATAATGGCAGCCGAGCTTCGGCAATATTTTTGCTACCTATGGGGCGAGGTTGGGCCGTATATGACTTCGCACTTGGGAAATGTTACTATTCTGATTAGGCTAAAAATTGAGGAACATCCTTATCTCATTTAGTATCTCATTAAGGGTTGGAAGCCTGACATTCAAAATGTTGGAAAATATGGACGATCTTACTGTCCCCCAGTGATGGGAAGTAAGCAGTTTTTCTAACACTTGTTTAGTAACGATAGTTTTAACGAAATTACTTTTGAAAATAAGTGATGAATTAGTAACTAGTTATATTTTTTCAGCAACAGTAACTAGAAAATCGTTATTTTTTATTTACTTTCGAAACTTAGTTCCCAAATCTTCTTTTATAAAAAAATCAATTCAATTGCTTTTGCAACTATTTTTTCATTTTCAATATCAAAATTATAGCGGCTGATTTCCGATTGATTCTTAAGTACGGTAGGAATCATACTTAACTCGAGAAGAGGTAGTTGAAACGACGAAGTTTTCGAAAAATTTCTGCTGTTAAAAGTAAACAAAGAATAATTAGGGCTGCCAGCTTTACTAAAGTTCTCTTAAATTCAAAAGAATTCAGAAGAAATCGATTAAATTTATAAGAATTCCAGGTTTATTAAAAAAAATGTAATCAATAATTAACTACAATTCCATTGCATTCAGAGGAATTTAAGAGAAACGAGAAAATTCAGTAAAATCCAAGGTGAATTAAAAAAATCCAGTGGATTCAAAAAATTTTTGATCATCTAAAATGTCCCACTGATTTCAGTAGAATTAAGTGAATTTAGAAGATTTAAAGTGAACTCAAAAGATGTTAGCGAAAGTTGAAAAACTCAATATACATTCCCAAATAATTTTAAACAATCTCGTGTTTCTGTGACTTTTTATGTCTCTTCTAAGTAGGGTCTCATTCACACATTCTAACCATTCTTTCCGCGGTCTACCTCTGGGCACGCTGCCATTTACTATGCCTTGATACACTTGTTTCGTTAGTCGTTCGTTTGAATACATTGAGTTAATTATATTTGGAAAGAATTGAAAAAAATTAGAGGATTTGAAATATTTAAATTATACATCTAAGAATTCGAGGTAAATTTAAAAAAGTTCAGGGTGAATTACAACATTTTTTTTATGAAATTGGTAGCATTAAGTGAATCGAGAAGAGTTCAAGGAAATTCAAAAGAATTTAAAGAAATTCAAGAAAATTCAAAGGAATTTAAAAAAGCATTTTAATTGAGAAATCTTTTGGTTCTCTGATTTAATATATTGAGAGAAATTATTAAAATGATCATTTATTTTAAACAGTGACTAAAAAGCGATTTGAGAAAAAAAGTTACATTTTTAAACGGTAACGATAGAGATAACTAATTACTGTCATCATTGACCATCACTGTTTGTCCCTATAGGAAAAAGTCCTGCGTCCAGTTTGAAATGACAGAAATTGAATATACTTTCATTTTTGAAGCTTTCAGATTAAAATTGTCCAATTATAAATTCCTTAATATTACAATTTTGTGATTCGACTCTATATAATTGGTCAGTTTTAAAGTATTTCAAGTCTTTCAAGTGAAATTTGGCAAGTTTTTAATATCACGTATTAAAAATTATACGATCTTGTTTACTTGCTATAAATATACGCTGTAGCCACTTAGTGTAATTAGACATTTCAGGAAATATCTAGAAATTTCATGAACTGGGAGCAGATTGCGTAATGGTATTAGTCGAAAATTTTTAGCTTGAACTACACAATTACATTTTGACAATTTTATATGAGATCGGATTAAGTTTAATTATCTATCAAACTATTTTAGCCATTTAATAAAATGATTAACATGCCATTCAGCACATAGTGCAATAAAGTTGAATGATTATAACATTACATATAGTCGACACTCAACACTAGGTTTCGATTGTTTGGAAAAACATTAATTTTGTTTAAACTTAATGGAGAAATTTTAGGAAGCTATTATAGAGTTTTTGTAAAAAATAAATTTCCCTCGGCAATATGAAACTTTTAGTTCTTTAAATGGCCTTCTCATTATGATTAAAAAAACGACAAAGTTAGACACAAAAATATTTAGCATTGTTTCAAACATGGACATAGGAAACAAGGGACTAGGCATGCCCTTGCGGGGGTGATATAATGAGGGGGGAGGTCCGCCACCTTTTGATGTCCCGCGACAAACATGACAGCGCCCACATGCTTATATTTCCATGCACAGTTTGTCGGCAAAAATGCTCGTGCGCATAATCAAATGGCACATCGTAAGATGGCGGCTGTCTCCACTCATGGAATTCTCCCCCCTCCAGCGGATTCAACCCCGCTCGCCCAAGTTAGGATGGCATACCTAGTCCCGTGTTTTCTATGTCCATGGTTTCAAATAATTGTATTTCACACGCAAGAATGCTCTAGCTTTAATGGAAAAAATATTTTAATTTAAAAATTTGTTTTCTCTTAAAACAAATTGACTTCTTAAACCCTATTTTACATACAAATTGGTCTATTATTTAAAAAACTTAAAATGTCAAAAGATATTGTTTTCTTGGTTGATTCAAATTAATGGAATAAAATTTGTTACCAAATTTTTTGTTTAAATGTTTACCCACACTTAATAAACTATGTTTTTACATTATCATCAGAGAAGGTATTAGATTTGCGTAAAATTTGACCCCCCCCCCCTGTCTAGTTTTTTTCAAATGTCCACGTTTTGAGACCACCTGAATCCAAAAAACAAGTTATTACGCATTTTTCTGTCTGTCAGTCTGTCTGTCTGCCTGTTCGTGAATCGTTTTTTTTTGTCTAGATTGTTAGCACGATAACTTTGGAAAGAATTGGCAGATTGGATTGGCCTTTGGTACAACTCTTTTAGTATCCTAAAATGAAGGTCGAGATCTTTAGCCAACCATTTTGGATAGAAATTCAAGAAGTGAGGACAGTTTGAATATTTTTAAGACCAGTTTTTTCAAGATTCAAAAATTTTCTGTACAGACATTCATAGCTTTCAAAAAGAAGAAAAATTTATCCTGATAATTTTGTTTGAAAATACCAAAATTTTCCAGAGTTATAGCATTTACAAAATTCCAATAAACACACGAAAATGAACATTTTAAGCCAAATAACGCACGACACGAAAAAAAGCCAAGAAAGAAAAACGCTGCTTTTTGAATGCCCTACAAGGTTCTGATAATAACTTTTTGAATTTTTTTGAAAAATCGAAATTTAAAAATTTGGCAGCATAAAAAAATAATTGTAGATAAAAAATTACATTTTGCGGTCAATCTATGCAAAAAAGGTGAACGGATGAGAAGACAAAAATTTTGCATTTAAAATAGATCTATACATTTGTTATTAACCACTTTTTAAAAGGATGCGCCGTTTTTGTTTTAATCATAGAAAGCATTATTAAACCCTTCGTTGGCATTGACGAAAATGCGTCAACCTTCTTTCGGGGTCGCTGAATCAGAATTTGAAGTCAAGATTCGAAAATTTTAAACAGCGGATATTTTCTCCCGCCATTTTGAATTTTTGAATTTTGACTGCACTTTCGGGTTCAGCGACCCCAAAAATCCGTAAGTACTAAGATTTATCTAAATCGAGCCATTTTTTGTATTTTTGTCCACCATATTGGATCCGCCATTTTGAACTTTCGAATTTTACCTCAGATTCGGATTCAGCGATCCCAAAAACGCCAAGATACAAATTTTCAGGATAACCAAAGTTCCTGCTATTTTGGGCACTTTTTTCAAATGCTCTCTGTCAACGAAGGAGTTAACAATCAAAAAAATCTGCCCACTGCGTGGGCACACTCTCATCAAAACTTTTGTGTTTTAATTTCCTTTTCGTCTTGTGTGTGAGTTGACAAAAACATTAATTTTTTATGTTTTTATGCTATTTTCTACGATTAAGACATAAAACAGAACTATCAAAACATTATTCATGAAAAATTAATTCATTTTTACATTATCATCAGAGAAGGTATTACATTTGTGTAAAATTCGACCTCCCCCCCCCCCCCACAGTTTTTGTCAAATGTATAAGTTTTTGAGCGGATTTTTTATACTACAAATGAAACAATTGTGAGACTATTTTCGTTTTCTTTTTAATTATATACATTGGACTTTATTATTATGCTTGCTTCCTAAAAATCTTCCCTTGATTTAAAATAAAATAAATATTGAAAAAACTATTAAAATCGAGCGTAAAGTGATGATTACTTGAAATTATATTCATTGAACTTTATCACTCTACGTTCTGATTAGTTATTTTTTCCAATTAGTTAGTTTTACAGAAAAAGAAATTCTCTATATTTTTTGTAGAATGGTCAAAATTACCCCCCTCTCCCTTCCCAGCTCTTAAAATTAGCATAGTCAGTACCTCGTTCATTATACACAATCCGCTAGAAGTTCGTGAAATGTCAAATTACACTAAGTGGCTGCGACACATAAGTCATTTGAGCATCTTTTAAATAGATTCGATTCAGTTCGTAATACCGGTGAAGATTACAGAATTGATGAGTCGATGAAATGATCGGTTACGATTCATCTCATTGAGTAATCGAAAGCAACGTGGAAAGCCATTCTGACCCATTTCACGTATATTATAGTATAGTACATATAGTGAAAATCGGATCGCGTGATTTGTACGTGCACCCACTCGCGAATCAAGTTCAACGCTGCGAATTACGAAACGAACCGGTTGTGAATGATCAGTAATGCGTGATATTCTCTCGATCCTGAAGAGCCTATACCGAACTTAACGTGGCTTTGCAAGCGAAACGGAATGATAAATTTCGACAATGAATAATATTTAAATATAGGAAAAAATGCATTCCTCTGCTCCTCTGAAAAAAAGTTTCCAGCTCAGAGGATGAAAATCTAGATTCTTCTTTTCTCTGGGATACTCTTCAAAAGTGAGGAGAAAGTAATTAATAAATTCTCGCATACATATATAATTCAGCAATCTTTACTTATATTAAAAATAATATATTTCTATTCTATTGAGGTTTCTAGCAATTTATCAAAAGTAATTTCATATTAGAGAAAATAATTTTTTTAAGGCTGCGACTAGTCGCCCCAAAAAATTGAGAAAGTTGGAAAAGGGGATGGACTAATCGTCCCAATTTTTTAGGACGACTAGCCAAGTTTTTGAAAAATAATGCGCTAATCATCCCGAATTTTGGGATGGCGAGATACTTCGTTTTTTTAAATGTTGCAAGACAACCAGTAAGTCATTTTTTCTACTTTTCTGGAGTTTTTTACAGAAAAATATATTTTTCTCGGATCCGCATCGATCATAACGCATAATTATAGAGAATATAAAAGATGCGATCTATTAAGTTAAGTTGCATATTTTTTGTTGATATTTTAAAATTTAATTATGTATATTTGAGGAAATGATCGAAGAAAATTTTTATAAAGGTACATTAGCCATCAATTCCACCCTACTGAAAATTCCTATATCGGTTCCTATATAGGTTCCTAAATAGGTACCTACATCGGATCCTATATAGGATCCTACATAGGAACCTACGTGTTTCACCTAGAGGTGCCACCTATAGGAAATGGCATAGGATCCTATAAAGGATACTATATAGGTTCCTGTATATGTTTCAGCATGGGACCATATCCAGGTGCGCAGTACTATTTTATAGCACCTACGGCTGCGCAGAAGTTTTTTTGGTCCTCCAGGAACACCTAGAGACATACGTACCATTCGGTACCATGAGGTATCATTAGTTAGGTACCATCAGTTAGGCACTATTAGATACCTTATTAGGGAGTGTCCTATACAGACACCTATATAGGATCCTATGTCCTTTCCTATAGGTTGCACCTATAGGTGAAATATATAGGATCCTATGTAGAATCCTATATAGGATCCTATGTAGAATCCTATATAGGATCCTATGTAGAATCCTATATAGGATCCTATATAGGAACCTATATAGGAATTTTCAGTAGGGCAGTTACTGAGACGTCTTGAATGCACGTTACAGTTAGTTTTAGGTTATAAAAAAATAATTGATATAAACTTTTAAAATTTCTGTGTAACAATTTTCTTCGCATACCTCTTTATGCTGGCATAATTTAAAACCAAACTGAAAAAAAATACTGATTTTAATGAGCCGCGTCTTTTAGTGTGTGCATAATTTAGTATGTCGACCATTTTAGCGACAAATTTATTTTTCTTTGTAAACAGACAAATTCACTACGAGCAACCTATTAATATTATCCGATTAATTTCTTATTTCACGCAGTTCATTTTTAACCCAAAAATAATAAGAAATCGGAAATGCAAGGTAAGATTTAGGCTGAATTTTTTTAAACACCCTTAATCTACATTTTACAATTTCCTTCGTCTCTTTTTATTTTTTACATTTTTTCGTATTTATATAATTTTTACATTTTTTCTTTCTAATTAAAGTCTTTTCGAGAATATTAATTTAAAAGTCTTGAAATGGAGCAATTTTGGTTTAAAAAATTTTATGAGATTTAAATATTTCGAATTTATCAGAACATTAGAAGTTGAACAATTTAAAAATTCTAAAGATGTCATTACCAATTATCAAAGATCAGATCAAAAACCTTGCAATAGTTATATATAAACAATGTTGAATTGAAATCAATAAAATAATTTTTTATTGTAATGTTCCGAATTGGTAAATATTACTCTGTAGCCTGTATCCTTCAGTACTGTACAAGTTCAAATTCAAAATCTAAAGCCCTGAGCTTTACGAAATTGAATAATTGAGATGACGGATGCAACAACTCGACAAGCGCTCGAAACCGCGTAAAAGTATTGTCCAGCCGGGAAAATCTATCGATAAAAAAAAGTGCTCAAAACGTGAAACAAAATGTACATTCGTATTCAGCTTGACGCAGCCGACAAATTTTTCTTATGAAACTTTTTCATTGGATAATTATTACTTAAGATTTTAGAGTAGGACAAAAAGTTTTCTGTGCATTTGTTGACCTAGAAAAAGCTTTTGACAATGTTGATAGAAGTAAACTTTGGGAAGTCCTGAAAGAGTATGGAGTCAATGGATGGCTCCTACAAGCTATAAAAACAATATATACGGGTAGCAAAGCGACAAGTGTTTAAGAATGGCTCTCTTCGACGAAGAGGGTGTGGATCTCCAAACAGTAAGGGTACACGGGTTAGCGTTCGCAGATGATAAGGTTGTTATGGCAGAGTCTATCGAAGACCTAAAAAGAATGTTGAATATACTAGATGCAAGCATGAAGAGCATGGGCCTCAAAATTAACGCAAATAAAACAGAAACTATGGTGTTCGAAGGAAAGAGTGAGAAAACACTATGCAATATTTTATTAAATGATGAGAGGATTGAACAAGTTGATAAGTTCGTATACCTTGGTAGCTTATTTACTGAGGACGGGAAGATAGATGAGGAATTAGATAGATGCATAAACGAAGGTAAGAAGGTTATTAGTAGAGCAGGTCCTCTTATCAGAAGCAAAAATACATCAAATAAACCTAAAATGGCAATACATAATTCTATATTTGTACCGACTGTACTATACGGTAGCGAAACATAGGCTTATCAAGAAAAATATAAGAGTAAAATTAACGCAAGTGACATGACATTCATGCGCATAATATGCGGGAAAACTCTGATGGACAAAGTAAGTAACGAGATAATTCTAAAAAAATGTCTTGCAGAGAGACGCTAGTAGACACATGGGAAAGAAATCGGTTAAGATGGTTCGGGTATGTTGAGAGAATGCCAAATGAACGACTAACGAAACAAGTGTATCAAGGTAAAGTAAATGGCAGCGTGCCCAGAGGTAGACCGCGAAAAGAATGGTTAGAATGTGTGAATGAGACCCTAGTTAGAAGAGACATAAGAAGTCACAGAAACACGAGAGCCTGCATAAAAAAATGCATGGACATAAAAGAAGCTAGAGAAGTATGCCAGGACAGGAAAGTATGGCGGCAAACAGTTAATAAAAAGAGTGTCAGTAGAGTGAATAACGCCTGAAACAAAAGACCTTGGCCACTAATGGACCCAAGTGGGGAACCTTACATAACGACTTTGTGAGGATCTTCACTTGGGGTGATTGCTAGAGAGATTAATCAGAAAACTGGGTCGGAACAGTGTTGCGGAACGAACGTGTTATTTACATAAATAACACGAGAATTCTGGATCAATCTTAAAATTCTCTGTCCCCTCCCCACATTGCTCCTTTCCCCACCGAGTAAGTCACGCCTACCCCGAAAGGGAAATGGCTTAATGGTGTAATAAACAATAAAAACTTAGAAAATTTTTCGATCCACGTTTCGCCAACTTCGACCAGTGGGACGGTCATTGAATAAATGTTAGTTGAAGTAACTTATCGCAAGGAAGTTGTTCACTAGACTTTGAAAAAGTTTTTCTGAACATTTGAAGAAAATCGGTCAAAAACTGTGTAAATGGCAGCGAGTTAAAGTCAACACACGCTGCCGCTGGAGCATTTTGTTGCTTTTGCCGTTCGAAATAAACTTGCTATTACATAAAAAAAAACATATTAGCTTTTTAAATAAAGTGAGCTATTTAAAGTCATCGCTTATATATTGAGAATACAACATAAAAATTTCAAGCATTTTTATTAACAAACGGCTGAATAATCGCGAGTTGTGTTTGACGAAACATCGAGTTTTGATCGGAAAATTTTCTAAGTTTTTATTGTTTGTCTTAAGTAATAATTATCCAGTGAAAAAGTTTCATAAAGAAATTTGACGGCCGCGTCAAGCTGAATACGAATGTATATTTTGTTTTATGTTTTGGCCACTTTTTTTTATCGATAGATTTTTCCGGCTGGACATCTCAATCCTTCATCTCAATTGTACGTTGAAAGCATATATAAGAAATTGAATATTTTTGGTAGATGATCCCTGCATGTAACAAACTTTTAATTTAAAAGTGACAGAAATGAGTTTTTTGTAGTCTTTTAATTGGATAATTTTATGTTAAGCAGCGCTTGGCTGTTTTATACTTGGATGGCGGCCGTCGTACGAAATGGAATGTACTTATCGGCTTTTAAGCTGCCTTTCACTCTTAAAACTAACACTGGAATTAGAAAAAATTAAGTTATGTAGATACTTGTTAGCTTTTATAAGATATTGAAACTTATTTGATCTATATTTGAAGATAATTACAACCTAAATTCGCATAATATTTAATACATTGATTTCAAAACTTTTAACTCGAAAGTATTCAAATATAATATTGATTTTATTTTATATCTACAAAATGTTGTGATTTTAAAAAGCTTTAAGTATAAAATTGAATCCTGGCGAGATAAACACAATTTTACTTCGATTGAAAGTCTTGGTAGTTGAAGAATTGATCAAAATTGTACAAATTTAAATTCAAACATTCCAAATTGGTCAATTTCAAATATCAAACTAATTTTCAAAAACAAAAAAATTCCTAAAAGTTTAATAACTTTTACTTTCCAATTTAATCAAAATATAAATCATTTGAACATTAAGATATTGAAAAATAATTTGATACTGAGAGTTTTTTTAATAAAGTGAAATTTAAATATGAAGCGTTTAAGATTTGATTTTTAATTCATTAAATTTCAAATCGAACACAGCAAAATGTTGGTTAGAGCAAAACCAGAATGTCCAGTTTAATATACCCTTACTGGTATCTTAGTTGTTTTGACAAGAATGTTTTTAAGTAAATAATTTTAAAGTAAAACCTTTAAGAGTAAACAGTATTTGAATGTCGATAATAACAGAAAAGACAAGTTTTAAACAGTGTTAAAAATATTGAGTGATTTTAAATTAAAACGTTAAAATTTGGCGTTATCAATAAAATTACTTTCTTTTTACAAAATAAGTTCCCTTTTTCCTTTTTGCAGCTAAGAATGTCACTGTTTGGCCCATTTCGTAAATAAGATTTTTTAATAATAATATTGAGACCCTAAGTCATTTCTCTTGTTCGATCTTTTAACAGATAATATGTTTCAGGGAAGAGAAATGTTGGTTTTTCGATGGTATTAGCATAAGTGAAAATACGTAGCTGAGCGTGTACCGTATATTTGAAGGCAAGAGTATGGATGACAATGAGATCCACACGTTGCCCGGACGTAGGAATTTACATTGCTAATTATTTCAAAGTCGTTTTTATCGCGATCAAGTTTCTGCAATGTTATCTTATTATATTACTTATAAAATTTAAAAAAAAACTAAAAATTATTCTGGAGGAAAAGATAGTCTTCCTGAGGTTCCATTGTATAAGCATCCACAATAATATAAAATGTTTGCATAATCATGCAGTAAATACATAATTTAAATTAAACTAAAATTTCACGCTTTTACATAAAAAAACAAACCTTAGTTGGGAATTCGAAAGCATTTATATCGTAATTTTGTAATGTTTGCCCGCAGAGAACAGATTATGGATAAAGTATCTTGAATCAATGATAGTCTCGGTATGTTGGATCCCCCTTCCTTGATTTGAAAACTGTTACTTTCTGACTTTCTTATCTGTCCTTTTTCATAAAGAAATATGGAGGTTGAATACTGAACGATAATTCACTCAAATGAAAAAAGTGATCTATTTTTTATGCGCTACATTCGACTGGTTAGTATGTCCCCTTAACCCCTTATTACCTACTGAACCGATTTTGGTATAACCGGTTACGAGATTGCATCGGCTCACCTAATTAACGCAGAAATTTTATGTTTTAAAATTTTGAATGTACTAATTTTTCAGTACTGTCAATTCTTGAATAATCATTTAAAATGATCCACTGAAGGTTTTTAATTGATTTGAATTGCTCCAGTTTCAAGGATCAGTGAAAGTTTACTGCAGGTTGCAAGAGTGACATTAAATTGTTACCGAGGCCAGAATGTGGCGCATATGATTGAATTTTAATTTCTTAATAACTTATTACATTTTGGGCAAATGCTATACCTGTGCTAAACCTATACTAAAGATATAGGAGATATTATTCGTGGTATGGCTTAAGAGAGAAAATATTATTTTTCATGCAAAAAATTTAAAACGTACAAAAATTATATTTTAAAAAACTTGTATTTTTGATCGAACTTTTTGTCTTATTTTCTCTTGAAAAAGATTTTCGACGACTTTAAAGCATTTCAAAAATGTGGATAGTTTTACAAATAAGTTTATCAGAAAAAAAAAAGAAAAAAAGAAAATTCATTTTTCCCGCTCGGTATAACTTTAGGGAGTATACGGTATGTAATGAAAAAAGTATTTATGTTTGCAATGATAAAATATTTTAAGGGGTGTCTGGACTTCAAAAAATATTTATGTTTTTTCATTGCGATCCTGATATATAATTATCAACGCATAACTCACAAAATATGAATCAGTTAAATTTGTAATAATTTCAAACAGTTACTAAATTCTAGTAATAAATCAGTCACTTTTACTGATAGCTGCTTTAAATACACTACTGGCGGCGTAAATTACCTGCACGCCTTTTTTTGAGCAGTTGCTAAAGTGCCTTGAGTTTTATAATATTAACGCGATTTTTGCCCTCTGAATGGCACAAAAGTTACTGAAATTTGGCGTCTAATAATTCTGAGTTGAAGGAAAACTGTCAATTTCATAAGAAGATATTGCAAAAAACGTTAAATTGAAATGGTTTGAAAAATTGAAATAACTTTTAAAATAATTCACATTATTCAAAGTTTTTAATTTTTTTTGAAATATTTGTTTTTAAATTTTTATTTTAAAAGTGAGTAATTGTGCCAGCCAACTAAAATTTTAAATATGAATGGAAAATGAAAACAAAGAACATACATAATGCTGATAAATTCATTCTATTGATTCTTGTTTTTTTTGTTTGTTATCATTTTGAATTTTAATTACCGAAATGTCAATAAAGAATCTATTATTATTTTTAAAAGATGTGTGTGCATAATTTCTACAACAGTAATATTTATGAAAATATTATTGTTTTAAATTTTTTAAATGACGTAATCAGCAAAATCATTATTTGAAAATTTGCGACTCTTTTACATCAATTTCGACCCTGAGGTAGATTCTAGGCAGAAACCAATACAAATATCTTATTATTTTTATTGTTATTCCAATTTGTTGAAAACATCGAAATAGCAGCTTAAAAATAGGCGTATGAATAATTTCCGCCGGTACTGTATATTTAACAACACCTTCCCCCCTATTTTTTGTAATTTAAAAATAAATGGGCATCATTAAAAAAATTATAGGTGCGCGATATTATAAGTCCATAAGATTATTTGCTTTTAAAAGAGAAAAAGCAGCTTTTATTGGTAAATTCAGCCACTCAAGTACGACGACTCCCATGTGGTTATAATCGAGTCTGGCGCTACATAACTTCGGTAATCGAACGAGAAACAGCATTAAACAATCCCGTGCATCCAAGCAGGCACATGAGTCTTAAATTGAAGACTAAGCCCAAAACATGTTACATATCATCATTAAAAATAATACGATTATGCAAGGTAATTTCTGAGTAGAAAAGAAAAATTTGCCCACTTTAGACAGCTTTTCTCGCCCAGAATGCAGGTAATAAATGGTCTTGACCAAAAACGGAAGTTGGTCGATCAAGTTTAACAAGACTCGTCACAGTTGAAAACGAGATTCTGGGTAGAAAGAGAGAGGAATTAGGAAATGTGTTTAATTTCAGGAAAACTCTGTTGGAGAGAAGCTAGTCTCACCGCGCTAATGATGGATTAGTATAGCGGAATCTAGAACGAGCATCATTTATTTATGTAGCTTATACTATTAAAGTTTAGCTCATCACACGAACCGTTTCTTACGGCCGAGATAGTGAAAAAATTCAAGAAGAAAACATCTGGCGTTGCTCACCGGTAAAATCGCTGCAGCGCATTCTCCAGGTGTTCCGCTTTCGGCCTCCACAGAAGCGAACATTGCTTCGATTCGAGCCTGGACGGCGTTGTTGATCTTCATTTGTTCCTCGGAACTGAGATCCGAGGAATCCGGAACAACCCCGGCGGACATCATCGCATGATGCCATCCTCCGGGGGTGGAACTACAGATGGACCTCAGCTCATCAAAAAGAGCATCAATTTGAGCCTTACTTCTCATGGAACACACAGAAGGCGTCCCTACCAATCGGAAACCTTCATCACAGCATGACATCCTGATGTTCTTTTGAACCTTTTTCGGCTTCTGGGATCAAGCTATCGAACTTCCTGCAAATCTACCACTTCCGCTTTCGTTGATATCGATTTCTCCGGCTTCCCGCCTCCTGTAATCAAAGAATGAGGAAATGCTGAAAATCTTGGGATTGATCGTTAGGTTCTGACACTTTGGATATAGATAACATCATAAATTATTCTCTTTAAATCTGAAGTAGTAGAAGACTATTATGATTGAAATAATTCCAAGTCGTTAACAAATTGCGTTATGCCTACTATGTGCATGCAAAAAAAAATCTGTAAAATTTACAGGATGTTTGGTACAAGTCAGACCGGAAATATTCACATAACTTCAAGTGAAATCCACAAAATAGGAAAAAATCAAACAACACTAAGCTAACTATTTGTTTCAGTCAACAAAACGATTTCGTTGAAAGTACCAACATTTTTTTAGATCAACAACAAAATTGTTTTGCTTCTGTATAGCAACCAAAAAGTTCTATTGTCTGAACCAAGCAATTTTGTTAGTGTACTAAAATGTAACGTCCATATATTTTGTACTGAACTTTCAGTCAATTATGTGGATCATTTTTAAGTCAATGCATCTACTGCGTTAATTTATCTACTGAAAATAATTACATGAAATATAAATTTTATGTAGATAGAAATAATTAAAAAATGAACGTGAAATATTGTATAGTTAATATGTTATTCCTTCTTATCGATAGAAAAAAATTAAAATAATAAGTGCATAGTTTTGTGGATTATGAACCTTTTGAATAATAATGATTTAAAAACCAATTTTTTACAATGTTTATTTTCACGAAGTTTATTTTTCTATATTTTTCATGTATGCTTCCTTTCGACATTGAATTATAATTTTTGGAATATTTGAATAAATTATAATAAGATTTAATTTCTAACCACATTTTTGTTATCAATAGAGATTTTTACACGGAAAAAAGAGCATTGTTTCATGGAAATATTTTTACAAATACGGATGAGGATACACCTTTATAGAAAATAAAAGTGTTTCAAGTACATTTTCTTGAGACAAGAGAATTTTCCTTTGATCAACAAAATATTTTATCATCTGTAATCGTATACCTATAGTTTTTGGATTTAATACCATTTTTTCCATGTAGTGTACACATGCGAAACTTAAAGTTTCTATTATTTCTAATGTTGTTCTTTATGAATAAAATAAAAACTACGCGTCAAATCAAAAATTGAATAACAACCAATTTGTAAATTTTTTTGGGTAAACAATTTTTTTTCTCATTTTTTTTTGTACGAGGGTAGTTCAATAAGTCCTTAGAATGACCAACAGATGGCGCGCGAATCGCTCCAAATCATCTGTTTTCAGTCAGCACCACTCCCGACTAG
>NC_046659.1:63433984-63439695 GCF_010883055.1 Belonocnema kinseyi
GAGCTCCAAGGAGATTATGTTGAAAAATAAAAAAAAATTTACCCAAAAAAAATTGTTTTTATACTTCATTCTAAGGACTTATTGAACTACCCTCGTATCTTGCATAGTTTGACCGAAAAATTCAATTTTTAATTGTAAATTATTTTTCATGCGATCAAGATTGGAATTTTCGATTTTCTAAAATATTCAAAAAGTTGTTATTTTAATCTTGTAAGGCTTTCAAAAAGCAACGTTTCTTTTCTCTTGACATTTTTTCATATCATGCGTTTTTTGGCTTAAAATGTTCATTTTCGTTTTTTATTAAAAAAATTTTAAATACTTCAACTTTTTTAATTTGTATCCAAATATACAAATTTGTATCTTGTCCATTTCTTGTAGGCCTTAAAAAAGTGTGCCAAAGCTCAATCCAATCCGATCATTTTTTCGAATGTAATCGTGCCTACAAAATACAGACAGATAGACTACAGGCAGACAAACAAAGGGAAAGACACCTTCGTAAAAATCGTTTTTTCTAACTCTGGGGACCTCAAAACTCGGATATTTGATGAAACCCGACTAATTCAAAATCTTGCATAAATCCGATACCTTCTCATTAGGATAAGAATGTAAAAAAATGCTAAACATTCCATGGAGATGAAAGCTTAGTTTGTATTAGTATTAGGATTAATTTTAGAATGAAGGCAGCTTAAAAGCTAGTAAAATACACTACAGTGATCGAACATGATGCTTTAACAATTCCATGTATCCAAGCTTTTTTGGATTATTATTTATAAATTACTTTTCGTAAGAAATCAAGCAAACTGTTATAGGAAAAAGAAACTTGGTTTTTAAGTATTTACTAGGGAAATATAATTAAAGCACGCGAATTGATATTTAAGCAAAATGATAACTTTCTAGGAAGAAGATTAAACTCCTTTAAAATGGAAATATCAATGTTGTGGAAAAAATAATATTGAAATCGACAATGTTTAATTTAAGATGTCTCTTAATGTTCAAAAATTTAAATATCCTTCCGCTCGAGTTATTAATATTAAATATTTGTTTTGGTTGATGATACATTCTTTTTTAATAAGGCCACAATTATTATATTAAGCAATGGAAAGGTAATTATTGTCTCTATTGAACGATTCCAAGTTAAAAGGATTTCATCATTCTTCTCAGAGGATATTCCATACAAAAATTAAATTCCTATAAAAAATTATGAATATAGCTTTTAAAGTTCAGTAATCAGTTTCTCTTCTGCTTACCTAATTTTTTAATTTAAAATTATATGCTTTTTTCAGAGAACCCATTCTCTTAAACTGGTCTGTTAAATATGTCAAGGGGACAATCGAATTAAAAAATCATCGTTTTTTCAAATATCTGCAAGAGTTGTCAAAAATTTGTATGAGAAATGAAGGATTAAAAATAATAGTTATATCGAATTAATTAATTAACAATTTAATTAGTATCAAATTAATATTTACTGTCATCAAGAAAAACAGATAAGCTCTTACCGAATATATGACAACCTTTAACTTCTTCTCATCCATTAAATTTCCTAAGACTTTCAAGTTTACTTAGAAAAATATATCAAAAGAAATTTAGAATCGTTTTTTTAAGAGTATTTTTCAGGTTATTTCAAAACATGTTCAATAGAAAATATAGAATTCCTGAAAATAAAACCAAGAATCCAACGACCAAATTTGAACAACCATCATAAAATGATTCTACTGTAATTTGAAAAAAGATATTTTTTCTTGAAAAAGAGAAAAAAATTTTGAGAAAAATAAAAAGAGGGAGAAAATGAGAAGGCAACTCACCAAATCCCCTTCCGTCTCTTTTTTTAATTTTTGTCCGTCTTTTTTAATTTCATTATTATCAAATCACAATGCAAAATGTTGGTGCTTTGAAGACTGACAAATGTAAAAAAGATCAGAATTTTCGGGTACATTTAAGAACAGTCAAATTTAGAGCATTATTTCTTATACAAGGAACCATGGGGAAAATTTTGAGAAATTCACTTGTTAGAAAACAAGTCACAGAAAGCAGGGGCGACACTTTTTTTTACTGTCGACCGCTGGTGCTTTTCTTCGACACGTGGGCAGGTACCACCCAAGGATTCGGAACCACGGCTCGAAGAAAGGCACCAACGGTCAAATTTTTTCCATTGCCTCTTGTTAAAAAATAATGCTCTAAATTAGAACACAACATTTTTTTACATAAACGCCTTCAAGCTCATTTACATAGATCACTTTTAGTTTACATGTGACTATTTTTTGATTGCGCTAGCATTGTTCTTGGCTGAGTTGTCAAGCCACAAAGGCAGATGCCTATCGCAGGTTGTCCAAATTTGTTCGTTGGATTCTTGGTCTTATTTTCAGGAATTCTATACATTAACTTTATTATTGGACGTTAAACAGGTTTTTAATTTTGATTTTAATTTAATTTAAATTTCCTAAATTTTCATGTTCAATCATCTCTAAAGTCAGATTATCAAATTATCAAATATTGTAAGAATATAAATTTTCCTACAAATGATTGTATAATTGTATGTATGCAAAATAATATACAGGAAGGTCTTTTTCAAACAGTTGCATTTTAAATCATTGATCTTTCAGTGTATTGCTAATAAAAGGAAATAGGCCAATAAAAAAACAGTATGCTCCAAACTGTATATTCCGTTTCAGGGACGACTGGGATACATTCTAAGGGTCAAACAACTTGAATGAGCAATATATGTAAATTGCAAACCATAGTTTCTCGAAAGTGTCAACGATAGCAACCACCTTGAGCTACTTCTTTGCACGAAGACCAAAGACTTTGTTTATGGAATAACTGTCAGTGGCACATACCTAGGATACACTGAACAGCAATTATAAGCGCGTATACGTAGTATATGTACACTAATTATGATTTACCGTGGACGTGACGTGCGCCTAGCAGATACCGTTCGTGTCTAACCGAATGTAGAAAAATTATTTTATGTTATATATTTAAGTAATATATTCAATGAATCTTACCAATTCTACAGAATTTGAGTGAACTAGGGATCAAAACTGGAACTCCCTTGAAATTAAGGATAATTTTTAGTGGGTCATCTTTTGAAATCAATATAAGTACTGTTTTAGCATACATTTAAACTCTGAGAAGGAACAAAAAACCTATCGTGACAACTGAGTCCTGCTTAAATCTTGTTTTAATCCCAAAAGATAGTATTACCATTTAAGTATTCACTAAAATATTATAAATCATGCATCACATTATGTCGGACTATTTAATCGGCGTACCGTTCTAATACCAAAAACCAGCCTCAAAATTATACATTTTTACGCAGTGTCAAAAACTATGGCCAAACTATTATTTTCAGAATTTCTGTAAATCTTACAAGAATGTCTAGAGATCCTCTAGGGAGAGTTGAGGCAGTGTTTCCCCCTCCAATAGTCACCGCTGTATTGGAACTTTGATATCTTCATGGGGTGCAAAACATTTGAATAGTTTTATTTTTCATTAATTCTTTTGTTTATGAAAATTTTGAAGGATATGTGTTTCAAAGTGAATATTATTTTCCCCTAACCTTAACAACTAACCTTCCCAATAATTTATCATGTTCTTGTTGGGTCTTGTCTCTATTCTGTATTAAATCCGTTTGAGAATAAAATTGTGATTTGAAAATAGCGCCAAATCATGCCAACAAAATTCATAAAAGTTTAAGTAGTTCCGGTAC
Organism: Belonocnema kinseyi; assembly: GCF_010883055.1. Classification (NCBI taxonomy): domain Eukaryota; kingdom Metazoa; phylum Arthropoda; class Insecta; order Hymenoptera; family Cynipidae; genus Belonocnema; species Belonocnema kinseyi. The sequence goes on from NC_046659.1 coordinate 63,437,691, forward strand.
AGCGGCACCAATCAGATTTGGAGTACCCCGTAATTCAACTCTCCCTTGAGGATCTCTAGGAATGACTATAGAACCTTAAGAAAAATGTAAGTTTGTATCTCTATAATACTGACAGTCCTTTGTCACGTTGCAGTACTTACATGCATCTTCATTTGATTCATAAAATCTTCTAGCTACATAATCTCAAACTACAGTTCGTCAAATGAAGACCATCCGAAGCATGAAAATCGTAACGCGTTTCTCTTTTCTATTTTATATCGTTAATGAGTAAAATCGCTATTAAAAGTTCGACCTGAGTGGCACGCGTGTATACGCACTTTAATTTATTGTATTTTAAACATATTTATCACGCGGCTGACGGTTTGAAATAATTAGTTATTAATATTTATTTAATTATTATATAGTTACTTGAATCAGTGAAATGATAAAACAAAGACTTTTGGCCGATCATTTCACTTTCATTGATTTATTGGACCACAGCATTTAAACTTTAAAGTTTCATTAAATGGCATATGGCAGTTTGATATTTTTCTTCAATAGTATTAGAAAAATTCAAGAAGTCATAGAAAATCAATGAAGAAGAAATTAAACTATTTTAGGGTAGATACGTTTCCATATATTAACATATATATTTAAGATTCATTGGAAATTTTTTCCGAAGTACAAACTATAAATTTATTGAAATGAGCAGAAATCAATTTATACGACACTGTTCTACAAAACTTGTACTAAAAATGTAAGCAGAAACTCCACTTATAAACGCTCAATGTTTTGTGCTCCGCTTTATCATTAATCATTATTGACGAATTCATTCTCATCATTTTAATATTGAATGGCCTAATCGACATTTTCTTTAAAGTAATGAAGTATATCTTTTCGAGGAACGAATGTTTATAATATTGAAAATCGAAGCAATTCCTTATACGTAATATATACATATTAAAGATAACGATCATTTATATGTAAGTTCAAGCAATTTTCTACAAAATAAAATTTCTGATTAATTTGACTAAGTTTCGATTTAATATCATTCTTTATTCACACTGAATTAAACTCTAATTTCAATTACACTGAATTGTGTATTTTTCGGATGTTTAGACGAGTTTTATATCTTTTAATGTACATAAGCCTTGGCCAATTAAAAATGTAATTGCTGTTCAGTTAGTTTTAAGAATTTTCTTTTAATTTATGTTTTCATTTTTTTTAATATAGTCCTTGAATTTTTAATACCTGTAGATTCTTTTTTGTTTAGAAAATGCCGCTTTGTTATTTTTAGGTAAAGAAATTCCGAAAACTAGAAGCATTTAGTATACTTGTATAAAAATGGTTTTGAGTAAATAAATTATAACATTTTTAATTCAGCGAAATTGAAAAATAATTGTTTTTTTCAATCATACATGTATTCAAACGAATTTTATTTATAGTTTAGTTTTGATTTTTATATTCCTTCAAAATTAACAAAAAACAGTGCAAAGCCCAAAGCTTGAAAGATCTTGTTATAAATTTGTAAAAATTTCAGGAGCTGCATAACATTTTTTTTACTTCAAAAAATCAAATATTTTTTCATTCATATATTATATGTATATACTGATATACACTCATGTATATACTCATATACTGCATTCATATATTGTATTGGTATGGATTAGTAGGGCAGATAAAAAAAACTTTCACGTTGAATTCTAGTAGTTAATATGTAAATCAGTCAATTTCCTCTGAAGCCCCTTCTGTTGAAGTTAGCATTTTGCAAAATTGTATCTATTAAATAAAAAATTAGAGTTTTTTGTGTAGATACGGTTCTCTTTCAACATACTGGATTTATTTTACATGATTTTGCAATGTATACCTACCGAAACCCACGATTTGTAATTATTTGGTCTTAAATTTTGTTTGGTTTCACTTTACTCTATTTACAAGGATTATTAAGAATGATCTTTGAAATCTTTTAGGAACAAAAAACGTAATTAGTAGTGAAAATGAATGATTTAAACAATATGTTTCCCCC
>NC_046659.1:63439795-63449449 GCF_010883055.1 Belonocnema kinseyi
TTTTGGTATGCCATAAATGTTTCGACCTATTTTCTGCAATAAAAATGCAAGGGAAAACCAATTTCTCCATACTGTTACAAAACCTAAAGTTACAAGTGCCTTACGACTTTATATATATATTTTTATCTCAAAAGGTTTCATCACAAAATTCAATAATTTGCTTAAAGTGTTCTTCATATTTTTAAGGTTCAATATTTTCTCAAAGTCTTCATTATTCTTTTAGAAAACCTTCACCTGCAAAGTTATCAAAAGTGATAAGTTGCAACCTTTTATTTCTCATGCCCCAATTTATTTTGACAGAAAACTTTTTCTTGAGACATTAACTATTCTGTTATTGCAAGAGATAAATAATATCTAGACAAGTGAATTGTAAGAAACAATGTCCTCTTCATCTCTTTGATTTTACATCTTCCATACAAAATTGAACCACCACTAATTAATCTCCACTATTCCTTATCCTTAACATACCGGATTGTTTTAGATTGATCCTCAGGAGCATAGTCCAGCTTACGAAAGTACATATAAAATCCGGAAGAATAAAACACAGCGCACAAGATTGTAGTAACACTATCTACCGATTTCACCTTGACATTGACAGAATATCTCACGATTACAGAAGGCGATGCTCTGCCGAGAAAGAAGCTTCTTTCAGCGGAAGTGAACTGTGGACCATCCACCTCATGACTGAGTCTGACTGATGTCGAGGATCCGCTCGCGTGCCGTGTAGAGTTTCGGAAGTGGGTGGTACCCTGGACCGGGTACCATCTTACCACCGCCACAAGACTTGAACAAGGCTTATCTAGTTATCTCAATGTTGCGAAGAGCCGGTAGAAGAACCGACAGCAGAGTGAAGCTGTTGAACGAAGAGATACGGGAACTGTCTGCTAGTGATGCTAGTGCTGGTAGTGCTCTTGCTTCAGGTGTGTAAACCGGTAACGGTACCACGCGTTTGATGGCGTTCGCCAAGCGGCGCGATGCGTTCAATGTGAGAGTACTGTTATTCAAACCATGTGAGGCATCTTCAGATCTTCTCTGCTTGTGCAAAACATTTGAGTGGCACTGATTCTTCTATGAGGGGCAACCCTGCAATCTACAATCTACATCTATAAAGGATTTTGATTGGGAGAGGGGGGGATTCACGTGTATATCGTGTATGCTTTGAAAATCTTTTGGAAGGGGAAAGGGGGCTGAGAGAAAGGACCTGAGGATCTGTAGCTGGAGAAGATTCCAGGAAAAGCATGCAGATCATACTCTGGAAACGCGTATAATAATTGTGAAAAAAGTGGAATTATACTAGATTTAAAAAATATTTTTAATGGGAAAAGACGTTATCCTTGCAGAAATGAATTGTTTAGTAAGGAAGGTTTCTGTTTTTTAACTTTATAAAACAATTTTTACTCTCCAAATTCAAAATAGAATTCCGATTTTCTATTAAATTGACAAAAAACTGTAAAATAAGTTCTTGGTTTCTTAGGATGTATCTATATTTTGGAAAAAATAGCTATGCTTATAATTAGTGAGAAGGTTATTTTTATTATTTATACAAAAAAAAAGAATAATGTATTGATTTATCTTATTGATTATTTATTTATTGATTATCAATATGCTGTGAGATAACGTGAATTGTCCACAGGGGGTCCGCTAAGTCCACAGAGCCTCGCATTCTCTCAAATCTGCGGATTTCATTCCAGAAACTCATTAAAAACCAAGAAAATTTGCATAACTTTTTGTTTGAACTTTCTGCCTTGTATCCTCAAGCTTCTGTTTTAAAGAAAAACCAAATTTTTACCCTTCACCTTTCTTTTTTGCTTTTGCATATGAAGAATATCTATTTTTCATATAACATGAAATAAGTCCACGTGGACAGCGGATACAGGGAGAGGATGTTAAAAGTTAATGCTCTTTCAGAAAAATAGCGGATTAAAAATTTATTCCATTTATTTTAAATTCTGTTCCGAAGTCTGAAATAAAAATTACAAAAGGGGCAAGAATTTGTTAGATTCTCAAATTAAAGCTTATAAGTTTATAAAATCTGTGAGCAAATAAAATTTTATTATCAAATTACCGCGTACGACCCAGGTGGAAATTTAAGTCGGGGGCTGGCCATTCTACGGCTGGAGAGCCCGGCTTTAAGCCGGGAGCTGGCCCGGGAGCCCGACTTTAAGTCGGGCTGTGGCGGGTTTTCTGGTCGGAATATGGCCAGAATCGTCACGCTGCGCTGGCTAGCGTATGGCCATGGAGCATGGCCGGGAGCTGGCCACGGAGCATAACCGTGGCCCGGACAGGATCAATTGGCGCTTCGCTAGATTTAAATGTTTCGGATTTCAATTGTATGAAGCGCAGGTGCACTGAATTAGAGGATCAATTTGATTCTTTTTTACTGCAGAAAAGGAGCATATTAATATATGAAATTCCACACGCCCATCACACAACAAACATTTACTATTTTCACGTAGTCGTTGAGACAAAAAAAGGATTTAAGAAATAAATATCAAATGATTGTGAGTATTTTGACTTTAAATATTCATAGTCCTGCTTAGAGTAGATACATATATTACATTTTTAAACATTATATTACAATAAAATTTCTAACGCTACGGGGCATCGAACCTACATATCTATACCTAAATCTAACGCCTAGCAGTTGGGAGTGCTAACCACTGCGTTAACTCGACAAGTTGAAACTCGTTGAAAAAGCCACCCTCATAAGCTGCAGTTCAGAAAAGTTACAGTACTAAATTTTAATTTCTCTTTTTCTAATTATTTATTATTATGCGACGTTATGTAAATATGAAATACACAAGCTTTTAACAGGAATATCAATAAAATACTATTTAAATCGATTACAATTTTTCTTCGCGTGATATTTTGTTTTAGCCGTTGTGGACTACTTGACAACTTTTTACAATGACAGGAAGTGGAATTTTTTATGAACATTAAAAATTGTTAACGGCGGAACTTCGTGTAAGTTTTGGATTTTAGGTGTCTTATACTATTTTACAACGTTTAAGATTGATATAAAATGTAAATTTTTTCTGAACATTTTCAATTTTTCATAAAGATGGAACTTATAATTTTCTTCTTAACAAAATTTAAATCATATATTTTTAAAAAATTTTGAAATTTGCTTAAGGTAATTTTAAAATGACGCCAAAAAACTCGTTGTTTCGAGGCTTTTGTTATTTGATTTTTATATTATATATTAGTTATTATATTATTTCAAATTTACTATTAAACGTTTGCAAAAGTTATAACAATTATAAATTTAGTATCTGCATAATGTTTTTTGCCGTAATTAATTTATAGTTTTATTATAATATCTATTTGAAAATGTTTAATATACATTTATCACGATTCGAGATTTGTATACACATCCATTTCTTAATGAAATCAAAAAAAGTAATTGAGTTGTAAACAGAATTTAACAATTTTATTATTGCCAATTAGCACCCGGCCAGCTACCGTCTGATCATTTGATCATAAGATTTACCCGATCAGAGCCCAGTCAGCCCCCGACTGGGGTTTTGACTAACTCGGGCTATTTCCACACGGGGACTTTTAAACGAATTTAAATTTAAATTTTTTACCATATAAATCTGTCGAGTTTTAAAATTTGGTGCGCTAAAATTAAGCTTGTATTATTAAAAAAAAGTGTTTAGGCACAGAAAAAAAAAATATTTTTTACGTTCACTGAATTGCGATAAACATAATTACCATTTTTCATTTTCTTTGGGTATACCGTAAATATTTTATTCTAAATTAATATTTTACTTTTCTTAGCAGGAAAAAATGCATTTAGTTTAAATCTACATATATTTTTAAATGAGGTAATTATAATAAATAAATCTGTTTGATAAATCTGTATCATCATCATCATTTTGATGTTCTTCAAACGTAGGAGTTTCACGCTCTTTAAACTCATGAAATTGAATACGTGCGCTATCTAACGACACACTTATGAACTTCCAACGTCAATTATAGAAAAAAACCAAGGTTAAACAAAGTTAAATATAATTAGATGTATTATTATGTAAGAAATTTTTATTTCAATAATCCTTCAATATTTTCAGAAACCAATTAAATTTAAGCCAAAAATGTAGGGCTTTCCACGAAAAAATATGATGCAAGTTCTGTGATTTTTTCAGTCTCAATAAGAATCAATAAGATACATATTATATGCATACTAATTTAATTCCATATTTTTTTTATTTTATTTTTTTTATTATGAGATATTCAAATGACATATAGCAGTAAAATCATCATCTTTCATTCCAGTTGTGCAACAGGGGGTTGCCGGAGGTTTGCGATTTCCTCAGAAAATTAATTTAAAAAATTATTAGCCACTTGCATGAAACTTGGTACACTCATTAATTTACACACATAAATTGACACAAAAAAAATGAAAAAAAACTTGATGCTCTTTTTTATAGTATGGAATATAAAATTAATAGCCTTTCACCTGTAAAATACTACTAAGGTCGTCTTTCAAGCCGATAAAGATGCACTCGATATGCGGCACGAGCAAGCGCTACGACTACAATGCTGCATCTTTACCTCCGTTTGAAATTGTTAAAATACCAGCACAATTTTAATATTTATATTATAAATTATTCATTTAACTTATTTTAAGTTTGGATGATAACTGTATGGAATATTCAAACGTGAACATCGAAACTAAAGTAAATCGTGCGATAAAATGCTGTTTGATACAAAAATACATAAAATTAATTTTATACAATATATTCCATACATAATTTCGAGAAAATCTACACTTACGATATACGAAAAATACAAAGCCCAGGGCGAGTGCATACATTTTCGTATGATAACCCTTATATAAGATAGCTTGTGTAAAAATCATAAGTTTGGTAGTGATCAATTATTGACTTTCCAAAGTATAAAAAGTATGGTAAATGAGACAATCCCATAATTCAAGTATATTAAAATAGTATAGATAAAGTATATCTAAAATATAAAGCAGAATTCATTGAGATGCCCTAACAATGGGATAAAACATAATGTATAATAAATGACAGCTTGTCCAAAAATTAAAAAAGTTCACGATTAAAGTGATTTCGTGAGTCAAATATGTTTTTAATATTGTTCGTGAGGATATAAAATATACAATGGATATGCAATGGACAACTGATATGATATTATGATTCTTACGTTCAGAATCTTTGATTCCTAAACGTTATATTAATAGCATAAAAAGGTTTAATACAATTTTTACTTACTATCGGCGAGAAAACTATAGGCATCTGCCTTTGAAGCTTAACAACTCAGTCAAAAAAAATGCTAGCGCTACAAAAAAACAGTCATTTAAAAGTTGAAAGTGTTCTACGTTAATGAGCTTGAAGACGTTTATGTAGAAAAATTTTTGTGCTTAGCAGACTGAAAAATGTAAAAAAAGTAAGGATTTTTGGGTACATTTAAGAACAGTCAAGTTTAGAGCATTATTTCTTATACAAGGGCGATGGAAAAATTTTGAAAAAATTCATGAGTATGAGGAAAACTGTTGTGAACCAGTTGCAGTTGAGAAAATAAAAAAAAATTATTGCTTAAAAATACAAAAATGTGCAACTGTATTATCTTCAGTTCTAATACAGATATTAAAGCGATTCAAACTGCAAACTATAATGCATAGGCTCTGTATTTATTTTCAATCGCCGGTAAGGATGTGTTAGTTTTATTTTTTGTGAAAATCACGATATTTTTAGACATTTTTTTGTTGAAAAACAAGTGACAGAAAGCAGGGGGGGCCCGTTTTTTTTACTGACGATCGCTGGTCCCTTTCTTCGACCCGTGGCCAGGTGCCATCCAAGCATTCAGAACTAGGGGCCGAAGAATAGCACCAGCGGTTGGCAGTAAAACAAAAAAGAGCCCCCCTGCTTTCTGTCACTTATTTTTCAATAAAAAAAATGTCTAAAAATATCGCGATTTTCACAGAAAAGAAAACTAACACATCCTTCCGGGCGATTGAAAATAAATACAGAGCCTATCAGTTACAGTTTGCAGTTTGAATCGCTTTAATATCTGTATTAGAACTGAAGATTATATTGTTGCACATTTTTATGCTTTTAAGCAACATTTTGTATTATTTTTCAAATTTCTTAACTGCAACTGGTTCACAACAGTTTTCCTTATACTCATGAATTTTGTAAAATTTTTTTCATCGCTCCTTGTATAAGAAATAATGCTCTAAACTTTACTGTTCTTAAATGTACCCAAAAATCCTTACTTTTTTTTTACATTTTTCAGCCTGCTAAACACAAAAATTTTTTTACATAAACGTCTTCAAGCTCATTAACATAGAACACTTTCAGCTTTTAAATGACGGTTTTCTTGTTGCGCTAACATTTTTTTTTTGACTGAGTTGTTAAGCTTCAAAGGCAGATGCCTATAGTTTTCTCACCGATAATAGGTGAACTGTTTAGTACCTCTTTGCATTTTACTTATTTTAGAATTTACCAACAATATTCTTTGAAAATCTTGATTCTGAATCTCTGAAGTTTCATGTATTTCAGATAAAGGCCGATTATGTCCCATCAGCCATAGTACGGCAATACCTCCCTTGTGGAAAAGTTCCAATGGGTGAAACATGGGTCAACATTGCTCAGGATGGGATAAGCGTGGGGTAGGCGTGATTCGCCATTGGGTCAATGTTCACCCATGTTCGTCCCATGGGTTTGAACAATAGCTCAAGCATGATGAATGACCCCTCTGCTAGTATTTGCCCACGGTCGAACGTAATTTGATTTGAATTGAACTTTAGCAACATTTTCGAAGTTGGATACAATCTACTAAATTTTCCTCACTTTTTAGAAAGGATTGGTGGATAAATATTTTCTTTTATTGGACTTTTCGAAATTTTTTCTCGATTTTCAAGAGATTTTTTAAGGAAAAACGTACTTTCATTAGACCCTGGGAAATGCTTGCAGATTTGCCAAATTTACGTAGTTTTTTTTCGCCTTTTCAAGAGAATTGTTGGAGGGGAAAAATATCCAGAAAAAAATTCGAATTTACCAATTTTGTGCATACCCGAGTGAAAATCATTCGACTTGGTTTCGACTTAAATTACCCCGACTCAAGACATGCTGACATCAAAAAGTTCGACTTGAGCATGTGTCAGTTTTTATATGGAGTCAGACTGTAACGTATGTCTTGGAGACAAGTTTTTGTATTCTTGAAGACATATATTCATGCCTTGAGTCGAATTGTCACGATTCCAAGAGGAAAGGTTTATAAATTCGAGTTTATACCTGTCCTAAAAAAAAGGACTGTCATTAAAGCTAATCTCTGTTAATGATTAAACAATCTTGTATATTTTTATGCAGTTTATATGTTCAATCATTTTATTGACGGATTTTCATTTGAATTATACTTATTTGGCGAGGATACCGAAAATGTTGTTTGTTTTTACGTAATTCTAACGGCTTAAGAGATCCTTTTAGACAGATACAATTTTAATATTTTGTGATCAAATTTTTAATGTTTGTACTCGCTCAGACCCACAGGTTCTGATTTTTTATATTTAAAAGAACTAATTTAATAATTACAAATTTTTCATTTATCAATTTTAATCTCATGTCTGAGTCGAAAAAGGTTCGTATTGAAAAAGGTTTACGCCGACCATCTGAGCCAAGACAAGTCTAGACTTGAGACAAGTAAAAGCCATCTTACCTCTCGTGACCATAAAAGTAGGACGAAGGCCTATGTCTCGACTCAGTTTTGAGACGCAGCCAGACATCGATATCTTAGAGACGAATTCAAGACATCACCAAGTCGAACTCAAGTCGAAGGATTTTTACTCGGGACATCACCAAGTCGAACTAAAATCGAAGCATTTTTACTCTGGTAGATACAAAATTCACTTAATCTGACAAAAGAATTACAAAAAATGTCTTTCATTGTAATTTGTGAAATCTCAGAAGATCGAAACAATTTCTTTCTATTTTCTAGATTTTTCACTAGTTTTATTGAACTTTACGAAATTTTCAGAAAGCAGCATCATCCACTCAATTTTTCAGAAAAATTTTGGACAAGGATCCCGAGTGAAAATGCTTCGACTCGAGTTCGACTTAGTGTTGTCTCAGTTAGTCTCCAAGACATCGATGTCACCAGGTACTTCAGGTGTCCCTAGGCCTAGCCGATTCGATTCTCCCTGATATATGTTGTAGTACTCAAAAAACTAAGCGGCACTTATTTTTTTTTTATCTACGGAAAACATCTTTAAGGGGGTGAAAGAGTTCCTCAAGGTAAGGGTCTCACTTGTTGATTGTATAGTTTCGTGTATAAAAACCAAATGGATTTCGATCACACCTACTGGAAAAATTTCCCCTTGATGAAAGATGCATAACGTAATTTTCTCAAAAAAACAAAAAACAAGTATACTTTCCATACAAAAGGAAATTGAAAAAATAGTTTTGTAACGAAGTAAGTGAAATAGAGTCCATCGAACATGAATAATAGAATTACGCGAGGGTTAAACACCCTAATTATGTATAAAATTACAAAATAAGTCCAAAATCGAGCAAAAAATTCGAAGAAAATACGTCTTACACACAAAAAAAGAGGATGCAGGTAGTTATGTATTTAAAAAAAGGAGCATTGAAGATGTCAACTTCCTCTGAATTGTTTCACGTTATTAACCCTTATAATTAAATCTTGTGCTCATTATTTTCAAAGTTTGTTTAATTTTAAGGTATGCGATCGGTTGTAAATGAATTAAATGAAACTCTTGCTTTCAGTCCAGTGCAACAAGTGCAACAAGTGCAACAAGTCCAGTGCAACAAGAACCACAGGAAAGATTCAATATTTGCTTTCAGTTATTCTACTAGGCAGTCTGATAAGTCCCTGAAAAATGAAACACGGAGACGTTTTTTTGGCCAAAGTGTGTTTTATTTTTCAACATACTCTCCTTTTAGGTCGATGCAGCGAGTCCAACGATTTTCTAACTTTTTGATACCGTCCGAAAAGCACTCAATCGGAAGGTCTCCAAAATACGCCTCAGTTTCAGCTATGAGCTCCTCATTTGAGTAAAAACGCTTACCGGTGAGCCATCTCTTCAGGTTAGGGAACAAGTAATAGTCGCTGGGGGCCAGGTCTGGTGAATACGGTGGCTGAGGAACCAATTCGAAGCCGATTTCATGCAATTTTACTTGTGCAACTAAGCATGAATGAACAGACGCATTGTCGTGATGATAAAGCGGTTTTTTCTTCTTCACATGCGGTCGTTTTTCGGCGATTTCGATTTTCAATCGGTCCAATAATGATGAATAGTATGCTCCAGTTCTGGTTTTACCTTTTTCAAGATAGTCCACGAATATTATGCCATGAGCATCCCAAAATACGGAGAGCATAACCTTTCCGACCCATTGTCGCGTTTTTGGACGCTTCGGAGCACTTTGGCCGCTGTTGTCACTGTTTTGCCTGTTGCGTTGACTCAGGAGTGTAGTAATGGATCGAGGTTTCATCCATGGTTATGAATCGGCGCAAAAACTCGGTCGGCTTACGCGAAAATAATGCGAAATTCTGCTAGGAAGTTGTCAAACGAATTCGTTTTTGGTCCACTGTGAGCAAACGCGGCACCCATCGCGCGCAGAGCTTCTTCATGCCCAAAACTGAATGCATGATATTGCCCACACGTTCCAA
>NC_046659.1:63449549-63456061 GCF_010883055.1 Belonocnema kinseyi
CACTTATGAATCGTTCCAATCGACGGTGCAGAGTCCAGGTAATACTTATCCAGCTTGGCCTTGGTCTCGGATATCGTTTTCTTGCGAAGATAGTAGTGTTTGTTCAAAACTCGAAATTCTGATTTTTCCATATTAAAAAAAACTCGGAGGTTAGTCGCTTCTCAGTGCTGTAACTTGTAAATGCGTAAACATAAACGGCTGAAGTTTTGATAGGCGTCATTTGAAGGATCAAGCTCGACGAAAATGGTTTACATTAGTGAATACTAATGCCATCTCTTAGAATTTTCAGGTACTTATCAGACTGCCTAGTATTATTGTACATTCTGTGATAAATGTTATCCTGCGAAAAAACAGGATCATTCATTTACAAAAGATCACATATCTTAAAATTAAACAAACTTTAAAAATAATGGGCACAAGATTGAATTATAAAGGTTAATAATTTGAAACTATTTACAGGAACCTACCCTATTTAACGCTCTTTTTTCTTAAAAATACATTACCTTTATCCTCTTTTACGAGGTGTGTTCAAAAAGTAAGGTGACTTTTCAATTTTCGCGGTCTACGTACATTCAAGTTTTAAATTTGTTGTTTTGTTGTGTTGGTACACTCGTTACGATCATATATTCACAGTTTTGACTATATAGCTCGTGTTGTTTTTCTGGCAGAGGCGTAAAAGGTTAGAAGGGTTTGGTGTGCTCGGCGATTTTCTTCTTTCGAAAAAAATGGAACAAAGAGCTTGCATTAAATTTTGTGTGAAAAAATGGAATCCAGTGCTCTAAAACTCTTGAAATGTTGACAGTTGCATACGGTGAGCCTACTCTGAGTAAGAAAAATGTGTATAAGTGGTACAAGCTGTTCCAAGAAGGTTGAGAGGATGTCGAAGACGAACCTCGCCCTGGGCGTCCCAGCACGTCAACAACAGATGAAAACGTTCAAGCAGTGGAAGAAATGGGGTTGAAAAATCGGGAGATGTTGACTGAATGAACAGTCATGCCTCAGCCTCCATATTCACCGGATTTGGCCCCCAGTGACTTTTTTCTTTTCCCAAAACTGAAGAGACCCATGAAAGGACATCGATTTTCAACGATTGAGGAGATAAAAACTGCATCACTGAAAGAACTCAAGGCTATACCAAAAAATGATTATCAGAAGTGCTTCGATGATTGGAAAAAGCGTTGGCACAAGTGTATTATATCTGAGGGGGATTACTTTGAAGGAGACAACATAAATATTGAGGAATAAATTAATATTTTTTGAGAAAACCATAGTCACCTTATTTTTTGAACACACCTCGTATGTTTGCAAAGTGTATTTTCTTCTGATATTTTTTCTAGATTTTAAACTTATTTTGCTATTTTATGCATAATTGGTGGTTGTTTATTCCCACGTGTTTTTAATTCTCATAAGAGAAGATATTAGATTTGTGTAAAATTACCCCCCCCCCCCCAGTTTTTTTCAAATGTCCACGCTTTGAGACCCCCTGAATCCGAAAAACAGGTTTTTACGAATGTGTCTGTCTGTTTGTTTGTCTCTATGTCTGTCTGTATGTATGTATGTATGTATGTATGTATGTATGTATGTATGTATGTATGTATGTATGTATGTATGTATGTATGTATGTCTGTCTGTGAACCCGATAACTTTTAAAAAAATTAATCTATTAGATTGGCCTTTGGTCATAGTCATATAAAGAAGTGTTGTATACACACAATTTTTTCATGGTGTATGTTGATTTAATTGATAGTTTTCGAGAAAAATAATAAAATAGCCTTTTAATGAAACACCATTTCTACAGTACATTTTTTATCCATTAACAATTTTGTTTAATCATATAAAACTAGCTGAGACAAAGATAATTTGTTTCGAAATTTTTTCAATTAGGCTATTAGTTTAGAAAATTCTATTGAGTAGGGTGTTTGCGCGTGTTTGCTAGCGTGCGGGGGTGCGGTTCAGATTACAAACCAGCACCTTCCAAGCCCCCCCCCCCCCTCGCTGCCTGTCCCGATTCAATGTTCTTACTAACATTTGTACGCTAGTTTATTATTTTTCTCGAAAACTATCAATTAAATCAATATACACCATTAACCAAAGAGTGACTCAAAATTTCGCCTCTTTTCTGGACTTCATGAATTCGATGCCAAATTGGTTGAAAGAATAGCTTGTCGTGATACTTAATAATAGAACAAATTTCAAGTTGAGCATAGCTTTTTTAAAGAGATACAACCAGTCAAACTTATCAGCTAACTCTATAATGCCCAAAAGACTCCAATGTTCCTGTGATTTTTTTAGCTGATTCAGAATTATAGAAAATGTTGGCATCATCCATTTTTTTTGTTATATATAGCTATTTTTTTACATCTATTATATTTTACCCAAAAATATTGCACATTCGTTTTAAAAATTTTTAATTATCTAGAGGCCAATAGTTCTGAAAGGTAAGACTAGAAAATCTACAGATACTAGATTTTGAAAATTTTTTATTGCGCTTTTATTGGAGCGTTAATTAATTGTGATTAATAAGAGATATTTTCTTAAATAACTAATAATACTCATTTACATTATTTATTTACGCGGAAAATTACAAAAACTATGAAAAAATTTGTTCGAGAAATGATACTGATAGTATTTAGTGAGATATCGAACCCACAGTGTCAATTACTAAGTTTTATTCGTCATGTGGCCGAAATAAAACCAATGCTCACTTTCAAATTCCCTCTACTTTAAAGTATCATCATGACCTTTTGTTTGAATTAATTTGGAAGCAAATTTACGAGATCGAGAAAAGAGGCGAAAAAATAGGGTTTTTTGGGTCACTCTTTGTGCATATCACACTTCTTTAAATGAATATGAAAAAATATTTTCAAAACTTTATTAATTTTCAGAGATATAACATTTTTGGTCTAAACACATAAAATGTCAACTGATAACAAAACAACCGTGAATTCGCTATGTGCACCCTGAGATTTTCTTAGCATGGTTAGTCCCAAATTGGCGTAAACTTTCGCAAGACGAACCTTTTTCGAATCAGAAATTAGATTAAAATTGATGAATGAAGAATGTGTAATTATTAAGTTAGTTATTTTTCATTTAAAAATTCAGAATCTGTGGGTCTGAACGATTATAATGAATATATAATATATAATGAATATATATCTTGGAGTCATAAAAATTTAACTCAAGGTATAAATATACGTCCTAAAGGCATAGAGAATTGTCTCTAAGACATAAATTAAAGCCTTGCTCCATATAAAAACTGAGACGTGCTGAAGTCGAATTTTTCGACTTCAGCATGTCTTGACTGGAGGCATTTCAAGTCGAAAACAAGTCGAAGAATTTTTCCTCGGTATTGCACGAGGATTGCAAGACCAAAGTTCTGAAATTGATGCTTCCTCTTCGTGATCTTGCTACCTTCCACACCACTTATCTTATTTTATTGTTATATTGAAGAATTAGCTCCTATTTTTTAATTATAAGAATACAATGGTACAATCGTGGGAGAATCTTTCAAGAATGTAGAACTGCAATGGGACAACCGTGAACGAAGATCGAGAGACCCAAGTTCTGAAATTAATATTTCCTCATCGGGATCTTGCGACATTCGCCACAAATTGTCTCATTGTACTATTATATTGTCGAATTAGCTGCTAATTGTTTAGTATAATAATACAATAGGACAAGCGTGGGTGAATATTGTAAATATGTAACACTATAATGGGACAATCATGGAGAAAGGTTCCAAGACCTATAGGTTATGAAATTGATACTTTCTTGTTGTGATTTTGCAATATTCAATACAATTTTTTGGGGATTTTACTCTTATATTGCAGAATTAGCTTTCATTTGGTCATTATAATAATACAATGGGGCAAGCGTGGGTAAGCATT
The DNA here is from genome assembly GCF_010883055.1 of Belonocnema kinseyi. Lineage (NCBI taxonomy): Eukaryota > Metazoa > Arthropoda > Insecta > Hymenoptera > Cynipidae > Belonocnema > Belonocnema kinseyi. The sequence continues at coordinate 63,453,437 of NC_046659.1, forward strand.
GCAAATATGTGACTCTAAAATGGGACAAGCGTGGACGAAAATTGCAAGACCCAAGTTCTGAATTTTATATCTCCTCGTCGGGATCTTGAAACTTTTTCTACAAACTGTCTCATTATTTTGTTATATTGCAGAATTAGCTTTTATTTGGTTATTGCACTAATAATAATAATTTTTTTATGAGCGTAATAAAAATTATGATATGACGAGGAGATATCAATTTCAGAACTTGGGCCTGACAATTTCCGTCCATGCTTGTCCCATTGTATTATTATAATAAACAAATAAAAAGGTAATTCTGCAATATAAAAGAATAATGGGACAATTGGTGAACAAGGTTTCAAGACCCCGATGATGAAATATCAATTTCAGAACTTGAGTCTTTAACCTTCGTCAACGGTTGTCCCATTGTAGAGTTACATATTTGCAATGTTCAGTCACGCTTGTCCCATTGTATTATTATAATTACCAAATAAATGCTATATCTGCAATATAACAGTAAAATAAAATAAAAACTTTATTGAACATTGCAATATCACGATAAGAAAGTATTAATTTCAGAACCCAGGTCTTTCAATCTTTGTCCACGGTTGTCCCAGTGTAGTGTTACATCTTTGAAAGGTTCACCCACGCTTGTAACATTGTATTCTTATATTTAAAAAATAGAAGCTAATAATTCAACAATACAGTAAAATGAGAAAAGCGGTATGGAAGGTAGCAAGATCACTAAGATGAAGTATCAATCAGAGAACTTTGGCCTTGCAATCCTCGTGAAATCCTCGCCCAAAATTCTCCTGAAAAATTGAGCGGATGATGTTGCTTTTTGAAAATTTCGTAAAGTCCATGAAAACTAGTAAACATTCTAGAAAATAAAAATAAATTGTTTCAATCTTATAAGATTTCACCAAATACAATTAAAGTCATTTTTTGTAATTCTCTAGTAGAATTAAGTGAATTATGTCCATATAGGCAAATTTGGTAAATTTTGAAAAATCGAGAAAAATTGAGCTCAAATAAATTGAAAAAAATTAATTTTATTTCATAGTTTTTTATTAAACAGAATTTTATTGCATTCCATTGTGTTGATCTTTTAACGATTTACAATATCAATGATCATTTTTCAAACAGGTAAAGATGCAGCGTTGTAGCCTCGGTTATAGACGTGGCGTTCGCTCGCGCCGCATATCGAGTGCATCTTTATTGGCTTGAAAGACGACCTTTGTTATATTTTGCATGTGCTGTGAAATTTAAATGGAAGACGATATTTGTTCAACTTTTTATGTTTAAATTATTGAATGTAGCGAAAATAACCCTGAAATTTCTGTCACTGCCTCCTGGACTAATTATTGTGACTCACAAATTTACTTATTTTTTTAAACTAAATCTATTGCTTATAATTATGTAAATCAATCTGATACCCGACGCAAATATGAAAATGTCAACGAAAATATTCATAATTTATTATAATGAAACCCTTCAATAGCCGTCCCTTCTATAGACCTTCCGAGAATTGACGCCGCGCCGCGAGTAGGTTTACCAGGAGCTGCGCAGAGTACGCAGGGTCTGCGGTTGTCACTCAAGCGAGCACTCACACGTGAACAAACAATAGCGGAGCAGGCTAAAATGAGTTAGTTCTAACCCAACGCCAGCCCCAAAATAGGCGCTATAGAAGAGTTTCACTGTATCAGTTAGAAAAACTGGTGAAAGCTTAAAAACTGGTAAATGCTGGTTCATTTTAAAAACCCTAAAAATGGTCGCTTATATTCAGAAAATTACCCCAGACATTTTTAATTTTTAAAAAACGCTTACTAGAGTCTTTCGAATAATATTTATTTCATGGTTGTGTCCTGGGTTTAGTATTCAATTTATTCCTGATGATTCCATGTATATGAATCACACCCAGAATTGAGAGCAATGACTTTATTGCCCGGAGGACACGCTCAGAGATCGAGCAGGAAATCAATAAGGAATAGTTACATAGAAACATAGATAGTAAGGTGCTTTCAATGCACACTCATTATTTCAAGAACTTCATTTCTGGAATGTCCCCTCGTTTGATTTTTTGCTATCCAAGTTTTTTTCTTTGTCACTATTATAAATCTCTTTTCGCGAAGCAACGAGTTATTTTATCAGATGTTTGTATCAACGTTCCTTGGACTCTTTTTCCCAAAAAATGTAAAATACACCTCTTAAAGAATATTCTATGTAGGATTGATCGGAGCAAAACCGACCACCGAGGCAAGAGCGAACTGGCAAATAATATTGCTATTCCTCAATCATTTTAGTTCTTCTTAGCATCCAAGGACAACCGCAGGATTTCGCCGGGAGCGAGTGCTAATCTGAAAAACTGACCCGATTCCAGCGAAATCGCGGTAAAATTTCAGCCACAACCACGTCTCACGTCCGTGAGATTGGTGCTTACAGTCTGTAACGGAATCAATACGACGATCCGGCAAAAGTCTCGTGCAACCGAAGGACAAGGAGCGACAATCGTTGCAACTCCCTTCTCTTTCTTTTCATTCTTTTGATTGATCCAGAGTTCTCGTGCTATTTAAGTAAATAACACGTTCGTTCCGCAACACTGCTCCGACCCAGGTTGCTGATCAATCTCTCTAGCAATCACCCCAA
>NC_046659.1:63456161-63458208 GCF_010883055.1 Belonocnema kinseyi
AAAGTAATGGCGGCAAAAAACATAAAGATACTAAATTTATAATTGTTTAAATTTTTGTAAACGATTAATAATAAATTTTCAATAATATAATACCTAATATACAATATAAAAATCAAGTGACCAAAGCCTCGAAACAACGAGTTTTTTGGCGTGATTTTAAAATTACCTTATGCAATTTTCAAAACTTCTGAAAACTATGTGATTAAAATTTTTTTAAAGAAAAAAATTATAAGTTTCATCTTTATGAAAAATTGCAAATGTACAGAAAAAATGTACATTTTGTATCAATCTTAAATATTGTAAAATAGCATAAAACACCTAAAAACCAAACCTTACACGAAAGTTAAAAGAATTGTAATATTAAGAAATTGTCAACATTCACGATCAAATTTCTGAGATCCGTCGTTAAAACTTGTTGATGTTCATAAAAAATTACATTTCCTGTCATTGTAAAAAGTTGTCAAGTAGTCTACAACGGGAAAAAAGGAAATATCACGCGAAGAAGAATTGTAATCGATTTAAATTATTTATTTCAAAATTATTTGATTGATATTCCTGTTAAAATGTTGTGAATTTTATATTTACACAACGTCGCATAATAATAAATAATTATAAAAAGAGAACTTAAAATTTAGTACTTCAACTTTTCTGAACTGTAGCTTATGAGGATGGCTTTTTCAACGAGTTTCAACTTGTCGGTTTAGCGCAGTGGTTAGCTCTCCCGACTGTTAGGCGTTAGATTTAGGTATAGATATGTAGGTTCGATACCCCGTAGCGTTAGAAATTTTATTTGTAATATAATGTTTAAAAATGTAATATATGTATTCACTCTTAGCAGGACTATTATTATTTAAAGTAAAAATACTCGCAATCGTTTAATATTTATGTTTAAATATTTTTTTGTCTCTCAGCGACTACGTGCAAATAGTTAATGTTATCTGTGTGCTGGACGTGTGGAATTTCATATATTAATATGCTCCAATTCTAAAGTAGAAAAGAATCAAACTGATCCTATAATTCAGCGACAGATGCTCCTCATACAATTGAAACCCGCATCATTTAAATCTAGTAAAGCGCCAATTGATCCCGTTTGGGCTACGGTCGGGCTCCCCGGCCAGCTCCCGGCCATGCTCCATGGCCGGACGATGGCCAGCGCAACGTGACGATACTGGCCGGATTCCGACTAGAAACCCCGGCCACAGCCCGACTTAAACTCGGGTTCCCCAGCCAGCTCCCGGCTTACAATATTTGGAAATGGCTAATGAATGCATTTGTTTAATAAATACATTTATAACATTGATAATTACCTGGGATTAAGGAAAGTGGTAACTGGCCATATCTTTTTAGGTGAATTTCGAAAAAATTGAAAAACGAAGTCTCCGAGTATTTTTAATCTTGAATTATCACTTCAACTTTCTAATTTGTTAATGGAAAATTGCAAATAAAATAAAATAAAATTTTATCGTGTTTTACATGAATGTAAGTAGTATTTGAAAAAAATGGGACTGATTGTAAAAAATGTTAATGTTGACTATATTGTTAAATACAATTTTTTTTAATTCAGAAAATCTGCTCTCCCAAATCTCTTTGAAATTTATTTGACTTTATACAATAATTTGTGACTTAAAATGAAGAAAAAAGTATCAATTTCACGTCTTATTAACTTTGTATAGAACAAGTCTTGTCCCGGTCAGTCAGCAGTTTATTTAAGAACAATTTTCCACTATAATTTTTTTTATATAAATGAGATTTTCCCTTTTATTGAAAGTAATTGGAGATAGGTAATGTGATTATATCACCTCAAATTCCCCGTGATTATGAGCTCATGTTCCATGTACTATGATATAGTCAAGTGACAGGTGCGACGCGTTACCTGTACTGCTGCGAAACCGTTTCTGGAAAGCGGAAGTAAGCAAGCGGCAGGATGACATGGCACTCGGGTTTTCTTACAACTGCGCAGGTTTTGCACCTGTTACTATATTAACTATTTCTAATATACCCTCTTATCTAACCAAGATACGCGGTAGCGAATCGGCGCTAGGTTCTA
>NC_046659.1:63458308-63459993 GCF_010883055.1 Belonocnema kinseyi
TCCATTTCTTAATGAAATCAGAAAAAGAAATTAAGTTATAAACAAAGTTCCACAATTTGATTATTGCCAATTAGCGTTTGGCCAGCTACCGTTTGAGCATTCGATCATAAGATTTGCCCGATCAGAGGCCAGTCATCCCCTGACTGGGGTTTTGACATGAATGTTGCCTAACGAGTCACCGACCAGCGTACGGCTAGGCTCTTAAAAAACAAACATAGCCCGGCCAGTTTCCGACCAGAAGCCTTGTTGTACTAGGGCTAACCCGGGCTGTTTCCATACGGGATACGATCTGTTAATACCTGATAACAATATTGTTAATTGTTTGAGTAAATTTGCTAAAGAAATACAAATATTTTTCAAATTGGTCAATTCATTTAAAAAGACATGTAAAAAGTCATATTTTCAGATAATCCTGAAATAAAACTAAAAATGCATGAACCTTTCAAGATGTTTAAGTCAAGGTAATATTATGAATTTTCTTTTGCAAATTCTAAAATTGCAAATATTTGCAGCTTTTATATAAAGTTCAAACTGTATTTCTCAAAAATTTGAATTATTGCCTCATGGATGATTTGAATTAATCCTTGCCTTGAAATTTTAATATTGTTACTATAAATTTTGGCTGAAGCCAGACGTCGAACAATTCTGAAAAAATATGGTATACATAGGAAAAAATATTGAATATTGCAACATTCTAAACAAATAAGAGAATAATATGTATTTCTTCCTTTATATTTTTAAATAAAAATTCGGAATTGGACAACTTGAATCGCAGTAATAAAAAATTACCAATATAAAAGGAACAGAACAAGTATGAGAGTTTATATGGATATGACCTGATAAATAAAGAACTTATTACTGATTGCAATATCATAAATGATTATGCTCTTTGTCTCAAAAGAACTTATTTCCTGTTGTGAATATGTGTTATAATAAAAAACAATCATTTTTCTTTTATATGATAGCATAAAAGAAGGATTTTGCTAAATAATTTAAAATGTATGCGGCTGAAAAAAATAGCTGGTTGAAAATTGACAAAATGTCTAATCCGATTAAAATTGTAAGCTCTGGACTAATTTTGCTAGAAAAACTTTTTTTACTCACTGTGTGTCGGGGAAGACCGACGACTTTTTTCATGAAATATATATATATATATAGCGAACCAAGGAAAGAGTGAGAAAACACTATGAAATATTTTATTAAATGATGAGAGAATTGAACAAGTTGATAAGTTCGTATACCTTGGTAGCTTATTTACTAGGGACGGGAAGATAGACGAGGAATTAGATAGACGAATAAATGAAGGTAAGAAAGTTATTAGTAGAGCAGGTCCCCTTATCAGAAGTAAAAATATATCAAATAAAGCTAAAATGGCAATACATAATTCTATATTTGTACCGACTGTACTATACGGTCGCGAAACATGGACTTATCAAGAAAAAGATAAGAGTAAAATTAATGCAATTGACATGAGATTCATGCGCATAATATGCGGGAAAACCCTGATGGACAAAGTAAGTAACGAGACAATTCTAAAAGAATGTGGTGCAGAAGAGACGCTAGTAGACACATGGAAAAGAAACCGGTTAAGATGGTTCGGACATGTTGAGAGAATGCCAAATGAACGACTAACGAAACAAGTGTATCAAGGTAAAGTAAATGGCAGCGTGCCCAGTGGTAGACCG
>NC_046659.1:63460093-63463129 GCF_010883055.1 Belonocnema kinseyi
GATTTCTTTCCCATGTGTCTACTAGCGTCTCTTCTGCACCACATTCTTTTAGAATTATCTCGTTACTCACTTTGTCCATTAGGGATTTCCCGCTTATTATGCTACTAGATTTAAATAATTTGGGTTTAAATGTTATAAAGAGCATATATCACTGAATCAGAGGAGCAATTTTATCCTTTTTTTACTGTTTGAATTGGAGCATTTTAATATATGAAACCCCACACGCTCTGCGCACAGGCAACATCAACTTTTTTCACGTAGTCTTTTAGATATATTTAATTAAAGTAATTATTTTCAGTTAATAAATCTCGGTACAAATTAGTAAAAACATTTAAAATTATAACTTACCATTCTTAAAATTTTTAACTTGTGATATTTCCTCTTAATCAGGTTCATCAGAATCCATAATACATGAACAAACTTGAAAAAATATAAAAATTGGTCCGAAAGGCAAAAAAAAAACTTGTTTAGTAATTATTTGAGAGTTTCAACATTGTATAGGGAAATAATTTCTTTGTTTATATTCTGAAGAAACGTCTACTTTTCAAAATGTAATGTAGCTAAAGTGGATTATAATAAGTGGAACTTCGACTTGGATTTTGGATCATATTTTATCAATTGAAAAATTTTATTCAGCAACCGAATCAAAATGTCATTTTGTTTTTGAGAAATTAAATTTAAACAAATATCAATGCCTGAACTATAAAATATAAATGAAGTTTTAATATTAACTTTTTTGATTTCTATCTTTTACATTTTAGGGATTGTTATTTAAATTGTGTTTATTAAACTAAATAATAAACATTTAAATTAATTCTATCAGAGATTTTTAGATTAAAAATGAGATTCAAACAAGCAAACCTACCATAAACACAAAATGTTAAAAAATTTCACCAAAAACATAAATATTAATATTTTAATTATTTATGTTACAGGTGATGAAACTTGTAAAATAAAAAAATAAGGCCAACTATGAGTGGTAGCAAAATCATAATTAGAAGTTTTTTTATGGACAGGAATTATTTTATTGAATTCGTTTAATAAATAATCTTGTGTTTCAATAAAAAATTATTTGAAATTTGAGAGAAATAAAAAAATTTTAAAATCATTTAGCGAGCCTTAAATATACTAATTATCTTATATTATTTTTGACACTCCTTTCCACTATTTAATGACAATAATAGACCTCCCAATTTTTTTCTTTTGCTTAATTTCTCTAAAATATAAATTTTATTTTTGTTATCAAACAAAACAATTATTTATTTAACTAATTCACGTATTGGGTGAAATTTTTCGACACATAGCATTTTTGGTGGAATTTCATTTTTTTGTGACCACAGATTTCGTAGAATTTTTAACAAAACTTTGATATTTAACCATAATATATATAGATATTACGGCATAATATCTAATATCTTCTATTCAATATACAAAATATTAAAGGGTAATATTTGTTTATATTGAAAGTATAAAATGTTTCATATTAACAGTTAATATCTAAGATATTAAAAAAGCTAAATTTTATCGGAGCAAGGTCGCTGACATGTGGCGTGGCGACAACAGATTTTAACCCCGCTTTGTCTGTATCTTGAGCTTCCATCGTGTGTATTGTGGTTTTTCGCATATCTGTTGTACTATAAGTTTTGGTGGAAAATGAATTAAATATTTTTGGAAATGTTATAATGTTCTCAAGAAAATGAGGACTCAGATACAGGCATCTTTCATATAAGCCTTGAACAGTGTGTTATCTGTTCAACACAAAAACCACATAATTATGCAAAAAGGCGAATGCTTGAGGATTTGGCTTTTAAAAACAGAGGACTGCGATATTATCATTCTTTCGCATTTCGTAGAAAATGGCATGATTTACAGGTAATTTTTAAACAATTAAAAATTATTTCTTGAATATCTTAGATTCTGCCCTTCAATATCTAGGATGTTGTCAGTTAAAATCTTCTTTTTAATATCTACGGATGCTCTACTTCAGTATCAAGATTTCTGTCCCATAGTTAAATCGCTAAGATATTACCTATCAATATCTAGATAGTGTGCTAACATCTATTTTTCTGCGTGGAGGACTATAGTGGGTGCTTCTATACACTATTGCTTTATAGGGGTAATTCTATCCTGAAAATGTTATCTATCAGCAATATAAGCAAAAAATAATAAGCATAATAATCGCCTGCTAAAAAGAAATCCAAAAAAGAATTGAAGATACTAATTAAGAAAACTTTTGCGATATATGGCACATTTGGCTTGATCTTTTCAAAAGTCATTTTTTTTCGTTTTTCAACGGAAGCAATGTTATACTTATTTCTACCTAAGTAACGAATAAAATCGTCAATGAAGACATAAAATATGAACTTTTTATGAACAATTTGCTTACAAAATTTGGAACAAATTCAGTATAATTGGTCGATGAAAGTACATGTCTGCATATTTAGAAAATAGTTAATTTTTTAAAATAATTTTAAATATAATTGTACGGTATGTTTATATATGACATTTTCCTACAAAAGTGGAATATGTCAACCTTATTTTATATATTTATGCAAAGTTTCTTCGGAATCGGTCAATCGGTTTTGTCTGCAGGTAAATTTTAAACGAATGAAAACTACTTTTAGAATACGATGAAATCTTCCTGAGAAGAAAGTTTTAATTTATTTGGTAAAAGATTGGAAGCCGCACCTTTGCCTTAATTTCCAAAAATCCCGCCTTCAATCCTTCTCCTTCTCAACGGAATGAATTGCGAATTTAATTCCTCCTGACTAACATGTAAAATCGTAAAGTGAGACGCGATTGTCAACGTTTTATAATCATTGGATTAAAATTGTAGCCTGTACACAACTTTCTCTTACGTTTTTTTTTTAAATTTGATTATAGCGAATGCCTTTAATTTTTAAATAATTTCTTCCAATCTTACGGAATTTTTTCACTTTGCTGACTTCATAGAGTGTTGTTAGAGTTGTGTTCATAGAGTTTCAAATATCTCAAAAAATAGGCACTCTATGAAAAAATGTAATGAATCAAAAGTTT
>NC_046659.1:63463229-63466992 GCF_010883055.1 Belonocnema kinseyi
ATCAATCTGAAAAATCTCTATCCCATCCACACACTACTCCTTTCCCCTGCCGAGTGAGTCACGCCTACCCCGAAAGGGAAATGGCTTAATAGTGTAATAATAGTACAGCACCAATTGATTCCGGCCTGGCTACCGTCGGGCAGCGCGACCATGCAATGACCGTACGCTCACCAGCGCAGCGTGACGATGCTGTCCGGATCCCGACCAGAAACCCAGGCCACAGCCCGACTTAAAATCAGACTCCTCTAGTAGCTCCCGGCTTAAAGCCGGGGTCTCCAGCCGTAGACTGGCGAACCCCCGAATTAAATTTCCAGCCGGGGTATATTAAAGAAATATTTAATTTCATAAAATTGGGATTGCTATTCAAAAACTATAGATCAGGAAGTCCTAAAAATCTTTGCGTTACATAGGACAAATTAGATGTAATAAAAGGACTTTTAAATTTTAAAGTGCTTAAAGCTTAGAGCCTTAAACTATAAGCGTTTTAAAAACTGAAATAGTCTAAGATTTATATTTCAAGTGAAAAAAAAATATTTTAAGTTTTGATTCTTAAGTTCTATTTAAGATGTTAAAGCCAATAAGCTAATTTATTTTGGGCTCAAAAATATTTAGTAGTAAAAAAATCAATCTTAAAATTGAGTTTTTTAAAATTTGAAAAATAATTCTCTACAATTAGATGACTCAAGTAAAATATAGCTTTTAAAATTCAAGTTAATATCTTGAATTATGAATACGTTCCTCTTTTTTTATGAAAGCAAGGTCCTAATTCATTTTTTAATACAGAAAACTTCAGCACAATTCGAAATTTGACAATAATGCTAGTTTCATGCTTCTAAATTAAATAAAAGATTAAAAGGCATTATGGAAGGTTTATCTGGTACTTATATTCTTTTCTAAAATTATCAAGATTAAGGGGTCAGATAAACCTTCCTTAGTGACTTTCATTTAGGTTCCTAAATTTTCAATTCGATATCTGATTCTGTGTGGACATGAGTTTTACACCTCATCTCTGGTGTCGCGAAAAAAATGCTGGTAAAGTAGCAATCTACTAAATATGACATGGCGTTAAAAACTTGTAACTCGCTACATGGAAGCTTCAAAAATAAATTTAAAGTCAATAGCTATATAGATTTAAACGGTTATACATTTTTTAACCCAAAATCATAGATAAGAGAACATCTGAATACTATATAAGGAATAATTTTTTTCAATTTATAAACATTCGAAATGTAGAAAATGAGACGTTTTAAAATTTAGAACCCTTTTTAAACAAAAACTTTAAAAATGTTTTGAATCTGTAAGTTGAGTTTCCTATAAGCATCTACCACTAAACCCACATATAGAATATCTGGAAGTTATACATATGAAGCAAACAATTTTATTCGAAAGTAATAATATTATCATAAAAATCAAATACTCAAAAGTGCGTTATAAATTTTCATCTTCTGATTGCGTCACGATTACCATAAAGATACTTCATGAATAATTACGTTCTTAACGTGAAAATAGAGTCAAACGAGTTTTCTTCAGGGACCTCTTGTGTGCAATATATTGCTGATGAATATATTAGATATGATTATTTAATGAATTTGTATTTTGCGATCGTAAATTTGAGACTTGGAATTTATGCGTGGAGTATGTTTGAATTTGAGATTTTGTGAAGGGATAGAAATGTCTCATTTTTACGACACTGGACACGTGGGTTAATTGTAACAATAGGTGATAATTAAAAAATATATAAGTGGATTTAAATCAGTAAATTATCTAATTGTTGAACTAAATTATATTGAATTGAAAATGACTTCCTAAAATTCGGTAAAATAAATATTTTTGTAAAATATACTAAAAATATTAAAATTACCTTTATTCTAAAGTATTGCTATATTATCTTAATTATCTTATCCTAGTTGGAAACGAAAATCGATGCTAGCCCAACTGTAAAATTCAGTAATGCCAATTAAGTTACCTTACTATATACGGATAGTCATTATAACTGCGCATTCTTTGGGATGAAAATAAGTGACATTAATCGTCTTTAAATCTTCTTTATTACATGGTGATACGGCTTTTGTTACCCATTTCTATGTTAAATATAAAAATACAAAATATTTTAAATATTAAACTGTAAAATATCAATAAAACATTTCTCTATTTTTAAAATCAGTTTTAAGAAATAAAACAAAGATCTTGCGATCTTTGTTTAAATCTATAATTAAATATAAATTATAATCCACATAAACTATGCTGTTTAGTCGGAATCAGTTATCCAACCAGAACTGAGAATAAATGAGAATTGTGCACATTTTACTTTTATGCTTCAATGGACTTTAGCTTTGATAGAACTAATCACACTTTGACCATTCCTTTTTCCCACAAAAAATCCTTTAATCATTTGATTAAAATGGTCCATATTAAGCATCCAAATTATTTTACAGTTACACGTAAAAACTAGATTTGTTTTTGGTGAAATCTTTGAAAGAAACAACACGATTGTCGATTGCTAATTTGATCTTGGAGTTGGGCTTGAATATTTTTTTGATTCTCGAAATTGGTTTTATTTTTATATTAAAAGCATCATCTTTTATAACAACAACAAAAAAGAAAAATACTTTTGTACATATAAAAGAAGCATCATAATATATCATCATTTTCAAATTTATTCATTCACTTTGTCCATATTGAAGTTCCAATGTTTCCGCTCACTTATCATGTATGTTTGTGCCTTGATTATTTTTCCACTTAAAGCTGTTTTATTTGAATAGAAGTTCTTTAGTTTGAGTTGGAACATAAAATTCTCATCATGTTAGATCGAGAAAACAATTATTTTTGTATCATTCTAAAATCATTAGAAATTAGATGTAGTATTGGGGAAGTTCTTTAAAAAAAGAACTAATTACAGCTACAGTTAGTTCGTAAAAAATAATAACTTGTTACATTTATAGTCACTGATTCAAATAACTTAGATAAACAACTTCGTTTTCAACGAAATACTTTTATACTTTACCAGAAAAAATTGTTGATCCAGAACCTATAAATCATTTCTTTAAAAATAATTTTCTGCAGTTTTTTATTTTAGCAAATTTGTTGTTTTCTCTAATGATGTCATAATAAGATTGTTTTAATTTTTAATTGGCCGCCAATTTCAATTTTCCAAAATTATGAATTGTGAGATCTTGCATTCGTGCTTTGACTATAAAGATATTTTAAGCACCTCATGTAAAATGTTCTTCTCGAGATAAAATTAATCGAATAAAAATTAAATATATAAAGCAGATTTTTTCAGTTTTGCCTAATTTATATCACGTAAATCCCATGGGAAATTCCAAGGCCCATTTTTGGTGGATAAATATTAAACGATTTGGCTACTTGATGTACTTTCTTTTTTTAGCCACATACGAAAACATTTTGCCATTAGGAGCAAACGAATTAAAAAAAACACTATATAAATAAGAACCTCTCTATTAGGCAATAGAAATAAGAACGTGTAAGAATCTAAACTTAAAATAAACATGTATTCTGTACTTACTTTAATTTTATTCATTTTTCCACAAAGTGATAGAAAAAGTAATAGCCTCTCCTGAGAACTAAAAATTTTCCTTCCTGCAATGAAGAAAATACCGATAAACGTTGTCTGTTCTATACTTTTTGTTACTCACGAATAAGTCTAAAAATGGAAAGGTGCCATCCACAAATTACTGAACGCAATTTTCCGACAATTTTGAACCCCCACCCCCACATGTGTCGCTTTTTCTAACTTTTCTCT
>NC_046659.1:63467002-63478289 GCF_010883055.1 Belonocnema kinseyi
ACATAATTTTTGGATGGCTTAAAACCTATATATGTCTATTTATTTGTAATGGGTAGGTAGGAATAGGAAACAATTAAAAGAAATGAAAAAGTCATATGAGTTGTAATGCACTTTGAAAGAGTGGGAAAATACTAATATTGGAGTGAAATTGTCTCTTTTCCTTATTTTTAATGATCATTTATCTCATATAATAGCTAGGAACTTGAAACTATACAAGGAGAACCTATTAAATATAAGTTCTGCAACCGACCTAATCTGCAATAGCATAACTGTAAAACGTCAGGTTGGCTGCTATAACTGTAATTCGAGCTTTGGGGTTTAATCGCGGCCTTCTCTCATCATTCGTATCCAAGCTTGCAAAGGTCACGTACCTGAATAATCGCATAAATAATTATAATAACTGACAACCACTCCTGAGTACCGAGTACCGTTCCTTTAGTTATTGTCATGCTTTTCCTTCTCAAGGAACGTTCCTTTCTAGCCTTACATAGTACAATAGAAATATTTTCTACGAAATTATATAATAACTGCCACATAAAGTCCGTACTTTTAAAGTTGACTTAGAAACCGATGTTATTTTACAGTTAATAATATTCTCAGAAAAATATTCTTGATAATCTTTTCTAGTTTTTATTTTAATTGATTAAAAGTAATTTTCTACCTTGCATGCAAGGTAAAACCCACACTTGATAAGCATTTTCATTTTTTACTTTATAACTTTCAATTTTTAATTTTAAAAATATTCTTTTATTATAAAATTTTTCAAACTAATGTTGAATTGAGGCATTACATTTAAAGGCTTTCTACGTTGATCTTTTTTAAGATAGAAAATTGACATTCATACATTCATAACTTTCCACCACAACTAGCCTCCAAGTAGCTGGATTACAGGAGCTGCCAAACCCCCGGCTATATACTTGAAAAGTGTAAAAGCTCTTGAAGTTTGCATATTTCGAAATAATCTAGATGTCATTTTTAGGAATTGTAAGGATTTTCAAAATAAAAATTTTTCCTACTGCAAAAGTTTCTAATTTTTAAGAATATTCAAAATTGAACGATTCAACTTAGCATCTTGTAAATCATTTTCAAAATTATTCTTAATTATAGCTTTTCAATTAATACAGTTATACAATCAAGAGCTATTTATAACTATTTTAGGTTGCTATTGATGATTGAAAGGTATAGATGATTCGAAAATATACACATTAGGGTGTCTAAAAAAAGCCAAATGTTTTTTGTTTGGAGGACGAACCACCCAAGCTTGTTCCATTTGAAGAAAAAAAGAATATCGTATTTTTTGTTGTATAAAAAAAAGTTAAATCTGCGTTCCTGTTACCTAAACCACCCCCAAAATAATTAAAACTATTTATCAACGTTAATTTTCGTAAAAATAAGAAATGCCCAACAGGAAGTATAATTATAATTATATCAGACTCGGAGGAAAAAAAACTTTACCCAATAAGACGAATAATACTAGCTCTAATCGTGAAAAACTACCTTTTACAGGGGTTGAATTTTAAAATATAATTTTTTCCAATTTCCTCTGTTGTACCTATCGCCTTAATACGCACTCTCTAATTCCATGCTCTACAGATTTAAAACGTTTAAGATTTGAGTAACTTTGAGTTTAAAGACTTTAAAACTTAAATAATTCATCATTCATTTAATGAATGTTCAATAATCCTTTTTTTTTATTTCCGTTTCGAAGATGAATTATTACGACCACTTGAATTTGCATGTAACATTGCCTTTTTTCTTTTGATTAATTAAACATGTCCCTCACCTTTCAAGATTCACTCAAGTCTATAGTTGTTTGCATAACAAAGGGAAAGTGTTTGTCATAACCACGTGTATACTTCTAACCTTGAAAGATATTACAGTCTCGTCGGCTCGGTGAAAGAATAAAATTATACAATGTCGATGATCTCAGGTAAAGAAGGAAAATAATGAACAATAATTTCTTGCAAACACTAAAGAATTGCCTAGTAAAACTCACATATTTTAATTTACTCTTATAATTAATATCACGAAATTAATAAAATTTAATTAATTATATCATAAAAAATAACATAATCGAATACAAATATTTTTAAATAATTGGCTAACATAAAATTGTATTTTAGACTGGGGCTGAACACATTCTTATTTTTGTAGAAAAATCTATTTTACTACAACCATTTTTCAGTGCTTGCTTACACAAAAACCTCATTTAAATTTAATTATATACATGGATGTATTTATTACTTGCACAAAGACCTTTACAATATATTCACATATACGCGTCATTGCTTTTTATTTATATATATCTATACCTTTCTTTATGAAATATTACTCATTAAAATACGTGTGAAGGATGAAAATTGGAATAAATTTTCACAAATTCCTCACAATTAAATGAAAATACAAATTTACAATTTCCAAGGTCCTCGATCAAGATCAAAATTCCTAAATATATTTTTCAAAAATCTTGAGAGTGGAATTCTTTCTTTGAATTTTCTACAAATCTTCAATTTTTAACAAATTCATAATACTATTATATTAGCTCCCAGATTTGTAAATTTATGGCTCGGATGAAAATTGA
Organism: Belonocnema kinseyi; assembly: GCF_010883055.1. NCBI lineage: Eukaryota > Metazoa > Arthropoda > Insecta > Hymenoptera > Cynipidae > Belonocnema > Belonocnema kinseyi. Next base: position 63,469,584 of record NC_046659.1, read on the forward strand.
AGATGAACCGTAAAAAATTCATATTTTAAATCCATGTTTAAATATAGACACTATCCTTAAAATATTATTTCAAGCTTTGAAAAGTCTATATTGCCTCAGGACCACTTTTTTCAATCTGGATGGTTATTGTAACTTGCATTTTTTTCAATAACCATTTGGAAAAATAGCAAACGCCTAAGCATCTGAGATGGGTTACGCCACTCGAGAAACGAGAATGTCTCCTTTCTCTAAGAAAATAATTAAAAAGGAATTTTTAGAGGACTCATCATAACAGGCACCTGTGCGTCAGGATATATTGAAAGGAGAAAGTTTGCCTCTATCATCTTCGCTTCATTCTTTTCATCCAGTCACACGTACATAATCCGCATATATGCGTATTAAAGATATGTATACATTTAAGTCTTCTTCGCTTATTCCATGGCACATTCCTATTGTTATTACACATTTCCTATCTCACTCCGTCATCTCATTTTTTCTTTTTTTTATAATAAAAGAAATCCTAATGAATGTCTTAGTACGTATATACGCTGCAGTTGCAAAACAATCATCCTATCTGGTAACGTAATTTGATGCACAAGATTACGCAATTGCAGAAGACACATGATCATTTCAGAGATTATGACTCATTGTCATATATAAAAAAATAACGGACAGAAAAAAAACTTTCGAAATTCTGTTTTGAGTATTCCCAGCGGAAAACGGGATCGAAATTTAGGTACATTTGACGACTCTCATCAGAGTATAACCGATAAAAGCATTGTTTAACCAGGGCGATCATTTATAAAAATAATAAACAATGGATGGAAATATAATTTTATAAAAATGACACCTTCTTTTCTTTGGACTGTTCACTTTTGAAGTGTCGATTTAATTTTACAAAATTTGCAGCATTTACAATTGTATGCCCCACAACTTGTAGTCTTTTGGGTTTTGTAATTTTGAAAGCCTTTCAATCAGAACTACTTCAATCAATAGTTAAAAATTTAAGAATATCTTCAATTTCTTTACAAAACATAATTGTCTTGTAAGTGTAAATATTTATCCCACAGAAGCATTAACATTTGCATAACATGCTCCTGTACCTATAAATATTCAAACATATCGATATTCCTAATTATATTAAATTTTGTACTTGGAGGATTTTAAATTAAAAAATGTTAAATTATTGAATTTCAAAGACTTTCGCTTTCCTTAAATGAACTGAAAAGTAAACTAAATTATATTAATAAAATCTAATGTTTTGAAATCGTATACTTAAAAATGTGCAAATCAACTTAAGATTTTTGTATTATTTCAAGCTGGAAGCAATATACATGCAAAATTAAAGATTAAAATGAATAAATAGTTTAAAATTGCTATGCTCTGAAACGTTGGATGCTTTCAAATACAATCGTTTAAAAGTCGAACGGTTTTGAATTTTAAAGCTTTTGAATCCTTTAGTTAAATTTTGAACGATTTGACATTTGAATCGTTAAATCTTGAAGAACTCTGAATTTAAAACTGTTATTTGTATAATTTTTTTTTATAAATCACACAATTAATATTCACCATTCGACTTTTCAAAGCCAAATTGGAATGCATCTGTTTTTGTTCAATTTTCAAAGGTTTCAATTGTAAAACGTTTAGTTTTAAAAACTTTAAAAATCCAATGCTATAAACTCACAGGTTGAATTGTGACATTTTCGATATTGCAAAAATTCGGACCTCTATCAATTTCAATTCTTAAAGAAAGTTTGTTTTTAAAATCATTTTAATTTCAATGACTTAAACTTACATATTTTAATGGCTTTAAATTCCAAAACTCCACTTCAAAAAAACTAAAATCCCTGTTCAAATAGAAAGACGATAAAAGAAACTAAAAATGTTTCCATAAAACGGTGAAAACTACAAATTGATTGAAGAGTCGACACACTGAATTTCCATAAATTTCATACAATAATTTTAATGTCACGATCAGAGTGAAAGTTACATTATGTTCTACACTTTCTGATTACGTGCCTTTCATTGCGATTCAGGCCGAATAAGAAAATGACGTATTACGTACTTCGTAGTTTTCATTTGGCACATATGTAGTTCAAGAATAAAACAAAAAGTTTTAACGACTCGATAAAATTGACCATAAATGAATTACAGCGCAGCTTCTCGCGAATTAAATTGCACTTTCTGACCCTCTTGTGAAACGCAATTATTATCGACAATAATGTTATTCAACATGATAATTGTTCTTGTTTTTATTATCTCCAAAACGCTTTTTCTATTGATTCGTTCCTCACAGAAACGTTTTCATCGCTGGAAATCGTGTAATTAGAATCAGGAAGAGAAGTTCGCAAACACTAAATTAAATTTTTTTTTAAACTATCCTAAAATTGTCTTGCAAAATCAGAAGACTTTGTTTACGTCACTGGGATGAAGACATTTTTACCATGTAAAGAAAAAATTACAGGTGAAAGTGACCAAAGCTGTAAAACTGCAGACCTTCCTCAATTTCAAGGAAATGACGTTAATACACAGTTGCGTAAACTCTGCTTCCATTATAATGTTTTTTAAGTATAATGTATTAGATTATAGTGTCGATGAGAAAGGTCCTTGTTAAAATAAGAAAAGTTATTTATATACGTAACGTTAGTATTATATAATAATCCATTGCAACAAAGTGGACCAAAAGATTACAGTCTTTATCTCTCATTAAGTTTTTCCTTCAATGAAAAACTAGTACACTGTGATACACTGGAAAATATTTAATAACATAAATACTGTTTCCTGAAGGTAAACAAATTGTTCGGATTAAAAAATGAATATTTTGGCCCATTTGTGAGTATAATTTTCATGGTACAGTCGATCACGCACATCGATTATTACTGAACTCGTGAGTTCTAAGTTGATTATCAGGTTCTTAAGAAAAAAAGAAAACCTGCAACGAATGGCGTATTTCTTTAAGTCTGACTCGATTATTTTGGTAATTAATTCTAATAATATATTCGCCTTACTTCTTATACGTATAACTGCTGAAGATTTATTTTTACATATTTACTTAAGTCGGTACCTCATAAATAAGTGCGGGAAAAATTAATTTATTAACTCCTTCAATTAATGAGAATGATCAGAGATTTTCTCTAAAACTTGTATTTAAATTAATTACCTCTTTGATTTGGGACGATTTGAAACCAGACTCCCTAATTTTAAATGCGGTACCATCAATCCCAGAAAACAACTAATTATACAACTTTTTGTCAATGTACAGTATTCATAACATTTTTTCCAAACCATTACGCTTTCAGGTTACAGCTTATGACTTGTATATATTTATATTTTATACCAGTAAGTAAGTTAATTTTTTAAAATACTTTTTGTATTGGTATTTTTACTCTGGTACTGAAATTTGCTGTTACAAACTCAATGATAATTGTTATAAAGGGATAATAAAAGTTAAAAAAAAAAACAATTATTCCAGTTGCGATAATAAAACGGCATTCCTATCATGGCAATTATTCTAACGGTCGCGTTTCTCATTTTCTACGCCGACTAGATAGATCCACAAGGAAATATTTTTCCGCCACGATTTTTAAGTTTCAATGCCTGTATCTATATGCTGACAATTCCATGGGTAATGCGGGTGAGTAAAAGATAGGTCGTAAAAGTTACTTTAAAAATCGAAGGGCATATTCCGATATTTTGAAGACAAAATTGAATAGTTGGAGGGGGGAATGGGTAATAAAATATGACTGTGGCTCATCATCTTCTGATCATCAAATCGTATGATTCTTACTATTGATGGCGTAATATCCATTATGGCCTTTCTATTTTTATACGCTTAACTGAAGTTATTTTGCTGACTTCGAAATGTGTGTCAAGAATACTTTTTAAAAAAGAAATTCCAGAGAAATAAAGGAAGGAAATTTGTTGATTCGTTATTTTAGAAAATTCTCTGGTAGCAAAATATCCAACAGGAATACAAATTTTGAACCTCTAAATTCAAAAGTCTGATGCAAATTATTCTAACCAATGCTAATTTTAAGTATGAATAAAGGTAGCCTCGAAAGCATTTAGCAGACAAATAGTCGTGATCCAGTTGAAACTTGTGATATATATTTTGTTTGAGAATACTCAAGAGCTCGCTCGAGAGTCGATAATTTGTGACTTTAACTAGGAAGCATGTTAAATAACTACGTGTTTCTCTTTTGTAGGCCAATGTAAATTAACAAAAATCAATTAATTTGAATTAGGGCAATAAAAAAAATTACAACCAGAGAAAAATTTCATTTCATAAAAAATGGTTTGCCTCAAACATTTATTCTAGACAAATTTACTCTTTCATATTAATTAAAGTCACAAACCTTGAAAGATATTTTTAAACTAATAACATCTTTTGTTTCTAGGTCAAGAACCTTGCATTTCTGTAGGAGAAAAAATGCTCACACTTTAAAATTTTTTGAGAAAATTAAACGAAGACAATAAAATTGAGATAGATGAAAATTTTTCCATTCCATGCGTCTCACGAAAAAGGGACAAATTGCTGGAAGGTAAAATTGCACGCTTTAAGAACATCAACCACCAGAAATTCTCTAACGACACTTGTAAGCCTAAATTAGAGTGGTCTCAAAATAGTTTCTAATTATACCTTTCGTACTCATTATTTTCGCTCTTAATGAGAAAACAACTCTTTTATTTTATTTTGAAATAAATAGTTAGGGACCAAAATTGGCAATTTATTAAAAAAGAATCAAATGTTCAATTGCCAATTTAGCCCAAAAAACTAATGGTTTATTTCCGTTAATGAAGAAAATTTACCAGGTTCAAAGAAAGTAAACATTTAATTTGAATAAGACTTTTGAATCTATATATATATATATATATATATATATAGACTGGTGGTACCAATTGTCGGAAAGGAGCCAGTAACAGGCCAATTTACAATAGTAAAAGCTACTAAAAGATTTAAAATAATTATATTACAAACAGCTGCAAATAAACTAAAAGATTATTATCATTAGTATTTATTTTGCAATCATTTGAAAGACTGCCAGATAAAATAGAAACCCTAGGTTCCTAATTATGTATAAAAAAAATAGCAAGAGTTTTAATAAAATAATTTTTCCGCACCAGGTATGAGTACTTCAATCAAGAGGTAAACACGCCCCGCAAACCTACAAAAAAAGATTAATCCTAACGGGGCCGAGGCCTCGGGAGAGGCTGAGGGGATTGATGTTGCTGATGATGATTGTAGTGTGAATTTGCCTGCCTGATGTGTGGTCCAGGAGGATATTGGTGTCCATTTTCAAGGGCATCATCCAGACTAAGCCCCGCAACTAACTGCTCGATCTCCTTCTCTTTCTTTCCTTTGGGTACAGCATTTCCATTCTGAGCGCTGAAGCCCAAAGAAGCTAGACTCCCATGGCTCCTGCTACGATGCTCAGCCCTGATACTGTATGAGAAGGCCCTTTCATTCAAGTGCCCCTTCCTCCGGTAAATCCCAGTACCAAATCTTGACTCATTCTCTGGACTCTCCGAAGGTCGAGGTTCCGGAGCCGTGAGATCAGCGTGGGAAGCTGCGAGTCTCCTCGAATTACTCAACGTCGAGCTTTCCACTTCCGGATGTCTCCTACTTCGATTTCCGGCAGTCCCGTAATTCCCTGCGGTGTAAATGGTTTTCGGAGGTGGAGGAACCACTGGGAGAGGTGCATATATTGGTACCACGGGGGCGGCTGCTGGGATGGCCCTCAGACCCCGAGGATGGTGATGAGCCTTCCTGGGTAAAGTAGCTGCCGGTACCAGAAGAACGGGTGCTGGTCTCGCCAGAGTTCCGGCTATGGACCGGCTGCTGGGCGGAAGTTGATGCGGATGATAGTGCTGCTGCCTGATTGGATGACCCAGTGTGTGATGCCCGTGACCGTTAGTATAGAGAGGCTGAGCGTGCATCTGATGATGGTGGTGGTGTTGCATTGGGTCCTCATGCATACCTCTCTTGAGCTTCTTGAGCTTTTTGTTCGCCTTTCTCCTTGAAGATGAAGCAGAGTCCTCAAGCATCAAAGGTTGAGCCGGAGGTGGCGGCGGTGGTGGTGGTGGTGGCGCCACAAGTTGACGAGGTCTGGATCCCTTGATGCTCCTGAGGGTACCCTGTTCCTGATAAACACCGTCGATATCATCTCTACTCCTGGCCCAGACTTTGTGGTTCTCATCGCCGTTATATATGCTCAAGTTATCAGTGGATGCTGCATCGAACCTCGTGATAGGCGGACTGTCCAAGGTGGTACTGGATCCCCCAAGAGTATGGTAGAGACTTCCAGTTTGTTGGGGAACGATGACTCCATTTGAATGGGAATTGGAATTCGTAGTAGCAGGGTCAGCACCCTTGGCGTAGCTACTGTCAGCGTAGGCGTGGAAACAACACCTCACCAGAGCATTGGCAGCCATGTCGCGCTTGCAGATGAAAGCGTGGCATTCCAGGACTTTGATACCAGTTGTTCGCCTCAAAACTGCGGCGAATAACGGTGGATGATTGGCACTAGGTGTCCTGGCGAAGGGAGAGTCCAGGGGCAGGAATCTCGTAGCTGAGGTGTCTCCATTTCCACCTTTCACGTGACGCACGGCCGCGCAATAGTGCAGAGCCTCTATGGGGAAGAACCTGGTGACCTTCTTGCGGTGCTCGTCGACGTTCTCCAGCAGGAGGCCGTTGCTCCAGACGCTCAACCAGGAATCTATCCCGCGGGCTCCGAGAGCTCCCTGCTCGGGGTAGAGCTCTCGGAGAGGTTCCTGGACACCTAGAAGACCCTCTTTGCTAGCATGTGGTACCGAACTCCCCAGGTAGAGAACTCTGCAGCGACAGTACGGCGTCGCAGAGTCGTGATTTGCCCCTCTCATCTTTTTTCTTCAACGACCGTTGAACTGGTCACGACTTGTTTGCCTCACCTACTCTTCTATCAACACTCCGAACGGTATTCCGAACACTAGGGATAACATACGCGGCGATTTCACTCGGTTTTCGAGGCACAGAAATTTAACACTGATGACACTGATCTTCAGGGATACACTGCAAATTCTGAGAGACACTCACGTGGATATCACAAATATCACAAGGTCTGAGAGAACTTTTTAGGGAACTGTCATGAAACGTTAAGTGCAACATTAGGTTGCGTCGATATACGTTATGATTGCAAAACTAGTCAAGGAGTTCTAGATTCGGTTTCGCAGCAGCTGTAGCCGCCTCGAGGAGATCACGTCAAGCCATTATGGCCGCCTCCTTTCCATCTAGCTAGCCCCTTCTACCTGCCTGACTGGGGTCGAGTTCCTCCTCTCTAGTTTACCTTTAGAGTCTACCACTACCTCTACCTGGCTACCACTCGTGCTCTCTCTCACTCCTCCTTTTCTTCTCTCTGTCTTTCTCCTTCCCTTCTCTCTTTTTCCCAGGTCTCTCAGGAGGTATGCGGCTTCGAGGACTATACGTACGTGCCTGCGGGAATTCTTCAACTTATCTGTGTTGGTACCGGTTGGAATCTGGAGGTGCGGCTGCTGCTCCAGGGGCCGTGGTTTTCGCGACTTTTTCACTCCGGCCACGAGGCACCGTTCAAGCGCATTATGGTTAAGCCGCAAAGGCGACTTCCGGTCGTGGAAGGGAATAGTCGTCCTGAGTTGGAGGTTTTCTTTTGTTCGCGAGATCCCGGTCTCACGAACTACCGGATCGTGAGATACGACGAGGGATGAGGAAGAGAAGGGGAACAAGCGACGGGACAGCTTTACGAGGAGCGAACCGAAGACAAAAACTTGTAGCGGTGAAGGCAGTTCGGGCCGGACTGAGAATTGAAATCCGACGACGCTCGCCAAGACGAGAGGTAGAATCGAAACCCCTCTCCTTCAGGTATTCAGCAGGTATGCACGGCAGGGCCCCCGAACTTGTGCAGGGCCCCGCTTTGCCTGCTTGGAAATGTTTGCCTAGTTACGCACCTACGTAACCTGCGTGCACGTGGAGATGGAAGGTGTCGACCGATGGAGTTGAAAAATCAAGTGGATCGCAAGTGGAGAAGAGGGAAACCAGCGTCACCGGGTCTGTTACCTCGTACAGATTCGAGGTCTCGAGGTCAGAATGTCTTGAAATTCGCCGCTAAGGAGGCACCTGTTTGCCCTGTTGAGGCCAAGATGCCCTGCTGACGGACCCTGATCATCTTGATCAGATCATTTTTCATCGGGAGTCAGGCGACGATGAAAAAGACTGTATTCTTCAATTTTATTTATTGCTGTCTTTTCCCGGAAATAATAAAAGATAAAAAAGAGGAAAGTTGTATAATTGATAAGCGTGGTCCAAGTATTCTTTTGAGGGATTTAAGAGTGGAGGTATCTGTTATTTAGGATTTCCTTTTTAAGGTTTTGGAAAGCTGCCTGGTCCCAATTTCAAATTTCTCCTCCAGACCAAAAATATTGGAAGTAGATTTTTTTATTTTAGCCTACATTCTCTACAATTTGCTTCTGGGAACAAATTTTGCCTATTTTTTCTTTGATAATTAGGAGCTGGATAGAATTCATTATATTACATGGCATTGGAAATTATTCATCCAAATTTAAAAAAAGATGAAAATGATTTTAAATAGCATATTTGAAAAAAAATTCTTAATTTTTTATTATTGTCGGACTTCTATATAAAAATGTAGTTTTAAATGTTTTTTCGGAATTCCTCAATTTTCTAGGCTTCTCATTTAAAGTCATTTAATGATAAAA